>NW_011494876.1:8022802-8033770 GCF_000754665.1 Bison bison bison
TCCTTCCAAAGAAATCCCAGGGCTGATCTCCTTCAGAATGGACTGGTTGGATCTCCTTGTAGTCCATGGGACTCTCAAGAGTCTTCTCCAACACCACAGTTCAAAAGCATCAATTCTTTGGCGCTCAGCTTTCTTCACAGTCCAACTCTCACATCCATACATGACCACAGGAAAAACCATAGCCTTGACTAGACGAACCTTTGTTGGCAAAGTAATGTCTCTGCTTTTGAATATGCTATCTAGGTTTGTCATAACTTTCCTTCTAAGGAGTAAGCATCTTTTAATTTCATGGCTGCAGTCACCATCTGTAGTGATTTTGGAGCCCAGAAAAATAAAGTCTGACACTGTTTCCACTGTTTCCCCAACATGTATATGTATGGCCAAGGCCTTTCTCTGTCCATCTGAAACTGTTACAACATTGTCTGTTAATAGGCTATACTGGTGGCTCAAACGGTAAAGATTCTGCCTGCAGTGCAGGAGACCCAGGTTCGATCCCTGTGTTGGGAAGATCCCCTGGAGAAGGAAATGGCAACCCACTCCAGTACTCTTGCCTGGAGAACCCTATGGATGGAGGAGCCTGGCAGGCTACGGTCCATGGGGTCACAAAGAGTCAGACACAACTGAGCGACTTCACTTTCACTTTCTTTCAATACAAAAGAAAAAAGTTAAAACAAAAAAAAAAAGGCAGAGACGTTGCAGAAACATAAGGGTTGGAAAGGCATCTCTCTGGCTCCACCCAGTGCTCATGTGAAAATCCAAGTGCCATATGCCTTTCCCTTGTCCTCCAGCTCCAACCCATCAAATCTGTGGAAAGAAAAGGAAATGCCAGACCCCATTTCCATAATATCACCGAGCCCCTCCCTACTCCCATTTTTTGACTGCCAGGAAGGTTGAGCAGAGTCCCAGAATTATTGTTGGTACTGAGGTGAAGTATGATTGATACGAAAGTTCTTGCCACCCTGACAAGTGGAGGTTTGGAGTGAGATTTAACTTGATTTAGAAAAATACAGAAATATGACATTTCTTATACCTGTGGTGTGGAATGAAATTCATACCAGTTGAAGGCATGGGTGGATTGACGGATGGCTGCTTGGATAGCAGGCAGAAAGAGAAGAAGAGGAGCAGAAAAGGAAAGACAGGAGAAACAGAGAACAAGAGAGATGCACATGTACATGCTTGTATGTGCATAGAAAATTCTAGAAAGCTACATAGAAATTGTAGACAGTGAGTATTTAAAGGATTATTTATTATAGCTCTGCTCTGTTCTGAATATTTCACCATAAGCAAACATTACTTTTATAATTCTGAAAACATTGGAAGTGATTTTCTCACTCCAAACATTATGAATATGTTCAGTTGCATGCTGGACTTCCCTGGTGGCTCATACGGTAAAGACTCTGCCCACAATGTGGGAGACCAGGGTTCAATTCCTGGGTCAGGAAGGTGCCCTAGAGGAGGGCACGGCAACCCATTCCAGTATTCTTGCCTGGAGAATCCCACAGATAGAGAAGTCTGATGGGCTGCAGTCCATGGGGTCGCAAAGAGGAAAATGCAACTGAGTGACTAACACGAAGCCATACTGTAAGTTGCCCCAAAGGGAATTAAGGCTGTGGATGGAATGTGGGTTACTAGTCAGCTGACCTTAAAATAGGGAAATCATCCTGAATTATCCACATGGGTCCATTATCCACAAGGGTCCTTAAAAATGGAAAAGGAAGGCAGGGAGAGGCAGAGAAAGAGATGTGAAGAAGAGTCGCAAGCCAAGAAAGCTGAGTGACCTCTAGAAACTAGAAAAGGGAAGGGAACCAATTTTCCCCTGGAGCCTGAAAATGTAGCCCTGTGACACCTTGCCTTTTTTTAATTGTCTGATATTATTAGCGTTATTATTGTTTTTCTTTTTTTAGTTTATTTTTAATTGGAGGACAGTTGCTTTACAATGTTGTATGGTTTCTGCTCTGTAACAAAGGGAATCAGCTACGAGTCCACATATGTCCCCTCCCCCTTGAGCCCCCCTCCCACCTCCCCCATACCACCCCTCCAGGTGACACCTTGAATTTTGCTCAATGAGACCCCCGTCAGACTTCTGACCTGATTCAGCCACTCTGTCCCCTCCCCGCTGACCCAAGAGCAGCAGCCTCGCCCCGTGGACAGCTTGGCTGGCCTGCGGGTGCCCCAGGCCTCTGAGCCCCAGAACTTCTGCCCCAGCGGCCGGCTCCAGGCCTTGCATTGACAGAAAGACTTCCATGCCCACTGTTGTTGTCATTGCTGACGTGCAGAGGGACAGCAGCAGCACTATAGGAAATGAATGGAGGGTGAATTATTAATGCCCACAAAAGAAATTTCTGACCCGATTAGTATTCCATCGTTAGCTGTGTCTCTCATGCCAACACACTGATTTTATTCCACCAGCAGATCAAGGCACAGGGTGCACCTGGCCAGACTGGATTTGCTCGATTAACGAGGGTGAGGAAAACTGTAAATTGTCAGTAATGTATTGATGGCCCCGCTTGGCAGCAGTAACACTCTGCCTTTCTCCTTTCATGGCGGCGCACACCTGGCTTCCTTTTGTTATCAAGGCCCATGGTTGCTGTGAAAAAAGCTGCTGATCTGATGCTGAAATGGGTACAGAGAAATCCCTGCCTGGGTCCTGTCCATTCCCTTCTCCGAGATTAGAACTGGGAAGATCAGTGTGGTGGACCTCATCTCATTGGTAAGGCTACCCTTCTGTCTGTGGGCAGCCAGGAGGCCAAACACAGCCTATATAAGCATGCACATCTGGGTACCCCTGTGGGGACACACACACACGGGCTCGTGAGTACCCAAGAAACACAGTCATACACACAGAGGGACCCACATTTGGATGCACACACATGCACACAGGCACTGATGCTCAGAGAGGCCAGGAGTGGTGTCTGCACCTCTTGGCTGTTCCCTCTGAATGAAGCATTCTAATTCAGAGACTCCCCATCTCTGGGGAAATCTTCAGATTAGTCTGCCTGCCTGCCAGGAGCACTGGGCCATTCCATGCCTGATTTAAAAAAACAAAAACCTCATTTCAGGGAATGCTGGGAGCCTCCAGGTGTTCTGGAGCCCAGGGAAGGTGCTGTTGCAGTGTTGTGGGACCCTCGTGGCTGCCTGCAGTGTTCAGAGGGCCGTGTGTGTGTGTGTGTGTGTGTGTGTGTGTGTGTGAGTGAGCCTCCTCAGCTCCCTACTTCCTAGCTGTGTCGCCATGGGCAAGCTACTTAACGTCTCTGTGCCTGTTCTTCATTTGTTGTCAGGGTGAGTTCGGATAACACGTGTGCTTATTAAATGGAGCACCTGGCAGATAGTACATACTCCGCAAATGCTGGTGCTGTTCTATTACTCCTAGTTCCACACACATCTAATTGCGCACACGCACACACACACACACACACAAGGAGATGTCATGCTTGAAGAGGCAGTGGTCAAAAATCTGGCCTTCCAATTTTGTTGGCTGTTTGCTCCATTGTTTTGAAAGCTGCTTGGTAACCGTTTTCTCCTTTTTGCCTCATAAAACCTTGTGAGGTAGGAGGGCTGGAATTCTTGGTCCTATTAAAAAAAGGAAATAAAGGTGGACAAAGGTCACCAAATGTGCCTGCAAAAACAGTTCACTGCAGTGTACTTATAACCACACAGACACACACACACTCGATCAAAAAACCCAGCAGTTGTGAAGGGTCAATGAAGACAGCACTTTGTAACACATGGTCATTAAGAAATCACATCTATACGTTTTCAGTGATGTGGGAAATGCCTTAGCTACAATGATAAGTGAGAAGAGAAGGGTGCAAACTGGATGCCCAGGAGAACTTCTATTATACAACCAAGGGGGAGGGGGAAAGCCTCCCCCAAAATATTAACATCATCCCCAAAGGAAGGCTATACTTTTTTATATAGATTTTTTTTTTTTTTGATGTGGGCTTTTTTTAAGTCTTTAACTGGATTGGTTACAATATTGCTTCTGTTTCATGTGTTGGTTTTTTCTGGCCAGGAGGCATGTGTGATCTTAGCTTCCCGACCAGGGATCAGAGCCACAGCCCCTGCATCTTAAGGCAAAGTCTTAACCACCAGAATACCAAAGAAGCCCTGGGAAAGTTATAGTTGTCTGGTGTTTTTCCCTTTCTGCTGTTCAATGTGTTCCAGAATTTTCATGCTGGAGCTATAGTCTTTTTATAATTAAGTAAGAGAAGCTGTTGAGTTGCAATTACTCCACTGAGTGCATGCATCTGGCTGGCTGAAGAGCCAGCACCCTGAGCCTGTCAACCCCAGGAGGGGTGGTGGGATGGTGGAGAGGGAAGCGGGGTGGTCACCCGCAGGACGGGTAGTGACCTGGCTGCCGGGACAGCACACAGCAGCAACATTCCGCACGGAAATGAATCAGCTGACAGACGCCAGTCGCTGCCCTTTCAAGCCCTCCCGCCAACCCCATATCCAGACAGGACACTGACCCCCACTCACCTGAGACACAAGAGAAGGCATCCCTGACCCCTCTCAGGAAGGTCGGGTTCACCAATGACGTTACACCAATAAGGAGCCCGCAGAGTAATAGTTCACTGAGCATCCACTAAGGACCAGCCCTTCAAACACGCTCTCTTCTGACTTTATTCTCATAACTGACCCACGACACAGGGATTATCCCACTTCACAGAAGGGGAAACCAAGGCTTAGGAGGGGGAGGACACTCACCCAGGGGTCCAGAGGGTCCAGAGTGGAGTGGGGAACACTCAGGGCTGTTGGTCTCACGTTCTCCGCCCGTGTGACAGGCTGGGCAGTGGAGGAGCCCCCGGCACGTGCAGGGAGCACCACCAGTGCCGAGCCCCAGCTGGTTCCTCTCTGAGCAATGGGGAGAACGTCCCCTTGGAGGGTGACTTTGCGATGGTTGTTAACTTCTCCAAGACATGAAGCCCGCAGGGCAGCTGCGCAGAGCCTTCCCTTCCTCCCAGAGCTCTTGTGAGGCTGCTGGGCTCAGGTTAGAGTCGGGGGTCGCAGCTCCTGGCTCTCGGGCCAGTGCTGTCTGTATTGACACCATTGCAGAGATGATCATGCACTTGCTCATTCATGAATTTCCCCATTCACTGAGAAAACCTGAACCGAGCACCTGCTGAGCACCAGGCCGTGTTCTAGCAGCAGCCCAAGGCCCCTGCCCTCGTGGGGTTCACTTTCCAGGAGAGTGAGACGAGTGAGAAGTAAACACCTATTCAGAAAATATCTTTTCAGGCTGTTTTAAATACCATAAATAAGTTTTGGACCCATGATTAATAGAATAATGACCCTGATGTCTTAAAACCTGAAGCCTGTGGGTATGACATTTCTTACATGGCGAAAGGAAATTAAAGTTGCATATGGAATGAATGTTGCTAATCAGCTGGTCATAACAGGAGGAAATGAACCCAGAGCATCAGGTGGGCTCAGTGTATGCAAGAGGGAATTAGAAAATTACAAGATGTATCACAAGAGAACACAGTCCTGCCAATGCTTGGATTTTAGCCCAGTGAGGCCTGTGTCAGACTTCTGACCTACTTCGGAATCTGTAAGATAATAAATGTGTGTTATTTAAGGCCGCTAAGTTCATACAGTCTAATTCTGCACAAATGGGATCCGAGTGCTGGTGCAGATAGTCAGTGTTCCCTCATCCTGGAGGCCTTCCCTGCCTCCCTTCAGAAGAAAGTTTTCCTGCTTTTGCTCTCTTGGGTTATTCAATGACCTGCTTTTTCACTTTGTGAAGCAGGGACAGAGGGCTTCCCTGAGGAGGTGACATTGGAGGTCAGGTCTAAACGAGAAGGCACTCGTTGTCCGCAAAACTGACCAGGCAGTGGGGAGGAGAGGAGAGAAGGGAGGAGCAGGCCCACGGCCAGACAGCAAATCAGTTAGAACTCAGGAAAGCACGGCCTGCCCCACGGATGTGCCGCAGGGGCCCCACTTCACCTCCTGCCTCCTCGGGACCAGCTGGGCAGCCAGAACCCTGGCCGGGTGGGGCAGCAGAGGGAGAGTCCCGCCACCCGGAGGGACTGGCCCTGCTCTCCCCTCACACCACCTCCTGGGCACTCACTCGCCTTTTCCTTTGGAGCAGCTATTTGACCTTATGTCCCCAGATATTCCTGTCAAGGAGGCTGTACGTCATTTTTGGAGCAGTCAGGGTAGACGGGCATGGCAACCCACTCCAGTACTCCTGCCTGGAGAATCCCATGGACACAGGAGCCTGGTGGGCTACATCCGTGGGGTCGCAAAGAGTCAGACGCGACAGAGCGACAGCAGAGTAACAGGATCCCCTGGCAGCAAACAAGTGAGGAGGCCCCCAGGGACGCCTCCTAGGGAAGAACTCAGCCTAGGGGAAGCCTGGGGTGCAGGAGTGGGAGGGGGGACACTGAGTCCCTCTCAGTGCACCTTGAGTCAGAAGTGGGGGAGAGGCAACACACCCTGCAGTGCTGGCATCCGGCCATGGGCTGCTCCTCTGCCTCCTCCCTCCTCCTTTCACAAGCTTTATTTTTTTTTTTAATGGAGCTTAATTACTTTACAATATTGTGGTGGTTTTTGCCATACATTCACATGAATCAGCCATGGGTGTATATGTGTTCCCCATCCTGACCCTCCCTCCCACTTCCCTCCACATCCCATCCCTCAGGGTCATCCCAGTGCACCAGCCCTGAGCACCCTGTCTCATGCATTGAACCTGGACTGGCAATCTGTTTCACACATGATAATATACATGTTTCAGTGCTATTTTCTCAAATCATCCCACCCTTGCCCTCTCTCACAGAGTCCAACAGACTGTTCTTTACCTCTGTGACTCTTTTGCTGTCTCGCATATAAGGTCATCGTTACCATCTTTCTAAATTCCATATATATGCATTAATATACTGTATTGGTGTTTTTCTTTCTGACTTACTTTGCTCTGCATAATAGGCTCCAGTTTCATCCACCTCATTAGAACTGATCCAAATGCATTCTTTTCAATGGCTGAGTAATATTCCATTGTGTATATGTACCACAGCTTTCTTATCCATTTGTCTGCTGAGGGACATCTAGGTTACTTCCATGTCCTGGCTATTGTAAACAGTGCTGCAATGAACGCTGGGGTACACATGTCTCTTTCAATACTGGTTTCCTCGTTTCACCAGCTTTAACTTCTAACTTGATATGCCCTGAACCAAATCCAGAATCTTTTCCCCAGACTGCTTCCTCTCCCCGTTTTCCTCATTTGTGATCGAGGGGATCCCTCTTCCATCATCTGCGCTTACTGTCTTAAGGTTGCCTTTGACCCCTTCTTCTTTGCCCCCTTGCCCCGCCCACTGTCTGGCTGTGTCCCCTCCCCCAGGTTCACCTTCTCTCAGGTTGCTCTTCAGCCCCCATCCTCAGCTGGTGCAAGCATCCCCGCTGAGGACATCGTCAGCATGATTGTTAGCATGCGGTGGTTTGTTTGGAAGAATGTTGTCCTCTTGTGGGTTTGTTTGTTTTTTTATTTTAATTTTATTGGAGAATAGTTGATTTACAGTGTTGTCTTAGGTTCAGACGTACAGTAAAGTGACTCAGTTATACATACATTCATTCTTTTTCAGGTTCTTTTCTGTATAGGTTATCACAGAATATTCAGTAGAATTCCCTGTGCTATACAGTAGGCCTTGTGGGTTATCTATCTTGTATATAGTGTGTGTGTGTGTGTGTGTGTGTGTATGTGTCTGTGTACATTCTAAGCCCCCACCACCGCACATTTCCCCTCTGGTAATCATAAGTTTACTCTCAATATCTGTAAATCTACGTCTGTTTTATAAATATGTTCATTTGTATAATTTTTAAATTAGATTCCACATGTGAGTAATATGATATTTCTCCTTGTCTGACTGACTTCACTCAGGATGACAATCTCTGGATCCATCCATGTTGCTGCAGAATTTTTTACGGCTGAGTGATATTCCATTGTACATATGTACCACATCTTTTTTATCCATTTCTCTGTCAATGGACCTTTATTTTCTTTTTGTTGCAATGGTAAATTAGATTGTTTCCACTATTTCTCTTTCTGATCTTTCATTATTAGTGTATAGGAATGCGAGAGATTTCTGTGTGACTTTACTAAATTCATTGATGAGCTCTAGTAGCTTTCTGGTGGCATCTTTAGGATTTTCTATGTATAGTATTACGTCATCTGCAATCCTTGACAGCTTTACTTCTTTTCCTATTTGGATTCTTTTATTTTTCCCCCCCATCTCTTTGCCATGGCTAAGACTTCCCAAACTGTGTTGAATAATAGTGTCAAGAGTAGACACTCTTATCTTATTCCTGATCTTAGAGGAAATGCCTTCAGGTTTTCACTATTGAGGATACTGTCTGCTACGGGTTTCTCATATGTGGCCTTTATTATGTTGAGATAGGCTCCCTGTATGCTCACCTCCTGGGGAGTTTTTTATCATAAATTGATGTTGAACTTTGTCAAAAACTTTTCCTGCATCTATTGAGATGATCATATGTTTTTTATTCTTCAGTTTGTTAATATGGCGTATCACATTGATTGGTTTGTGTATATTGAAGAATCCTTGCATGCCTGGGATAAATCCCAGTTGATTATGGTGTATGATTCATGTATTGCTGGATTCAATTTGCTAGTATTTTGTTGACGATTTTTTGCATCTATGTGCATCAGTGATATTGGCCTGTAATTTTCTTTTTTTGTGATATCTTTGTCTGGTTTTGGCATCAGGGTGATGGTGGCCTCATGGAATGAGTTTGGGAGTTTTCCTTCCTTCCTTCTGCAATTTTTTGAAAGAGTTTGAGAAGGATGGGTGTTACCTCATCTCTAAATGTTTAATAGAATTCTCCTGTGAAGCCATCTGGTCCTGAACTTTTGTTTGTTAGAAATTGTCTTTTTGTGTTTTCTCTCACTTTTTCAGGCCACGATTGCAGTATTTCATTCCTGATTAAATTGCCAAAATCACCACCCAAATCTCCGTGGAATAGATACTCACAGCGACAACCCAGCCAAGCCAGTACTCTAGGTGGCTCCTCAACCAGACAAGACTTTAGACTCTTTTCTTCCTATTGAGCCCTGAGATTAACTTCCTCTTTCCTGGTGAGATTGTTTAACAGGGCAGGGAACATTTATGGCAAGCCTCTTCAAAAGAGGGCAGAGCCTGGGCAGGGCCAGGAGGAGCTGGCCACCCAAGTTGCCTCTGAGTCACTCTGCCCTCCCTCTGGACCGGCCGCATCTAGAGGACCCCCCACAGAGACCCCAACTCCTTCAGGCTGATCCAAGGCGGTGGTTGGCAGAGTCAGGGACCCAAGGCTCCAGCCAGGCATCTCACCTTCTGCACTGAAGCAGGGAAGAGGGAGCCGCGAGCCCTCAGGTATGTTTCCACCAAAATGGAAAGAGCTGTACTTCTGGGTCCGCATTACTGAGAGAAAGAAGCATGGAAGCAGGGTAGGTAGAAAATGAGGAGTAAAAGAGCCTGAGTGAGAGGCCTGAAAGGGGAGGAAGAAGGAAACTGCACAAGCAGAGACTTGTGAGATCAGACTCAGGAAGGTAGCAGATTTCATCTGAGGGACCACGTCTGAGGCATGGATAGTGGACTGTGATGAGGATTCTGAAGTTAGACTCAGGCGCAGTGCAAAGGCATGCCATGATTGGTTAGTTACATCTGGGCACAAGGAGGTAGGGGACATGCAAGCCAGGGCTCTTGTTCCTTAACCACAGGGACCCCTTGATGTTTATTCATGCATGCACTCATCTGTTCCTTCAGAAGATATGTCTGACCATCAACTCTGAGCCACACAGATACTTTAAGAATGAGTGAAGAAGGAAAGAGTGTTGTTCTTTGCCCCACCTTTCATTTTTCTCTGAAGATAATTACTTGAAAAGGTGCAACAAAGTATATGGTCTTGAGAGATTTTCTAGCTGTGTAATGTCAACCTAGTCCCTTCCTTTCACTAAGCCTCAATTTTCTCATCTGTTAAATGGGAGTGATCGTTTCTGGATCTCCCCTGTTTTTCCCTGTAGTTCTCATTGTCTAGAGATAATAATGATAATCACTAAAGCAGGCTCTGTGCTAAGTACTGTCTAGGTAACAACACTTCTACTCTTCATATCACCTCTCTGAGGAAGGCATCAGTACTACTCCCACTTTTCAGATGAGGAACCAAGGCACTGAGAGATTAAACTGCTCTCTAGGGCATTGCGGCTACAAAATTTGTGCTCCACGCCCCCACTCTGCAGCCTCAATGGTGCATCCTGAGTCCATGGCTGGAAGAGAGATGGTGCAGGAGTATCCATCCAGATGCGTCCCTCAACAGGCATTAATTGAGCACCTTCTGCATGTCAGGTACAAGGATGTAATGACTAACCAGACATGACAGCAAAAGGCATATGGTTCTAGCCAGAAAGTCAGACAGAACTTGCATGGATAATCATTGTAACACAGGTTTGACATATGCCATGCAGGAGATAGCTCAGAAGTCAGAGCAGACTTCTCTGAGATGAAATGTGCAAACCAGTGCTTTCAGGGTAGGAGTGGAGGGGAGGGGAGTGTTTGGCACCCTGTGGGATCTAAGAGAAGGAGGGTGGAGTGGGTAAAGGAGAGGGCAGGAGCTGGTGGTGAGGGGTGAGGTCAGTGAGGTGCTCATACCCAGGCTGAGCACAGCTGTGAGGAGTGTTTTCCCAGTGTTTGCTCCAGTCTGTCCATCTGTCTGCTTCAGTGCATCTGCCAACCCCCATACAGGCTGGCCCCTGCCTGCCTGAAGTCATGCCAGGCCAGCCGATATCAGACGTGCCAGTCTCACCCAGGATAAGCAGCTGCCACTGGGTTTGCTGTCTTTGTTTGCATATCTTTTCCTGAGCTCCACTCCGTGTGTACACACAGGCACAGCTCCTCCATTCCAGTAGGAACTGGAAAGTCTGCAGAGCCAACGGGCCTTTCCCAGGGTGGGGGGCACTTGAAGCCGTGAATTGCCAGCACGTCC
>NW_011494876.1:8033870-8040542 GCF_000754665.1 Bison bison bison
TGGGGCTGGGCAGCTGCTCCTTCTCAGAGGAGCCTCGCCTGTCTGAGCCTCCTTATCTCAGAAAAACGAGGACACTCATAACTTCCTTGGCAGTTTGACTGGTATGACTTTTGAAAAAGACTATATAATGTGGCTATTGGGGCTTCCCTGGTGGCTCAGATGGTGAAGAGTCCGCCTGCAATGCAGGAGACCTGGGGTTGATTCCTGGTTCAGGAAGATTCCCTGGAGAAGGGAATGGCTACCCACTCCAGTATTCCTGCCTGCAGAATTCCATGGACAGAGGAGCCTGGCGGGATGCCTGCCCCTACTAGCTGCAGAATACAGGATGGAACTGTGTCAGAGCCGAGCACTGCCTCATGCCAGATGCTCTGTGCAGTGCTAGGCATTTAGAAATGATTAGATGTTATCTCAGGAGCTCATAGTCTATCAGATTAAATAGTAGATGAATGACTGAGGGTAAGGAGAAGGGGAGCAGTACGAGAGAGATATGTACAGGTTCTACGTGGTCAATATTAGCAATAGTGATCATCCTAAGCAACTCGTATCGAGAATTCATTGTGTGCCTGGAATGGTGCAAAGGGCTTTAGATGGATTATTATCTCATTTCAATATAATAGCATATCATGGTAGGTCTCATCTCCATTTTACAGATGAAGCGCTGAGGAATAAGGAGGTGAGGTGACCTGGTCAAGGTGGCAGGGCTTGAACGGTAAAGAGAGGCTTTCCACCTGGGCCGTCCAGCTCCAGGGACCATGCACTCTGCTGCCCTGTGCCCACGTCCGTCCTCACACACACACCCTGAGGAGAGAGCCACGCAGGCCACAGCAGGGACATCCCACAAAAGAGGCAGCAATCCACAAAGCACAGGCCCCCCAAGAGAGGTGGGGGCAGCCCTGACAGAGAAAACTGCAGGACCAGAGGCCCGGAGGTGGGAGCCAGGAGTCAACAGGAGGGCGAGAGAGAGGTGCGAGCAGGCACAGCACCAGGGACTCAGGTCATTCTGAACACGTGGTGGGTTGTGTGTTAGAGGAACGTTCTGTGAAAATGTCAGGAATAATCTGGCTTCTGGTAGGAAAGCCATCAGGAGAACACAGAGGAAAAGCCAAGTGTTGGCCTGAGTTGTTATGCCTCTGCAGGGGCTGAGGCATTCAAGCCTCAGGAAGGATGGGGTCAGATGGGAATTTGAGTCTTGCTCGTAAATGTGGCTGTTGTTTGAAATGGGAAAATCTTTGTGTCAGGTAATGCTCTTACAGGTACAAGTGACAAAAACTAATTCAAACCACCCCCACAAAGGACCTATACTGGCTCACGTAATGGAAAAGTCCAGACATAATTCCGATTTCAAGCAAGGCTTGATCTAGGGCTCAGATGACATCCCCAGGGCTCTGTCTCTATCTTGGGTCCTTTCCTCCACGCGGCTTCATTCTCCGCAGCATCTCCTCACATAGTGGCAAACATACCCGTCTGCATCTCCTCACATCTTCCTGCATCTCCAGCTGCGTGGCCCAGCAACCCTACCATTGGCCAGAGCTGGAGAAGACTGTTAAAACCAATAAATAACATGAAAACAGGAAAACAGGACATAATGGAAGTAATGGGTTTATTTCCCTCTGAAATAAATGTCACTGGAACAAATTGTTCCAGCCACCAGCCTTATTGCCTATGGATTTATTGGCTGTTTATCTCCCTCTGTATTGGTGACACGATCAATAATTGCCTATAAATACCGGGAGTTTACAAGAAGAACCATTTAGAGAATGAGAGGCTGCCTCTGGTTACTGTGATGACTTCACGCAGGCCTGAGCCACCACAGTCCAGCGTTCACGACAGCCTTGAGGGGCGACTGGAAACTCAGGGTAGAGGGGACCGGGTCTGGGTGGGGTCACATGCATCATCCTCCTTCCAGGAGGGACTCAGCGACACCCTGACTGCTGGGGGGTGTGTTTGTGTGCATGCGTGTGTGTGCGTGTGCAGGTGAACGCCAGTGAGCTCACATGTGTCTGTCACTTTCAGCCTCCGTGTCTCTGCTTTTGCATTCTCTTCATGTCTCTCTACCTTAGTCTTTTTTATTTTTAGAAGAAAACTTTTTTAAAATTTTAATGTTACTGGATTACCATGATTTACCACGTTGCATTAAGTTCAGGTGTACAGCAGCATGATTCAGTTATATGTATACATGTGTTCATTCTTGTGTAGATTCTTTTCTCACATAAGTTATCACAGAATATTGAGTAGAGTTCCCTGTGCTAAACTCTTCCCTGGTGGCTCAGAGGTTAAAGCGTCTGCCTGCAACGCGGGAGACCTGGGTTTGATCCCTGGATCGGGAAGATCCCCTGGAGAAGGAAATGGCAACCCACTCCAGTAATCCCATGGAGGGAGGAGCCTGGTGGGCTACAGTCCATGGGGTCGCAAAGAGTCGGACACAACTGAGCGACTTCACTTTCACTTTTCCCTGTGCTGTATAGTAGGTCCCTGTTGGTTACTATCTTACATATAGTGGTGTATGTTCATTCCAAGCTCCTGATTTATCTACCCGCCCCCTCCCCAGAAGTGTTTTCCCTTTGGTAGCTATAAGTTTGCTAGTTTCTTCTTTTTTTAAATTAGAGTCCACATCTGAATGATATCGTATGATGTTTTTCTTTCTCTGTTTGACTTACTGTACTTAGTATGTAGAACCATCCTTTGTGGTAGGAAAAGATGGTTGATATGATTTCAGTTTTATTAACTTTCTCAAGGCTTGATTTGTGACCCAAGATGTGATCTATCCCAGAGAATGCTCATCGTTTGAATTCGGACACCTACTTTTTCACGCATCAGGTCTTATTCCTACACACTCAAACTCCCTCTCACCCATTGCCCTTCCATGTTGGGACGCAGTGAGTGCAGGTCAGTCTTGGGTTGCCATGCCCGGCATTTTCACCCTCTGCTATTTGCTGCCAAGGGTGTGAATCTCAGCTCTGCGGCCACACCTCACCTTCCTCAAGCCTCAACTTCCTCCTGTAAGAGGTGGAGACACTAGTGTATCCAACTCCTAGGGTTGCTATGGGGATTTGGTAAGATAGGTGTGGAAAATTCTCCCCCTGATTCCACGTGCATGCTAAGCACTCAATGCTGCTGCTGATGATGCTGCTAAGTCACTTCAGTCGTGTCTGACTCTGTGCGACCCCATAGAGGGCAGCCCACCAGGCTCCCCCATCCCTGGGATTCTCCAGGCAAGACCACTAGAGTGGGTTGCCATTCCCTTCTCCAATGCATGAAAGTGAAAAGTGAAAGTGAAGTCATTCAGTCGTGTCCAACCCTCAGCGACTCCATGGACTGCAGCCTTCCAGGCTCCTCCAACCATGGGATTTTCCAGGCAAGAGTACTGGAGTGGGGTGCCATTGCCTTCTCCTAAGCACTCAGTAAATGGTAGCTATTTGTATTATTTTATTTATAAGTATTATTTTTATTATTAGCTCAAACAAGTCTTGCTCAAGAGATCACCCAGAAAACAGTCTGGTCAATGTCTCCTAATAGAGGTGCCAGGAGGAGAATCCCTGGGGACTGGGATTATGAAGAAGAAATGTCATGTCTCCTGGGAAGAGGAGGTGGTGGCTGGGTGGGGGCTCCCCGTCCTGGGGCTGGGATCACACAGGGTGTCACCCCCAGGCAGTGGTCACATGAAGGTGAGGGGGTTTCCCAGGCAGGTGGGGAGGCCTAGCAGGCCAGAAGGAGAAGCAGAGACCCTCCGCATGCCACCCACAGGCCAGGCAAGTTCTTGGAGAGACCACTTGGTCAGAAGTGGGAAGAAGGGTGGGGCTGTGGGAAGCCGGGGAGCCCAGGACTAGAAAACCCAAGGGGAGGGAAGGCAGGTCAGTTTCATGCTGTTTTGAGTCAGTTTTCTCCGCGGTAGACCCTAGGGAATGTAGCTTATGTGGAACGTGACACCAGGCGGTACTGGGGGCGGGGGGCATAGAGGGTGCTGTTGTATGCAACAGGATGCTGTAGGTGACCGAGCCCCAGTGTTCCAGCAGGGTCTGGGCAACAGAGTGGGCACACCTCAGGGCCGACCCCCTGTGCCAGTCCCCTCAGGCAGGCTGCATAACCAAGTACACAGGCTGAGCGGCTTATGCCACAGGAATGCGTTGTCTCCCGTCCTGGGCCGGAAGCCTGAGGTGAAGGTGTCAGCAGGCCTTGCTCCCTCAGAAGGTGCTAAGGGGAAGGAGGGAGCCTCCCTACTAACTTCTGGTAGTTCCGTGGTCTGTGGCAGGGTGGCTCCTACTTCCTGTGACACCCTCTGTGTGTGTGTGTCTCTGTGTCCAAATAGCCCCTTTGTAGAAGGATGGCAGTCATGGTAGCTTGGGGCCCACCCTACTGACCAGCAACTCATTTCCAAATAAGGCCATATTCTGAGATACTGCAAGTGGTTAGGACTTCTTATGAATTTTCAGAGGACGTAATTCAGTCACCTGTCTAGGCATGAGAAAGCTAGGATATTACCCTCACGGTCTCAGCCCTACTACCCGAGGACTGTTCCAGGGTCATAGACTCCCTGACTTTCTCACCCTGCCCCAAGGTGGTCCAAGAGAAACCCTCAGGTGGGGTGTCACAGGATCTTGTGAGAGAACACGAGGAGTATGTCCTACAACACCAAGGGTCTGCTATTTTCTACTTTGGGAAACCTGTAAGATAAGAGTAGGAGTAGATTGCTTCTGCCTAGAGTGCTAGGTTGAAAAGGTACTGAGGTGAAGACTGTGATTGATTGTTGATGTCTGCTGTGGGCACAGGACAGCCAAGACAAGCTTGTATGCTGTGTGTGGGCCATTTCTTCTGCCTGGTATGTCTGAATGGGATTGTCCTGCTTTGTAGAAACTGAGGGTCTGGAATTTAAGCAATATAAAGATGCTTCATTTTATTATTCTTTGCTTTATTGCACTTTGCAGATATTGCATTTTTTACAAACTAAAGGTTTGTGGCAATCCTGTGTCAATCACAACTCTCAGTGCCGGTTTGCAAACAGCATTTGTTCACTTCATGTGTCACATTCATTAATTCTTGCAATATTTCAAACATTTGTACTATTATCGTATTTATTGTGGAGATCTGTGATCAGTGATCTTTGGTGACACTGTTACAAAAAGATTTCAGATGATAGCATTTTTTAGCAAAGAATATTTTTAATTAGGATATATGCATTATTTTTTTACACATGATGCCACTGCACACATAATAGACTACAGTTCAGTTCAGTTTAGTCGCTCAGTCGTGTCTAATTCTTTGCAACCCTATGGACTGCAACACTCCAGGCCTCCCTGTCCATCACCAACTCCTGGACTTTACCCAAACTCATGTTCATTGAGTTGGTGATGCCATGCAACCATCTCATCCTCTGTCATCCCCTTCTCCTCCCGCCTTCAATCTTTCCCAGCATCAGGGTCTTTTCAAATGAGTCAGTTCTTCGCATCAGGTGGCCAAAATATTGGAGTTTCAGCTTCAACATCAGTCCTTCCAATAAATATTCAGGACCGATTTCCTTTAGGATGAACTGGTTGAATCTCCTTGCGGTCCAAGAGACTCTCAAGACTCTTCTCCAACACCACAGTTCAAAAGCATCAGTACTTTGGCACTCAACTTTCTTTATAGTCCAACTCTTACATCCATACATGACTACTGGAAAAACCATAGATTTGACTAAATGAACAATTGTTGGCAAAGTAATGTCGCTGCTTTTGAATATGCTGTCTAGGTTGGTCATAACTTTTCTTCCAAGGAGCAAGCATCTTTTATTTTCATGGCTGCAGTCTCCATCTGCAGTGATTTTGGAGCCCCCCAAAAAATAAAGTCTGTCACTGTTTTCATTGTTTCCCCAAGAGTCTAAAGGTGGATGGGCAAGGTCCACCAGGCAGTTCGGAAGATGTAAGAAAACAACAATTTTGATTATCTACCCTGTGACTGCTGCTGTGCTATATTTCTTCTAAAACAAAAGCTAATCTTCATGTGCTTTATGTCCTGTTCTATTTCATCTTCACAATCCTACAAATTAGGGTCTATTAGCCTTCTTTCCAATTTTACAGATGAGGAAACAGGCTCAGAGGAGTTAAGCAATTTATCTGAGGTCACACAGTGTGGAGCTGACATACAAACTCAGGGGCCCTGACCTCAGAAATGGGCCCCTCTACTGCCAACTCTCACATCCATACATGACCACTGGAAAAACCATAGCTTTGACTAGATGGACCTTTGTTGGTAAAGTAATGTGTTGGTAAAGTAATGTCTCTGCTTTTTAATAAGCTGTCTAGGTTGGTCATAACTTTTCTTCCAAGGAGCAAGCATCTTTTAATTTCATGGCTGCAGTCATCATCTGCAGTGATTTTGGAGCCCAAAAAAATAAAGTCAGCCACTCTTTCCACTGTTTCCCCATCTATTGGCCATGAAGTGATGGGACCGGATGCCATGATCTTAGTTTTCTGAATGTTGAGATTTAAGCCAACTTTTCACTCTCCTCTTTCACTTTCATCAAGAGGCTCTTTAGTTCTTCGCTTTCTATCTGCATATCTGAGGTTATTGATATTTCTCCCAGCAATCTTGATTCCAGCTGTGCTTCATCCAGCCCAGAATTTCTCATGATGTACTCTGCATAGAAGTTAAATAAGCAGGGTGACAATATACAGTCTTGACATACTCCTTTCATGA
>NW_011494876.1:8040642-8044017 GCF_000754665.1 Bison bison bison
CTTTACTAACGTGTGAGATGAGAGCAGTTGTGCGGTAGTTTGAGCATTCGTTGGCATTGCCTTTCTTTGGGATTGGAATGAAAACTGACCTTTTCCAGTCCTGTGGCCACTGCTGAGTTTTCCACATTTGTTGGCATATTGAGTCAGCACTTTCACAGCATCATCTTTCAGGATTTGAAATAGCTCACCTGGAATTCCATCACCTCCACTAGCTTTGTTCGGAGTGATGCTTCCTAATTCCAGGATGTCTGGCTTTAGGTAAGTGATCACACCCTGATTATCTGGGTTGTGAAGATCTTTTTTGTACAGTTCTGGGTATTCTTGCCTCCTCTTGTTAATATCTTCTGCTTCTGTTAATAATAGACTACAATATGGTGTAAATACAACTTTTATATGTACTTGCGGAGAAGGCAATGGCACCCCACTCCAGTACTCTTGCCTGGAAAATCCCATGGATGGAGAAGCCTGGTAGGCTGCAGTCCATGGGGTCGCTAAGAGTCAGACACGACTGAGCGACTTCACTTTCACTTTTCACTTTCATGCATTGGAGAAGGGAATGGCAACCCACTCCAGTGTTCTTGCCTGGAGAATCCCAGGGACGGGGGAGCCTGGTGGCTGCCGTCTATGGGGTCGCACAGAGTTGGACACGACTGAAGCGACTTAGCATAGCATAGCATATGTACTTGGGAACAAAAAAGTTCGTGTGACTCGCTTTATCACGATATTCACTTGACTGCAGTGGTCTGAAAGCAAACCCGCCAGATCACCCCCTGTGTCTGTAATCTGAGGTTCGGTCTGGGCAGATGGGAGGAAACCTGATTGCCAAGAGGTGCTAAAAAGTCTGAAGGACTAAAGCCATTGAAGGTGCAGACATAGAGCTTCAGCTGGTGCTAATTGTCACCCAATGTCTCCGAGTTCTTTTTCTGGCCTCAAGTTCACACCCCCTTAGCAATGACCTGGTAAACAGAGCACAGAACATTGACCTGTGGCCAACGGCCACGCCAGGCGAGACGCAGAGCTTGTTCACAGAGCCCTGCGTTCCTTTCCTCTGCAACTCAGGGCTGATTCTGAAATGACTGTTGGCTGAGCCTGCATGCCTGTGATGGGCTAGGAAATCGCTTCTGAGTTTTGTTTTTCCAACAACAGAGGGCTGCTAGGTAAGGGCCTGAAGACACGAGCCATACAGGGAAGGCAGGTAGAGAGAAATCACGTGTGCAAAGCAGAAAGGGAAGAGCGCGTCACTCAGGGCAGTTCTGGGGGTGAGAGCAGAATGGAAGTAGAGACAGCAGTGATGAGGCTGGCAAGGTCACCCTCACGTCAGGGCTTAGATCATACAAGGCCACATTGTTGTCGTTCAGTCGCTAAGTCATGTCCGACTCTCTGCAACCCGATGGACAGTGGCCTGCCAGGCCTCCCTGTCCCTCACTGTCTCCCAGAATTTGCCCAAGTTCATGTCCATTAAGTCGGTGATGCCATCCAGCCACCTCATCCTCTGCTGTCCTCTTCTTCTTTTGCTGTATACAAGGCCATATAAGCCACGTGAAATACTTCAACTTTTATCCTGAGATCAACAGGAACCATAGACCAGATTTAATCAGAGGAAGTACCCACTTATTTCTGCATCAGGGTGCTTACCTCAACCCTCTCAGTCTGGAAAGAAAGTAACCCTTTCTTCATCCATCAGGACTCTGTGACAGGTCAAGATTGAGCTTCAAGGCACTTGTTTACAGAGGGCTACAGGAAGCAGGAAGCTGTCCCAGCTTCTGTAGGGCCATTAAGAAATACCACAAATAACCAGACAGAAAGATACTGTGATGCCATTCTGGTTTCACAGAAACGGCAAACATTCATAAAGGAATCCTGCCATGAGGGTGCCCTTGCAGGAAGCCGCAGGGCAAATGGGACCTGCCAACAGGCAGGAAATGGTGTGGATGCTGTCAGAGCAGCAGATGCCTTCTAAGCAGGTGGTCTCCCTGCCGGCTACATTTTTCAGGACAGGTAGATAGCATTGGCCGCAGTTTATAAGGAGGAAGCTAAGACCCAGGTGCCCCAGAACACACAAGTGCTAAGTGACAAAGCCAGGCCTGTCTGATCCCAAATCCATCCTCCTTCCTGACCTCACAGGTTTTTTGCTGCCTGATTCTTTCAAGACTGCGGGCACTGCCCCTTGTATTTGCATCTTCTGGGGAGGTTTGTCTACAGCAGCTACTGGCAGGGGGTACCAAAGGGACTCCAGTCACCCCAGGATTACAGACATCAAGCTTAGCATCATCAAGGAGAAAAGGGCCTCCCTCTCCCGAGTTCCCAGAGACCCCTCAGGAAAAAACTCTGATTGGTCTTGTTTGGGTCACATGCTCCCTCCTGAACCAATCACAAGGAATCAGAGTGCTCTGAGTGGTCAGCCCCTTTAGACAAGCTAGGGTACCGTGAAGGACATTCTCCCACTCAAAACCACAGGTAGGTGTTTGATCTTGGAGGGTCACGGGTAACTTCCCAGAGGAAGTGGCGGCTACACTGAGACTGGAAGGATGAATTGGAGTGTTCCAGGCAAAGAGGCGGAGCAACAGTGTTCAGACAGAGGGACGAGCAATACCAGAGGCCCAGGGATGCTCCAGAGTGCCTCTTGTTCACAGTCACATCCCCATTCCTAGTGCACCTCCAGCCTGCTTCCAACCAGTCCTCAGAGAATGCTTTAGGAATAAAATCCACAATTGGCTGTGTGGTCTCAGACAAGTCACTTGCCCTCTCTGAACTTCAGCTTCCTTCTCAACCTGGTGGTTTCATCATCCTAACCTTCCAGGACTATGCAAGAAGTCCAATTCGATCAGTCCTCAAATATTCAGCAAGCACCTCCTGAGTGCTCAGCACCCTACCAGGCCTGCAGAAGACAAGGCCTGGCATGGAAAAGCAGAGCATGCCCGGGGTCCAGTACACAGGGTTGGACCTGAGGCCAGAAGTCAAAAGCTGTCCGGGGGAGAGGGCAGGACAAACAGAGAGGCTCGTGGATGGTGAAGGCGGACTATGGGCAATCTGCTCAGTTCGCAGTGAAGCAGTTTGTTAGCAACTCATGCCTTCTAACTTCTGACCTCCCCACCCCCATCTCCTGCTTCCCACCCTCCACTCTCCACTGAGTCTGTGCCTAGGCCACTCAAGCCAGCAGGCAGGGGAACAGGATGTTTCTTCCTGTGCCTTTGCCTCACAATTTCATAACCTGAATAACAGGTTGAGGTAATCCTAGAAACAAAGAGGAAGGAAACTGTTCCAGGTCTGGGAGGCTGCAGAGAGAATTCCTGCCTCACCCTGCATACCTGCCCCAGGAGCTTTTCCCCATCCTGCTCCACCTTCAGTAGGCCTGACCTGAGCTCCAGACCCTCC
>NW_011494876.1:8044117-8044967 GCF_000754665.1 Bison bison bison
GCTGGCAGAATGAGCCACCTGGGGACTCAGGCGCCCAGCGAGCTCTGAAGGGCTGAGTGGGTCACCAGGGACTTGGCCAGGAGGGACGTCAGGCCGGAAAAGCCCTGCTCGGCGTGGGCACCAGAGGGAGAGGCTAGCCCCCTGCCCAGGTACATGCCCCCTGCCCTCTGCCTGTCTCACTTGCTCCCTCTGAAGCTGGGCATAAGCCTGTCATGAGGACTTACCCTCTGTCTCTCTCATCCTGTCTCTCTGCTCTGTCTTCTTTCTCTCCTTCTGTCCCTGTATCTCTGCCACGTTCCTCTCCCTCTTGTCCTTGTTTTTGTCTCTCTAGTCTCTATCTCCATCAATATCCATGTCTGTCCCTTCATCTGTCAGACCCTGTCGCTGTCCTTCCATCTTGTCCAGCCCCCAGGTCTCTTGGCTCCTCCACACACGGGGGACCCGACAGAATGTCCTTTAAGCCTCACCCAGGAGCCTGGGCTGCTTTCTGTAGGAAATATTCTGAGAACATTCAAGAGTACAGTAGGGCTTCCCTGGTGGCTCCATGGTTAAGAATTCGCCTGCCAAGGCAGGAGACATGGGTTCAGTCCCTGGTCTGGGAAGATCCCACATGCTGCGAAGCAACTAAGCTCTTGTGCCACAGCTATTGAACCTGTGCTCTAGAGCCTGAGAGCTGCAACTGCTGAAGCCCGTGCACCCTAGAGCCCGTGCTCCTCAACAAGAGAAGCCACTGCAACGAGACGCCAGAGCACCGCGAGCCCCTGCTCGCCACAGCTAAAGAAAAGCCCCCATAGCAAAGACCCAGCACAGCCAAAATTTTATTTATTTAATTTAAATATATATATATATA
>NW_011494876.1:8045093-8045859 GCF_000754665.1 Bison bison bison
TATATATATTTTTTTTTTTATCTAAAAGAAGAAAAGCTTGGTAATACAAATTTCAGAAATTTAAAGTCCTACAAAATTCCTGCAGGTGAGGCCAGGTGATAGCTCAGCTTTCTCACCTGGAAGGTCTTAGAAGGGTAGAGGGCCAGGGTGCGTGGGAGGATTTTTCATTATTCTCGAAAGGAAATATGGGTTGCATTTGCTGTTGCCATTGATGAAATAACAAGGACAGACCCAACCTGACCACCTTGGTACCAGGTGCTGTCCAGGTCTTCTGTCTCCTGTCTGGATCCTTGGCTGCTGGGCTTTGGATACAGAGTCTGTTGAAATGGATTCTTAGGATAAAGAGGATTCTAGGGTGGGGAGGAGGCAGGAAGAGTGGTGGAAGCAAGTCGCTGCAGTCAGAGACCCTCCAGATGGCTGGAGGGGTCTAAGACCCAGAACAGTTCCCACCTGCCTTGCTCTCCCCTCTTCTTCATCTCCAGACACCTCCTGAGGGGTCTCAGCACTGTCAAATCCCTGGTAACTACTAGTAGCTGGGGCAGCAGAGGGGCAAGGTGGGACCGAGTCCTGCCCCTGCCCAGGACTCAGGAAGGGAGGAAACTTCAGTTTCATCTCTCTCTGAGACAGCACTGACAGGGTGACATCATGGAAACGAGGCAGCTGAGACCTGCATCGAGATTCTGCCCCTGACCCTGGCACACTGAACGGCTCTGGGCTTAACAATGGAGAGTCTTAGCTTACTCACCCCTAAAGCGGGAGTGAGGAG
>NW_011494876.1:8045959-8051685 GCF_000754665.1 Bison bison bison
GGGTGGGTATGAGGATTAAAGAAGATGATGCACATATGGTATCCGGAGCAAACTCACCTGTATGCTGTGTGAGTCCCTGTTACTCATAATGTGGGCCCATCAGCAAAGATCACTTGAGCTTCTGCTTCCTAATGGTTTCACTGGAGCTGGCTAGCTCAATATCTCTCAGCTGGCTGGAGGGACAGAATGATGGATGGATGAAAGGATGCATGGATGTACAAATGAATGGACAGATGGACAAATGGATGGATGGATGGTTGGAAGGATGGATGAGTGTATAAATGGATGGGTGGACGGACAAATGGATGGGTAGATGCATGGATGAATCAAACCTCCAAGGGATGACGGCTGGCAGACTGCATCTTCCTCTGCATCCTAATCTCTGCATTCCAAAAAAGGCATGTTGAACTGAATATGAAACTCCAGGGGCAAAAGCGAAGAAGAGGTGAAGGCAGAGAGGAAACAGATGGCACCAAACCAAGAGAACTACGACGCACTGGGTTTTAGGAACCTATCCCTCATCTTCAGTCTCGTTCACTTTCACACCCTGGATACCAGTTTCCAATCTTATTTTCTTCTCTCCACAGACCGACCCTGACCCCCAGCCGCTCTTCACCTCGACAGGATGAGACTGTCAGGTAAGGCCAGGCTCTGAGGACTCCAGGGTTCAAGGTTGAGTCTGAATCAGGTTTGGGAATCGCTTTTCTGTCAGCAGTGTCTGCCCATCCTGGACTCACAGCCTACTTGGCTTCATCCGTTCTCAGCTAGTCAGGCCAGAATTCCAGGGAAAAACCAATCCAGGGAGAGCCTGGAAGAGTATAAAGAGGAGACTTCCTGCCTCAAGGCTAAGGGTTGCAGAAACTGGCCCACCTGGCTGGGAACATGGAGACTCACCTGCTCTGGGAAACACTTCACCCTGGCTGGAAATTACAGACAAAACATTTGTAAATGTTTGTACAGACAAAGCATTTGTAGAGGACTATTCTAGATTCCTGACACCACAGGGCTGGGCACCAGGAGAGGACTTTGCTCCAAGCTTCCACCCTCAGACTGTACCCTCTGTGTAGAGAGAGAGGGGGAACTGAGGAATTCACCAAACAGAAAACTGATACAATTCATTTGTATTTCCAAACACCAGTGAGGAAGTTCAGAGCACAACTTTTACTTATTTTTATTGAAGTGTGTGTTAGTCACTCAGTTGTGTCCAACTCTTTGCAACCCCATGAACTGTAGCCTGGCAGGCTCCTCTGTCCTTGGGATTTTCCAGGCAAGAATACTGGAATGGGTTGCTATTCTCTTCTCCAGGGGATCTTCCCAACCCGGGGATTGAACCCCAGTCTCCTGTATTGCGGGCAGATTCTTTGCCGTCTGGGCCACCAGGGAAGCCTGTTAAAGTACAGTTGATCTACAACCTTGTGTTAATTTCTGCTGTACAGCACAGTGGTACAGTTATATACATATATACACACCTTATTTTCCATATTCATTTCCATTGTGGTTTATTAAAGGATATTGAATGTAGGTCCCTGAAGAGCACGTGTGTTATAGGCACCTTACTTACCCAGGTTCAGGTCCCACCTCCTGTCACTTACTAGCCAGTGACCAGATCTCTGAGGTGCGGCTTCCCCACCTGACAGCAGGGATAAGCAGTAGCATACAGCACAGAGGGGACTGAGATAATGCGTGTCTGCCGCTCGCCTAGCACCCCACACAAAAGGAGTGCCGAATGATGCAAGCCGAGGCCCTCGAAGACGAGGGACCCCGCACACCTGAGCCCCACCCATGGGATCCGGAGGGCCTTCTCCCTCGCCAGCACAAAGCCACAGCTGAATTCAGGGCTGAGGAGCAGGGCTGGTGCAGACAGAGAGGTCAGACGAGACCCGGCACCTTCAGAGCGCTGTGGCCGCAGACAGAGAGGGAGGTCAGGCACGGAGCGAGGGAACTTGCCTGCAGGTCAGATTTGACTCTCAAGGCAGAATGGGGGTCTCCAGAGTCCTTGAGATGGGAGGCGTGGTGCGGCCTGCTGCAGCCCTGGCAGAATCATGAGGAGAGGGAGCAGACAGGGAGCTCCGGGCCCGGCTCACGCGTGCGGGAGAGAAGACAGGGAGGAGCCTGGCTGTGAGGCGGGGAGGCCACGCTGGGCAGGCGGGTGTGCGCTCCTGCAGAGCGCCACGCGTTGCTTGTGACGGCTTTTGGGGGGAGTTGATGGAAAACACAAGGGACCAACCCCACCCCCCAAAACCACCCTAGAGGCCGCCTAGTGGGGACAACTACTACATCTTTCCCCACCAGCCATGGGCTCGGCAGCAGGCACGTTACTCTGTCCACTCTGTGACTGAGGGGCTTCAGCTCAGAGGTGCTGAGCCCCTGCTCGAGGTCACACAGTAGGGGGTGGCCACCCCGAGCCTTCCTGCCTCTCGAGCCGCGGCTCACCTGCCTCCTACTCTCCTGCCGGAGTCCTCAGGCCTCCCCTCAGGGTGCTAATTCCCAGACCTCACCCCCTGAGACACTCTCCAAAAGGCTAAGAGGAGCCCAGGAAGTGTGTGTCTAAGCCTCCCTCCCAGCGGCCCCACCCTGGGGAGTGTCACCAGGTAACTTTGCAGCATGATCCCCCATTGGGTCATCACGTGGATTCACAATGGTCTTGGATGCAGGCCGGGGACTGGTCCATGGTGTGGGCAGGCTCCGGACCTGCAGCATGGGGGAGTTGCTCCATTTTCACATGACGTTCAGAGAAAATAAGGTTCAACCACGACTGACACACAGGATTAACTCTTCCTATCATCTGTGCATTCAGATATGAAGTTGGTGAAGTTCATTTCCAAGGCTCCTAGCTTTCTTTTTTTCTTCTGATTAACCCCTGTGGAGTTCTGTGCTCACAAAATTCCCCAGCAAATTTGCATCCAGGAAAAAGATAGACTATCAATATGTTAATCCTTGTGACTCTCCCTCCAACATGGGATCTTGGGAAGAGGTCTCACTGAGGGGATTTGGGAAGGACCCACGTGTAGTCTTACCGTGAGGCCTTGCCATGTGGTCAGGTGTTGTGGTCTCAGGGCAGTATCTCCTCGCTCTGCAGGTCTGCTTCGCTACCTGGCCCTTATTTTTGCCGTGGCTACCACGTGGCTCTTCATCCGAGAATATATCAACTTCAACATGAAAACCTTCCGCCTGCCTCGCTGGATGGGTGAGTGGGCAAGAGCCGGGGCCAGGGGCCAAGGATCAAGTCCAGCCCTGGGTGACCCAGGAGGTGGCCAGACATGGCAAAGGGCTGCCCTTGGGACCCCACACATTCAGGGTCAGGGAAAAGGAAACCGCACCCCAATCCAATGTCAGGAAGGCTGAGAACCCACAGAGAACAGAGAAGTGTTCCAAGGCCCTGGTCAGAACATGCGCCTGCATCAAGGACCATTTTGGAAATATGACCCAAGAAGGAAGGACAGAGGGAAGAAGAGAAGAAGGGAGGGACAGAGCGGGGGAGAAAACTGCCCGGGCCCTGAGCGCATTCCACCTACGCTTGCGGTTCCTCTTTGCTCAGACCTCCCTGTGGCGGCTCCTCTCAGCCTGGGGCCTCTGCTCAAACGTTTCCTCCTCAAAGAAACCTTCCTGAGCACCCCAGCTCTACCTGCGCCTGCTCCTCCTCCTGTAGAGTCTTTCGTGTAGCCTGTCCCCTTCAGATCATCATTATTATCCATCATTGTGCTGTTTATTTGTTTACTTCATCATTACCTATCTCCAGCTCATATAATGTGAGCTTCCTGAAGGCCAGAATTTTGTCCTGGGTTTATCTATCTCTCTAACACCTTGGACCAGATGCTCAGTAAACATTTGATAAGTGAAAGAAATATGGACGGATGGGTGGATGGATGGATGGACGGGTGGATGGGTGGGTGGGTGGATGGGTGAATGATGGATGGGTGATGGTTGCTAGCAGCTTTACATGCGTGCTCTCACTGGACCTGCATGAATGCCCCATGGAATGATTCACAGTATATCTGTGGGGTGGACTCAAGCAGGACCTCATGTTGTCATTTCATGTGTGGTCTGAGAAAAAGAGAAGCTCTGAGAGGTTAAGAAACTTCCTGAAATGTCCCTTGTAGATATCAGAACAGGACTGGGAACCCAGGTCTCCCAGATCTAAATACTTTCAAAGGAAGGAGAGAAAGGGAGGGAAATTTATACCTCTGGATTTGTCCTCCTTAAAGACTAAGAATCACCTCCACTGACGCAGTCAAACATAGTAACCTCTAGTGGCCCTGGCCAGCTCACGCCTTCACAGCAGCGAGAGGACAGGCACCCTGCTCTTACCACCAGCTTCCCACAGTGGAATCTCAGCGGGCCCTTTCCCCATCTGCTCCTTGTCCAGCATGCCCCACACCAGCTTAGAGCAGTTTATATCGATATAGATACATGGTGGCCACCAGGTCCGTGGGCCCTGGGCACCACTTTCACAGACCAGAGACTGACTTGGCCATGCTTCTGGCCTTGGAGGAGATCAGTGCAGATCAGTGCAGGCAGCTCAGAGCAGGAGTGAGTTGTGGAGAAGAGAGCCCCAGCTTGGGGTAGGAGGGGAGTGTTTGAAGGGAGCCCCCAAGGTAGTCTCCCTCTCAGAACTGAGCCACCCGGGGTGTGAAAAATCAACACATCCCCCCAAGGCTCAACACACAACTGCTCTGTGTTGGGCCCCCAAGACCCTGGAATGAGGAGCACTCCAGAATGTGGCCCCAGCTCAGGGTTTGAATGGGGGATACAAACACAATTCATTATAGAATATAGAAAAATGGAAGTATATTAACATGACTGGAGTCTTGCAAAACACATACAGTGATTTAATGCATTAATATGGAAGCACCACATTTCCTACTGTTTTTGTTATTATCTTGGTATATGGTTGGTTTCCTTTTTAATCCAACCTATTTTATTTTACACATTTAATAACTTGCCGCCTGGTAGAGTAAGAAACACTGAGTGCCTCAAAAAAAGTGGGAGTAAATTTATTTGTAGGGGAGTTCATAGGCTTTTCCAGATCACCAAAGGGGTCTGTGGCACAGAAATTGGGCAATTAAAGATTTCCTGATTTGGCTGATAAACTGGGCAGGGTTCTTTCAGATGAGAGTGATGAACCCCACTGTAAGTAGTTTAAACGAAGTGGGATGTCATTTCCTGGGTCATTGGGAAGCCCAAGGTGTCGGATTTCAGGTGTGGCTGGCTCTAGGGGCTCCCACAAAGGCCCCAGAGTCAATCTCTGTGCCCTGGGCTCCGCTCATTGCTGTTTAACCTCATTCCATGGGCAGCTTTCTCTCCCAACAGGCATGTTGGCCACCAGCTTCCCAGTTGCTCACCCTTCAGCTCTGTCCCCTGGGACCACATATAAACCTGAGAAGGGCTCAGCATCCAGGGGGATATGATGTTGTTGTGGCTGGCCCAGCCGGGGCACGGGATACTCCTGGGCCTCAGAGGCAGGGGTGGGGGGCAGCCTCCTGAGGACCGAATAGAAAGTGTCAGTGAGGGCGTCCCCCAGAGAAGGAGAGCTCCCCCGCTGCACTGACGTTTCTCTGTCCACTAGGAGCCCTGTCCTCTAGGGCTTAGCACCAGGCCAGTGGGAGAGCTGATGCAGAAGCGCAGGAATAACCTGCACACAGTGTAGCTGAGGTGCGCAGCCCAGTGCAGACAGGCGGGGCTGCAGGAGTCAGGGAGGGACCCACAAGGCAGGTCAACAGTGGCAG
>NW_011494876.1:8051857-8055625 GCF_000754665.1 Bison bison bison
GGCCCTCAGGGCTCCAGCACAGTCCTGACCCTCCCGGAGGCCAGGGTTCCAGGCACCCGGCCAGGCCCTCGGGGCTCCGGCACAGTCCTGACCCCCCCGGAGGCCAGGGTTCCAGGCACCCGGCCAGGCCCTCGGGGCTCCGGCACAGTCCTGACCCTCCCAGAGGCCAGGGTTCCAGGCACCCAGCCAGGCCCTCTGGGCTCCTCTCACTGGACCTTCCCCACACCCACTGTGCAGGCGCAGAGGCTCAGCCCCAGAGGAGAAAACTCCCACACAGTTGGTCACACACCATCAGGCTCCAAGTCCAGTGGGCCTCACCACAGAGGCTTGCTTCTTTTCAACTGTGACAGAGTCATGCGTGTGTGTGTGTGTGTGTGTGTGCGCGCGTGTGTGTGAAGAGGTGGCAGCAGCAAGTGCAGAAGGACTCCCAGATAAAATAGGACTTTCAGCTCATTTCACCCCTGTGCCACGGGAGGGGGACTGTGCTTGGCCAGGCCAGCACCACTCTGATTTCCCTTCTTCCCCCACCCCCACCCAGGACCCACCTCCATTATGCGGGCAAGCTCAAAACACTTTCTCACCAGATTCTGTCTTCTCTCCAACAGGTTCAGCCCACAAGAACTGTGAGTGTCAACTCAGCCCTGCTGCTCTTAGAGTGAGGCGTTCCAGGGTGTCTACTCCCAGCCCTGAAGCTTTGAGAGAAACCTGGGTTCCCAGAGCCCGCCCAACTCTCACTCCTGGCCTGATGGTGCCTTGTGAAGCCCCCAAGCCCTGTGGCCCCTTCTCAGCCATTCAGACTCTTAGGGAGGCTTCAACTCTCTCCCTTCCCCGGTGCCCCCAGCCCACAGTATGGACTGCAGCCACCCTGCCTCCGCTCTCTCATCCCCTACATGGCTGGAAGCTCCAAGGATGCAGGCTGTGCTTATTATCCTCATTGCAATGACCTCAGAATTGGCTTATGGCTCCTGATTCAGAGGACCAGGGCTATGCTGGCACCACAAGGGCCCCAGCAGCAATCAGAAGAGGGTGCTGATTGTCTCTTTGGGTAGAAGAACCGTGTGTGCTGAGAGAGAGGGAGCAAGTGCCCAGGGCTCCAGGAGGGCCACCCCCTTCCACTGGGATGGGGTCTGGGAAGGCCTCAAGGAGGAGGTGGCTTTTTAGCTGCTCCTTGCACAGGAGGTACCATGCTGTACAAAGGCCTAGGGGCAGGAGTGCTGGGACGCCAGGAGAGAACCTGCAGAGTCAGGTACGCGAGTATGGGAATGGAGAGAACAGTGGGAGCCCAGGAATGCTGGGTGTCGGAACAGCGTTTCACAGTGACCCAGCTCCAGAGGTGCAGAGAAGATAGGAGGAGGGGACAATTATGGTGATGATGATAGTAACAGGGACTGAGTGTCCACTTGCCAGCACTGCATTCCGAACTTCATGGGCACCTTCCCCAATCCTCACCACAACCCTAGGTAGGTGCTGTACATACCCCCATTTACCGATGAGGAAACTGAGGCTCAGAGAGGTGAAATCTCCTGGCCAAGGCAACATCGCTCTAAGTGGCAGAGTGGGAGTCAACCTCTCCTTGTAGTCCGGAGCCCACCCTCTCAACACACCTCAACCAGAGACAGCACCTCCGGGTCCCCCTCTCCATTCCTGATCTAAACCAATCCCCTCATTTTATAGTTGGCAAAGCGAAAGGGAGAGATTTATGGCAAGTCACACAGCAGATTCCTGAAACTGGCCCAGGTTCCCCCTGACCGCACCCCTCCAGCAGTCAGCTGCATGCCCCGAGCAATAGCGCTGGGCTTCCCAGAGGGGTGGGACAGCTTAGGAAGCCCCCAGAACCCAAACCCACACAGCAAATCACCTGCCCCTCAGTGGCTGAGACCCCTGGGCCTCCTCCCCTACATCCAGTAGTTTGACTGTGAAGCCTGGATGGTCAGAAAATCAATTTGAGCAAAGCCTGCTAAGCTGGCCTGTTGACATGGGGTTTGTCAGACTCAGCGCAGGTGATCAGACCCTGGGCCAACTCCAGGGTGGTCCCCAAGGCCTGAAACCACCTGTCCAGCAAGGTGAGACCCCCTGGACTCAAGTAAACTGGGCTGCCTGTGAGGGGGAAGGTGGCCGGAGGTGGGGCCCCAAGACTCATAGGAGAAGAGGACCCCTCCCAGCTTCACCCTCCACCAGCAGTTTTGTGGGAGCTTCTGTCCAGAGGGCTGGGCAGGGACATCCGGTTCACATGCCAGGCCCTCTCTCTGGACACCTCCTCGGGGGCATCTCCACTCCCGGCCCTCACTCTCTGGTGATGATGTCCCGGTTGGAGCTCTAGTTACACCTGTCAGGCGGGTGTACAGGAACTCAGGGTGGAGGGGTGAGAGCCTAGGATGGGCATTCCACTCAGATCGTCAGGGCCACCCACTCCACCAGGGGAGCCCTGGTGCGGGCGGCATTCACTCCTAGGAAAGGGTGCCTTCACCTACTCAGAGGCACCAGCGGCTCGCTGAGCTTGGCACTAGGGGCCGTGTCCCCCCTTGGCAGAGGGGCGCTAGTTTCTGATTCCCACGAAGCCCCCCTCTAGGCCGGCAAGGGCATGGAGACCCTACTCACCCTCCCAGCTTGGACTCAGACCCACCCAGATGCTCTAGGTGATCATTCAGTGAGGATTTATTGAGTGCTTACTGTGTGCCAGCCACGGGAGTTATGGGGGAAGATTTAACAAGACAGTAAAGAAAAAGTGCTCGACACAGTGCCTAGCACACAGCAAGGCCCTGGCATGTGCCGCATCTTTAGGAAGCCTGTGGGTCTGCTCCAAGTGCCCCTGGCGTGGCTCAGCTGGATGCCTGGCCCGGGGCCTGGAAGAGAGCGAGGCTGCCCAGCCACAGCTCTCCTTCTGCAGGTGAAAGCGCTCTAACTCCCCATTTATTCAGTCCTCCTAAGGGCAACTTCCAAAGTTAGGTGGTGTTAAAAAAAAAAACAAAACACGCGTTAATACAAGTTGGAAACTGCCAGGCTGACAGCACGCGTGACACCTCGGCGGCTGTTTGAGGGCCCTTCTGCCTCTCCTGCCTTCCACAGGGTCTGCCTGGGGAGGGCCATGTGAAGAGGATATAGGGCTTCATAGCAGCCACAGAAATCAGAGGTCTCACCTGTTGAGTCCTCAATGGGCTCCAGAGACCATGCTAAGCCCAGTGGGAGGTCCCAGAACCACCTGCCTAGTCCCTGTGAGTCCCAGGGTCCAGACATAGTAGGCGCACGGTGAGTGAGTGACAGGAACAGCCAATCATCTCTGAACACTAACCTGCACTCATTAAGCCCACACACGACCCAGCGGGGAGGCACCATCATTAGCCCGTTTCCCAGCTGAGGGACTGGACATGCAAGGAGGTTGAGGGCTTGCTCAAGGAAACCCGGTTAGTGGGACATGCTCCCACCCACCATGCTGGGCCCCCAGGGACTTGTCCACAGGGGCCTCTGAGAGCTCAAAAGGCTGCTGTGGCTCAAGAGGAAGTTCTCAGGAGAATCCCCTAATCACTCTGGAGACTCTGGTCACTAACCCACCACTCACTGTTTCGCACACAGCTGCCGGGGGTGTGGAGACAGGCAGGCATTGTGTCCGGGCTGAGGCTGGGATGGGAAGCCCGGAAATGAACTCTGGATGGTCAGACACATGGTATCCTGTGTCTTTATGGGGTTGTGGGAGCCCAGAAAGGGGCAAGTCCATAGACTTAGGTAGTCAGGGAAGATGTCTCTGGGAAGAGGCCCTTAGCCGCCCTTCAC
>NW_011494876.1:8055725-8057814 GCF_000754665.1 Bison bison bison
CCCTCCCACCACCCCACTCCCAGCTCCCCTACTCCTCCAGGGCCTCGTGCCACCACCAAAGCTGCTGCGTTCCCTCCCCAGCTTCACAGTTGGAGAAGAACAAGTGTGGCCTCAGCAAATCCTGCCCAGACAACTTCTTTGCGTTTAAAATCGTCAGTGGGGCCGCCAACGTCGTGGGCCCCACCATGTGCTTTGAGGACCAAACGTAAGTTTCTGGCATTTCATTACTTTCATGCCTTTATTCATCAGCAAGTTCAGAGGCCTCAGGGTGGCCCTGAGACCAGCCCACACCTTCCACACACTTCCTTTTACTCTGGGTGGGTTAGTCAGACATAATAATAATCCTGATGGCTTGCAAATCTGCCAGCGCCTTCCTAGATGCCTTGCAGCAGCATCTCCCTTGCACCCCAGCACTCCTAGGGGTGGGCGACAATTCTCCCCTTTATAAAGATGAGGAAACTCAGACAGAGTTACTCAGCTAACCATTGGTAGAGCCAGGTGTGAACGCAGGTCTATCTGACAGCCAAGCTGCTGGGCTTCCTGTGAGGGGCGTGCCTACGGGGAGTGTTCAAGATCAAGGCCAGGCGTCAAAGCTCAGAGGCAGCGGTGCCAGGGCTTCGGCCCAGGTGCAGGACAAAGACTGTGTGCCAGGCTTTCTAGGCAGCAAGTCCACCCTACAAAAGAAGCCAGAGACAGGAATCTGGAATCTGAACCTAGCTCCAAATTGCTTAGGCAGAACAAGGAGACTTGTCAGTTCATGTGCCCAAAAGCCCAGAGACAGTGGCCATCAGAAACAGCTGAATCCAGGGGTTCAAACCTAGTCATCAAGGCTCCCCCTCATACCACCTTCAGCTCTGGTTTCCTCTGTCATTGCATTCGGTTTTCTCTACTGAAAATGGACTTCTGCATATGGTGAAGGAGGGCGGCTACCAGCTGGGTTGACGTAACAGCCCTGTCTAGTACCCCACTGGGAAGAGCTTCCCCTTGTGAATTAACCCTGTGAAAGCCCCGGGACTGGGGCTCATTGGCTGGCCTAGGTCACATGACCACGCTGGCCTGATCACTGAGATCAGCGGCACAGCATACTCGTTTGTCCAGGCCTGGGAGAGAGGTCCGTGCTGAGAACCTCCCGGCTAGAGACAGAGAAGGACAGTTTTCCCAAGGACACCAGAGGACAGGATACTGGGTGGTAGGAACACAGCTGGGCTCCTCTTGGGGACCCCAGACATGGCCGGACTCTGCCTTCCTCCTGGCCTGGGGAGACGGGCTGGCCGCCCCTCCAGCACCTCCCAGCCCCAGGCAGGGACCCTCCCTCTTCCCCGAGCAGACTGTTCTGGTCCAAACATGCCATGAGAGACTCTCAGAGAATCCAGCCCACTGTTCATTTCCAGGAGAAAGCAGATGGCCCAAATGATGCTGTGTATCCTCTGATACTTCTGCATTGCACCATGTGGGCCCTCTCAGAGTTCCAGAGTCTGGAACACAGTGCTTGTTCTACACTCAGGACCAATGGTTGTGTTTTGTTTCTCTTTTTTCCTTTAGGATCATGAGTCCTGTGAAAAACAACGTGGGCAGAGGCCTGAACATCGTCCTGGTGGATGGTGAGTTGCTGACCCACTCCCAGACAGCCTCCAGCATGCTCATAAGCCTGGCTGCCCTGTAGGAACAGGTCTAAAAGACCAGCTCTACCCCACAGTCGCAGCCAGGCCCCTGCTGTGCACCTGTCTCAGGAGAATCAGTTCAGTTCAGTCACTCAGTTGTGTCCGACTCTTTGTGACCCCATGAACCGCAGCACACCAGGCCTCCCTGTCCATCACCAACCCCTGGAGTCTACCCAAAACCATGTCCATTGAGTCAGTGATGCCATCCAACCATCTCATCCTCTGTCATCCCCTTTTCCTCCTGTCCTCAATCTTTCCCAGCATCAGGGTCTTTTCAAATGAGTCAGCTCTTCACATCAGGTGGCCAAAGTAATGGAGTTTTAGCTCCAACATCGGTCCTTCCAATGAACACTCAGGACTGATCTCCTTTAGGATGGACTGGTTGGATCTCCTTGCAGTCCAAGGGACTCTCAAGAGTCTTCTCCAAC
>NW_011494876.1:8057914-8060714 GCF_000754665.1 Bison bison bison
TTCCAGATTTCTCAGGAGGCAGGTAAGGAGGTCTGGTATTCCCATCTCTTTCAGAATTTTCCACAGTTTGTTGTGATCCATACAGTCGAAGGCTTTGGCATAGACAGTAAAGCAGAAATAGATGTTCTCCTGGAATTCTCTTGCTTTTTCAATGATCCAACAGATGTTGGCAATTTGGTCTCTGGTTCCTCTGCCTTTTCTAAATCCAGCTTGAACATCTGGAAGTTCACGGTTCATGTATTGCTGAAGCCTGGATTGGAGAATTTTGAGCATTACTTTACTAGCGTGTGAGATGAGTGCAATTGTGCGATAGTTTGAGCATTCTTTGGCATTGCCTTTCTTTGGGATTGGAATGAAAACTGACCTTTTCCAGTCCTGTGGCCACTGCTGAGTTTTCCAAATTTGTTGGCATATTGAGTGCAGTGCTTTCACAGCACCATGTTTCAGGATCTGAAATAGCTCAACTGGAATTCCATCACCTCCACTAGCTTTGTTCATAGTGATGCTTCCTAAGGCCCACTTGACTTCATGTTCCAGGATGCCTGGCTCTAGGTGAGTGATCACCATCATGATTATCTGGGTCATAAAGATCTTTTTTGTACAGTTCTTCTGTGTATTCTTGCCACCTCTTCTTAATCTCCTCTGCTTCTGTAAGGAAGGATATGCTTCTCAGGAGGATACGCTGCTCCTATGAAACATGACCCCGTCCTAAAGGCCATCCCAGCTTAAATCAACACATGTGAACCCACAGGGTACAATGTGAGGTCACAAGCTGAGTGCACACCTCCATTCATTCACTCAGCAGAGTGATGGCAGCTTCTGCGGGCCAAGCCCTGTATGTGTGGGGTTCTGGGAGTCAGCTGTGAACCAGGACAGACCCTGGCTTGATGTGTGGGCGTCCATGAGGTTCACAGACAATCAGAAGGTGGTGAGCACGTGTGGAAGAAAAGGAAACACAGCTCTGGGAATGGGACACAGAGCTGGCAGAGGTAGTCAGGGAATTCTCCCAGAGGGAGGTGATGGTCAGCTGAGGCCTAATGGGAAGTAGAGAGTGACCAGGAGAAAAGAGGGAGGTGCCTTCCAGGCAGTGACATCACTGTGCAGGGTACAGGGAAAGGAGGAGAGGGGCTTGGGGGTCCACACAGGCTCCGTCTGGCTGTAACATGGAAGCAGGGTGGTGACAGGTGAGGCAGGGCCAGAGGATGAGGGGCTAAGTGTCCTACTAAGAAGTGTGGACCTGAAGCAGAGGAAACTAGGGAGTCTTGGAAAGGCTTTGAGTAGATCCTGAGGGCTCAGCCCTGCATCCAGAAACCTGCTTCCAGCTTGGAAGAGGGAGGCTGGAAGCAGGGAGACCCAGGGAGGCCGACAGTCTCACTAACCCTGCATCTCCAGTAGGTGGTGAACAGGCAGCCAGCGGCAGGCCAAGCCTCCCCACCCCTCACAAAGCCCAGAGATAAAAATACCCACTGATAATACTGTGTGTGCTTAGTCGCTCAGTCGTGTCCGACTCTTGCAATACCATAGACTGTAGCCTGCCAGGCCCCTCTGTCCATGGGATTCTCTAGGCAAGAATACTGGAGTGGGGTGCCATTTCCTTCTCCACTAAGGGCTAACATTTAGGGAGCACTTACTGTGTAATGTGTTCCAGCTATATCACTGACCTTCTTCTCAATGCTAACAGGGAGTGCTATGCTCAGCATCCCCATTCTGCAGGTAAGAAACGAGCTCAGAGAGACACAGGATACACAGCCAACAGAATCATCTAGACTTGAACTCAGATCTGGCTGACTCCAGGTCTTAATCACTCAGCAAAACTGCCCGCTAGACTAGAAATGTCTCCAAGCACGTGTGCAGCGCCCCCTGCCGGCCAGCTGTGGAAAAGCTAACACACCATTCTCAGGGCCTCTGGGGTCTCATCGAGCCAGAACAACGAAAGGATTGCTAAAGATAATGGTTCTCAACCTTTTAGACGGCAGGGATCCCTTTGAGAAACTACCCAAACTACACCTCCTTCCCCTAGTTCCAGAAAAATTAATAAATGCACGGGATCGCAAAAACAATTTCACAGACTCCCTTCCAAGAGCCCCAGGTGAAGTGCCAGGAGGGACTGGGACACTAGTGGCTCCAAGAATTCAGGAGGAGCTACAATGAGAGCCTGCCCCTACCCGGCAGGAGAGCTGCCACTACCCAGGCCCCGTCGCCACCCTCTTATCAAATCCGCAAACAGAATTAGAGGGAGTGGGCAGTGACGGGGGAGGATAGAGCTGCCATCCCCTCTGCAACACCCCCATCTAGTGGCCAAAGGCAAGAATTGCATGTTCCTCCGGAACACCTGATTTCCTGTAGAATTTGGACCGTTTGCAAAGCCCACAAACGCAATCTGGGTCACTGCACTCAGGACACTGAGTACACGTCAGCCCACTGCAAATCCCTTTGCCTTCAAGAGTCAGAGGACTCACATTGCAGGCTTCCCAGTTTAGGTGAGAATAATAATGATGACGACTGTGTTTTCTTAGTTACACTTTTGCAGGTAAGATTTATCTTGCATGCTCATATTTTAAATACATCTCACTTAGTTCCCACATCCCATAGTACCGATGCAAAAATTCAGGTCAAATGCTAATTCCTGCATTAGGAAGTGGTAAGGCAGAACATCAATCTAGATTGGTTGCTGCTGCTGCTAAGTCACTTAAGTCGTGTCTGACTCTGTGCAACCCCAGAGACGGCAGCCCACCAGGCTCCCCGGTTCCTGGGATTCTCCAGGCAAGAACACTGGAGTGGGGTGCCATTGCCTTCTCCA
>NW_011494876.1:8060814-8061464 GCF_000754665.1 Bison bison bison
ATGCTGTCTAGGTTGGTCATAACTTTTCTTCCAAGGAGTAAGCATCTTTTAATTTCATGGCTGCAGTAATTTTGGAGCCCAAAAAATAAAGTCAGCCTCTGTTTCCACTGTTTCCCCATCTATTTGCCATGAAGTGATGGTACCAGATGCCTTGATCTTAGTTTTCTGAATGTTGAGCTAACTTTTTCACTCTCTTCTTTGGCTTTCATCAAGAGGTTATTCAGTTCTTTGCTTTCTGCCATAAGGGTGATGTCATCTGCATATCTGAGGTTATTGATGTTTCTCCAAGCAACCTTGATTCCAGCTTGTGCTTCATCCAGTCCAGCATTTCTCATGATATACTCTGCATATAAATTTAAATAAGCAGGGTGACAATATGCAGGCTTGATGAACTCCTTTCCCGATTTGGAACCAGTCTGTTGTTCCATGTCCAGTTCTAACTGTTGCTTCTTGACCAGATTTCTCAGGAGGCAGGTCAGGTGGTCTGGTATTCCCATCTCTTTCAGAATTTTCCACAGTTTGTTGTGATCCATACAGTCGAAGGCTTTGGCATAGACAGTAAAGCAGAAATAGATGTTCTCCTGGAATTCTCTTGCTTTTTCAATGATCCAACAGATGTTGGCAATTTGGTCTCTGGTTCCTCTGCCTTT
>NW_011494876.1:8061564-8071305 GCF_000754665.1 Bison bison bison
CCCATGGACTGCAGCCCACCAGGCTCCTCCGTCCATGGGATTTTCCAGGCAAGAGTACTGGAGTGGGGTGCCATTGCCTTCTCCGTTGGTTGGATTCGGTTCAATTGCAGAGACCGTCACAACTGTGTGCTCGTACCTCTCAGATCAGCCCAGTGGTTACAGGGCACCTAATTTAGTCCTAGGGCTTCCCTGATAGCTCAGTTGGTAAAGAATCCGCCTGCAATGCAGGAGACCCTGGTTCAATTCCTGGGTCAGGAAGATCCACTGGAGAAGGGATAGGCTACCCACTCCAGTATTCTTGGGCTTCCCTTGTGGCTTAGCTGATGAAGAATCCCCCTATGATGCAGGAGAACCTGGGTTCAATCCCTGTGTTGGCAAGATCCCCTGGAGAAGGAAACAGCTACCCACTCCAGTATTCTGGCCTTGAGAACTCCATGGACTGTATATAGTCCATGGGGTCACAAAGAGTCAGACATGACTGAGCGACTTTCACTTTCACTGATTTAGTCCTGCATGCATTTCTGCAGGACCTAATTTTGTTCCACTATTATTCTATCCTATTTTTAGACCTTAGACTAAAAAGTAGACATTTTCCACACAATGACAGGCAGAACGACACATTACAGCAAATAGTAATTCTGCTCTCTTATCCCTTAGGAACCACGGGAGCGGTGCTGACACAGAAATCTTTTGACATGTACTCTGGAGGTAGGCCCCCTCTGTTGGCCCCAAAGTTGAGGGTGGGCTGAGCTGCTGCCTGTGGCATGGAGGCCACCTGTGTGCCAGAGAGCTTAGCTCCTATTTTCAGAGATACAAACAGACAGAGGCAGAAGGGGCTGGGGGGTGGAGGGCTGTCCTGCTGCCTTTGAAACCCCTTGCTACTGTCTCACTGGGCTCTCTCGGATGCAGATCCTAAGACCAGGACGTGAGGAGGTACTCTAAGGGACCGGCAGTGGGACTGGGGGAGTGAGCCGGGGAAAGGAAGAGCAGCCAGTAGGGGGCGTTATCCAGCCCGGGACCACTGTGGGAGCCCTTGCACCCACCTAAGTACATGAGCCCAAGTCGGGAGACATCACCAAGCAGGAGCACGCAGAGCAGGGGCTGAAATGTGGGAAATGGAAATCTGATGCCCAAAAGTGACGGCAGATGGTGTTTGGAAGGCAACCAGTGGCAGCATCCTTAGGGACAGAAGTGGTGACCCATGCCATAGGCTCAGGGCTCCCCACCACGGCCATCTTCCAGCCAAGTCCCACCTCACAGATAGCGTCTGCAGGGCCAGAGGGTATGCCCCCCTGGAACCCACATCAGGGCCCATTCACTGCTGTTCCAGGCTTGCCCCCACGCTGCAGACATGCCCGTAAGACTGAGGATGGTGACTGCTGCCAGAGGGGAGGCAGTGACAGACCGTGGGCAGGCAGGGCGGGTTGTCCATATGCAAGCATGCAGAGCCCCTCCCGGTGCAGGATGGAGTGGGGGACGGGGGAGAAGAGAGGGGGGCAGACTGTAGACTGAGGACAGGGGCCTTCCTTTGTTCTCTGTCCAGGATCTTGCAGATAGGGTGGCCGGGGCCAGGTTATGGAAAAGGTCCAGCGTCTGGATTCAGAGATTTCAGTCTGTGAGACCCGAGGCGGGTGACATCTCTTGAACGTCAGTTTTGTCATCTATAAAATAGGGGTCACCATAGAGTCCACGTCATGAGATGGATGTGAGAATTAAATAATATTCTGCAGTAATCAGGGGGAGGGGCCCAGAGGGGCTTCACCTCCCTCCCCACCTCCCTCATTCCATCACTGTCGTTCAGAAGCAAGACAGTTATCTGTCAAAACGGAGAGGGAAAAAAATATAAGGGTAAACCAAGTTTTATAGCGCCTTATTATACACATGGATGTAACCATAAGTCATGTATGGATGTGAGAGTTGGACTGTGAAGAAAGCTGAGCGCCGAAGAATTGATACGTTTGAACTGTGGTGCTGGAGAAGACTCTTGAGAGTCCCTTGGACTGCAAGGAGATCCAACCAGTCCATTCTGAAGGAGATCAGCCCTGGGATTTCTTTGGAAGGAATGATGCTGAAGCTGAAACTCCAGTACTTTGGCCACCTCATGCAAAGAGTTGACTCATTGGAAAAGATTGTGATGCTGGGAGGGATTGGGGGCAGGAGGAGAAGGGGACGACAGAGGATGAGATGGCTGGATGGCATCACTGACTCGAGGGACGTGAGTCTGGGTGAACTCCGGGAGTTGGTGATGGACAGGGAGGCCTGGCGTGCTGCGATTCATGGGGTCGCAAAGAGTCGGACACGACTGAGCGACTGAACTGAACTGAAGTGAACCATAACTGATAGGGAACCAGAAACAGAAGCCTTTTGAGAGCAAGTCACCCCTTCCCACAGGAGACCAAAAGGAAAAAGAAAGAAATGGTGACATTTCAGAGTGAGAAAATATCAGAAGGCACACTTCATTCTTCCAAACATCCGCTGTTCCTCCCAGACAAGAGCCAGATTTTGATATCTGGTGACAGCTCAAACAAATGAGTGTTTCTTTCAGAGCTCCCACCTTTGTCTCAAGAGTTGAAGGGCCACTGTGGTCACTGACTGGAGGCCTCCATGTTACAGACAGGTTGGCGGCTGGGCTTGCTTGGGGGACTTGACTTTGCCTCTGAATTCAGGGGATCCCCACAGAATTAATAAGAATCAGGGCAGCTTCCTGGGCACGCAGCCTGTGAGCAGGGCGGTCACACAGGGCCTCTTGCTTAGAAGAAATTTGATTCGATGCTCTGCCTTCACTGTCTCGAAATGATTAATAATTTTTTCAACAAAAGGTCCACGTTTTCATTTTGCACTGGACCCGAAAGATCATGTAGCCAATCCTGCTGGTAGTTGTAACTCTACTATAATGCACTTACTGTAAGCCCAGAGTCATCATCACCTTTGATCTTTACGAAAATGCTCTGAGCAGGGCTATTAATCCTCCTCGTTTGACAGATGTAGCCCCGGCGTTGCCCACCAGGCCACTCTTGCCTGTACTTCCTCTACCGTTCAAGAGCCCTCTGCATAAGTGATGCTGTATCCAGAGTACTATTTGCACTCTCAGTATGCTCATTTAAATCAGCTCTCTCTCTCTCTTTTTTTTTAACCTAAATAAATGGATCTTAAAAGGAAATTATATCACTGTCCTAAGTTGAAAGCCATTATCATTTTTTATGCAGGGAAGGTGACCATAAACATAAGCACAACAGAAAAAAAAATCATCTGTCACTGAAGCAAGCTGCATGCTGATGCCTGCCCAGGTGCTGTGCCCAGACCTGCTCTCTGTCCATTCCAGAGATCTCGCAAGTGCGGGCATGCACTGGAGATGCAAAGGAGACTTGCTGCTTGACCTAAGCTGGAGAGTTGTTCTCTCTGTAACCAGAGTTGCCCAGTGGGTACACCCTCTAAGTCAGCACAGACAAGCTGGGTGCATCTGAAGCAGTGTAGAAGGGGGCAGCTGGCAGTGTGAAAAGAGCCCAGAGCCCTGGGAGAGAACTGTGCTCAGACCCTGGGTGGGGGCGGTGGGTTAGACCCCTGAAGGCTCTTACCCTAGCTGCAGCTCAGAATCGCTCAGGAAACGCTCAATATCCAGAGCCCGCCCCAGGCCAGCTGAACGAGGGTCCCCTCACTCTCTGCAGATGGAGCTCAGTGTCCGGCCACCCGGGCCCCCCAGGATCATTAGGGCCAAAGGAGAAGATGAGGATGGCCAGCCATCTTTCCCCTAAATGACCAGCACCTCATTTTTCGTTTCTCCCCCAGATGCTAGCCTCCTGACAAAATTCCTTAAAGAAATTTCCGAGGACATGCTGGTGCTGGTGGCCTCTTACGATGACCCAGGGACCAAGTAAGTGGGAACCTCCACCTGCACCGTCCCTGACGATGCCAGGGACACACAGACAAGGGGGAAAAGTGAATCGAACACTTACCATATGCAGGCCCTCTCCCACTGTCCTGCGGCTCCAGCTGCTGGCAACTTCTCCTAAGGAACCAACCAGACAGGCGCACAAAGAGATGTTCTGGGGGATTCATGACAGTCGTGGTCACAACAGTGAAAAACTGGCCAATTAAAATACATTAATTATTAAAAAAAAAAACTGGCCACCTTCTCTGTCTGGTAATAGCCAACTGGTGACAGAAACCATGCTGTATGGCAACATAGAATGTATTATTATATAGACATAAAAGAGAAAATACTCCATCAGAAATGATGATGTAGAAAATGTTTAAGGATCTGGAAGAATCACTCTTTAGCATTAATTTTTTTAAAAATCAGGTTACAAAAGAGTCGCTATAATCCCACAGTGCATGAGGGAAAGAAACATGAAGGAGATATAATGAAATTTTACAATGATTATGTCAAGGGCAGGTGAGACTGTAAGTCGTTTTTAGTTACTTTGTAAAGTTCCATATTTCCAAGTGAACCTGCATTATATTTGTAAGCAAAAGCAGGGCCATTTTAACTCCTCTCCAGCCTTACGGGGTGGCTTTTGGAGGGGTGTCCTGGCTGCTCCCCACTCAGAGCTCCTCACTGCCACCCACACTGGAGGTGGGGTGGAGGGGAGCCCAGGAGATGCTCCCTTTCTCCCATCCCTCCTCATCGTCCTCTCTGGTCCCCTGCAGGATGAATGATGAAATCAGGAAGCTCTTCTCCAACTTGGGCAGCACCCACGCGAAGCAGCTGGGCTTCCGGGACAGCTGGGTCTTCTTAGGGGCCCAAAACCTCAAGAGTAAAAGCCCCTTTGAGCAGGTGAGTTCCTGGCAGCCTCCTTGTCCCAGTGAAGGGGGGATGCACGTCGCCATCGTGCAGGCGACAATGCCAGGGACGGACAGACAAGGGCTGGGGTGGCTTGGGAAGAACACACGAGTCAGTGTGAGGAGGGCCACCCAGCTGTCGTCCACCCTGGAGGTCAGGGTGGCTCGACTGGCTCCTTCTCAAGTAGGAAGCAGCATTGGCCATTGTGCAAGGAGGTGGGTCCTGTATACACACATAGATAAGTAGATAAGTACCAAAAAGGAGAAGGGAAAGGGGGAAAAAGATGAAAGGAAATTCAGGCATGGAGGAAAGGGAAAGGAATGTGGAGATGAAGCTCTAGTGACACGATGGGGAAAGGGGGAGTCCAGAGCAGAGAGTGGATGCCTATCTTCTGGTCCCCGCTGCAAGCCCCTCCTCCCCACCTGTAAAGGGGCAGGTTTGGCCAGGGGAGCCCCAGGTTCCCTTCTAAGTTCCCTGTGGAGAGGGTGAGCTTGCACAAAGAGGAGACACAAGGAGACCCCCACATGAGTATGTGGAGGTGTCAGGAAGGACCCGTGATCTGAGCTCCATAGTCAGTACCCAGGGGGCGGCCCAAGCAGAGGGCACCTGGGAGGCACCCAGTGGTGGGGCCTGAGGTGCACTCACTGGAGGAAGAGGAAGCCAGTGGAGGGTTGGGGATCCCAAGGAAATGCTGCACCTTGTCCCCCCCCATGCAGTCATCTGTGCATCCCCAGCTCAGAGCAATTCCAAAACCTGGGAGAACTGGCCAGGCCTCCCCAGCATGAAGCTGGCCAGTCTCTGGTGGTGAGAGCATTCAGCTTTGCCAGGACCCAAGACAGGAAGCTAAGGGTCAGGCATCTGGGACCACTGAGGAACGCAAACGCTGGCCTGAAGGCAATGGGGAGCCACGGTAGGCTTAAGTGGGAGAGTGACCAGATCAGATTGATAATAAGAAAGACTAGTATTCAGCAAGTGCTTGCTCTGTGCAGGTACGGCTGAGCAAGTGACCTGCAGGGTCTCATTTAGCCAGACAGACAGTGATCATGCATCTCACAGACGGGGATCCAGAACCTTGGAGACGTTTTAACCGTCTTGCTCTGTGATAGGGACGCATGTCTCATCCAGATCTGCAGCCTCCCCAACGCCTTCCTGTCCCGATACTTTAAGAACGGCCTCCCAGGCTGTGTAGAGAGCACTGTGGAAGGGGCACGCGTCTGAAGGAGGCCAGGAGGGGGCGGGGCTGCGGGAGGCAGAGAAGGGGCGGAGTCGAGCAGCCAAGAGCGGAGCTCCCGGAGGTGGGCGGGGAAAGGGCTGAGCCAAAGTGGGCGGCAAGGGGTCTTGCCTTGTTTGGAAAATGTTGGCCTGGTTTGTATGTGTGTCAGACGTATTCAGGTAGTCAGAAATTACTTTTTTAAAAAAAGAAGGAATAGATTAAAGTAGCTTCACCCTCTGGGGGCAGGGGCTCCAGAGTGCCCCTGTGCGTGGTGCCGAGGCAGGACTCCCTAGGAAGAGGCTTGACGAGGCACTGTTCCTCTTTAAAGCGCAGCTTCCAGACCCAGCAAAATTGGGCCAGTTACAGCAAAGAGGAAGCACGTAAGTAGACAAAAGTCAGCACCACCTTTTCCCTGGTTTCTATGATCAGCTGGTTGCAACCCAACACCCAAATAGGAACCAAAGACCCCAAACTGATTAAAAGCATCCTGTCCCTTGTTCTCACACATGGAAAGCTGGGTTTTAGAGAAGCCACACCTACCGTTTATTTTTTCTTCCTAAAGGTTCGTTAGCCACAGTTATCCCACTGGGAGATGTTTACCATTTACGTCTTTCTTCCACATATTAGCCTGAGCGTTTTATGTTTTTTATTTTTAAATTTTGTACTATATCTATTTGTTGAAGTATAGTGTTCCCAGTACACAGCAAGCTGATTCAGTTATACGTACGCACATATACTATTTTTCAGATTATTTTCCATTATAGGTTATTGTAAGATACTGACCATAGTGCCCTGAGCTATATAGTAAATCTCTGTTGCTTGTTGCATATCTATTTTTTAATTAAAAATCTGGCATTCTATTCATACTAAGTCAAACAAATAGAGTCAAAATATCATAAATTTTTTAGTCAGGAAAAAATTCATTAAGTTTTCTAAGATATATGTCTCATACATACTATTTGTATATATGTATACATAAGCTTTTCTACCATGCTTGATAAAAGCCTGAGCATTTTAAACAGTCTCTTTTTTTAAAAAAACTTTTATTGGGTATCATTGCCTTACAGTGTTATGTTACTTCCCACTGTACAGCAAAGTGAATCAGCTATATGTGTACATATATCGTCTCTTTTTGGATTTCCTTTCCATTTAGGTCCCCACAGAGCACTGAGTAAACTCCCTATGCTGTAAGTAGGTTCATTTAAACATAGTCTTAACTGATTGTATGCTCTTTACACATTTCTATTCAATATTAATTAATATTACACAATGGTTCCACCACTTGCTAGCTGAGCAGCCACAGGCAGTGACTTTGGCCCTCTGTGCCTCAGTTTTCCCATCTGTGAGCTGGGATGATAACAGTGGGCACTTCTTAGGCCACTGTGAAGATTAACTGCATAAAGTGCATTCTGCCTGACATAGAGGCATTCATGAATGGCTAGAATGCTTCTTTTTTTTTTTTGAAGAATAGTTGATTTACAATGTTGTATTAGTTTCCACTGTACATCAAAGTGATTCACCAAAGTTATACATATATACATATATCCTTTTTCATATGCTTTCTATTATGATTTATTACAAAATACTGAATATAGTTCCCTGTGCTATAGAGTAGAACCTTGTTGCTTATGCATCCTATATATAATAGTTTGCAGCTAGGATGCTGGTTTTTATTCTTGTGGTTGTTATTTTATTTTAATTTAATTGTTTATTTTATTTTGGTTAGTATTATTTTTTATTCAGTATTGATTTATTGATAATTAAAAGCAGAAAAATGTATTGATATTGAAAGCAGAAAAATGAAAAAAAAATCTATTCGCGATGCATAAATATATATTCTATCGTATAAATATATTTTACTTAATTTGGGAATTTGCCTTGTTTGATTTTTAGATTTTCTCTAAGTTTGTGTTAGGGGTTAGCTATTATTATTATAATTATTATTATTGTCACCTGGGATGTCCTAGCGGGGCTGAAGCTCTTCAAGCACCACTTCCCCAATGCTTGGTGCCACCGCCCCCACCCTTCAGGGCATGACAAGCAGTGACTAGACTCTGAAACCTTGGGCTAGTTGTCCTCCACCAGCCTCAGTTTACCTGTTGGTGAAATGGGCTAGAAATATCCTGTCCTCCCCCATCCCCCATGGGGCAGTAGTGAGGATGAAATGAAGCCATGTAGGTTTTAACACACAAGGCACATGCAGGCATGGGTCCTAACACAGTCAGTCTCTCTCTCTCTTTCTTCTGTCTCTCTAGTTCTTAAAGAACAACCCAGAAACGAACAAATATGACGGCTGGCCAGAGCTGCTGGAGCTGGAGGGCTGTGTGCCCCGGAAGGTATAGGGTGGTTGTGGCCCTTCCTGGGCTGGGCCCCGAGGCTGCTCCTGCCTGACCTGGGAATCGGAGCCCAGAATCACTGCGAGTCGGATGGGCAGGAGCTGACAGACGCAGGGGAGAAGTAGGAGCAGCCACGGGAAATGGAAAGTGCTGAGGGCCCTCCAGTACTCTGCCGGCTCCCTCTGCTGGAAACAAAACCCTCCTGGGTAGACGCATCCTCTCCGGAGTTGGCCAGCGTCCGCGGGTCCTTCCGGAGCCGGCTGTCTGTGGAGAGAACAGGTGTGCTTTCCCTAGGGGACCACTGACTGTCGCTCCCGGGGGAAGGACAGGACAGACTGCCTGCAACTGAGCACAATTAAACTTTATTTTTGATGATTTTGAACCAAATTTCCCACCCCCTTGCTGTGCAGCACTTCCCGGGGGGTGGGAATGGTCCAGACAGGGTTTGCTCAGCCCCATGTTCCCACAGGTCAGCAATGGTGTCAATTCCCTGGTTAGGCAGCTGGAAGGGAGGTTGGTTTTATAGGGATCTCGTTTAGATATGAAAGCGTATGTGGTTCCAGCATGAGGTGTAAGACCCCCAGGAGCAGACAGGGCGGGGGGGCCAAACACAGAGAACATGGTCTTCCACTGCTGTTTGAATGAGAGCTGCAGAAAATCTAGAGCTGGTGAAGGGGCACGCAGGGAGATCTGAGAAAGGCTGAAGGAAAAGCCAGGCTGCAAGGCTTCGGGGAAGACATCCTGGCTATCTCTGTGTGGGGCTCCAAGTACAGGTTATTTATCTGGGAAGTGATTCTGGAAAACACCCATAATGGGCAGGTAAGTAAGACAGGGAAGAGAAGGCAGCCTAGCAGGGGTGTATTGTCGACTCAGCTACTGCTGTGGGTGAGTGGAACTTAATCGCAGGGGAACCCCTAGGAATTGGTGTCACACACGCACCTCAGAGATCTCAGGAGAGGTGAGGGAGTTGGGGTACTGCCCATCGGCTGCAGGTGTTGCGAAATTCCTGGGTGCATCTAGTCTGCCCTACGTCGGGGAGAGCAGCCATCTGGACTTCGCGGAGTCCTTAGCCAAGAGATGTCAATACCAACCACGGGAGGCCACTGAAGTGGTGAAGCCCGAGGGATCTGGTGGTGAAACCCTGCCTGGGGTCTCTGAGAAGGGCCAGGGAAGAGCAGACCAAAGCCTGGGAAGAGTCATGGGGGCAGAAAGCACTGGCCCTTGGGCTCCTGGAGTGTGTACCAGGGAGAACGCAAGGCTCATGGAGAAGATGCCCAGGCTCCAAGAGCAGACACTGAGCAGTGGGACAGCAGAAGCCAAAGTCCTGTGCACTCCATGGGTGTGGGGCTCACAGTTACCGAGCTCTGGGCACAGACAGGGCTTCAGAAGGGCCGAGAGGGCCTGGGCTAGAG
>NW_011494876.1:8071405-8090130 GCF_000754665.1 Bison bison bison
CAACATCAGTGATCAGAGCCTGACAAGACGGCAGTGAACAGGCCTGGCTAAGGAAGTCAGAAGGTGCCTGGCCGGCCACCCTGCCAATGCTGCAGCCCCGTGCCTCTTCCCCAGGCATGGCAGCTCACTCTCAGGGCAAGTTTGCCGGCCCCACCCGACCACCTGCACATCCATATAACGCTGGCAGCCCCGGGAGTAGACAAATTTGCCCCATTCCTCCCTTTTTGTTCCAAGTGGAAGGCCCTCTCCCCACACCTGACATGCTGACAGAGGGCTGCCCCTGCACGCCCAGTGCCCTTCTGTCCTGACCCCCCAGGACCAATGGGTCAATCTTGGGGTGGGGCCACGTGGGGGTGCTTCTGAAGGCCCTGGACCCTGACCAAGCCCCTCAGCCCCTCTTAGCTGACTCACTGTAATGGGTGGTTAGCCACCGCAGGCAGGGTGGCTGGTCAGAAAGGCCGGGCCCAGACCTGAGTGCTCGCTCTGCCACTCTAGCCGGACGAGCAGGTCATGTCACCTCTGGGCCAGAATTCTCCTTTGAGAAACGGGGGCAAAGGGCATCAGTCTCTCAGGGGCTTGTGGGCACTAAATATGATAAAGTAGCCATATCACCAGAAGTCAAAGAAGAACATACGTATGTCCGATGTTTGGGAAAACATCTGGCCAGACAGCCCCTCTGGGGATGAAGGTGCAGGCAGTTTGCATTATTAGCATACGCTACTCCTGGGTTTGGGATTTTTTTTTTTCTTAAGACAAGCAAAAGTATCTCATAAAATAAAACGAGGATGAATAAGACTGCTAAAGTGAGTCTATAACCAGGAAGAGGGCAGTGTTCTCGGCAGGGGCCACTCTTTAAAAAGGACCACCTGGTTGTGGTACTTTTCTAGAAGCTGCATTTGCACAGCACTTCAAAGAAGATTGAGAAAACGTCAACAGGATGAATCAGAGAATTGAGGAAGGGTCTCCTGGAGATGGGAGCTTGGAAAGGCAGCACAGCGAGAAGGTTGGTGCCCCATCCACCCACCCCCTCTCCCAGCTTGTGCTCAGACTGGCTGGGCAGTCTGCACTCTCCTTTAGAGAACTGCCCCAGGGCTACGCAAACCTTTGCTCCCGAGTGCAAAGAAGAGAGGCCGGGAAGTGCCAGAGTTCACATGAGCACGGAGGGTCCATAGCTGATGACTTCCTGGTCTTGGGGTGGGACCGCCACGAGGGGTAATGCACACACCCCAGAGTTCCCTGTGGGCTCAAGTTAAAGCTGGGACTCTGCCTGAAAGCATCCCCTTCCTGCCCCCGTGCTCCCTTAACTATGTCTTCCAGTCCTTCATAAATCACTGGCATGAAGTCGTATCCCAAAGTCGGCTTCTGAGGGACTTTGGTTCCTCCCCCTAGGAGAGGCGATGGGCATGGCCAGCCGGGTAGGGCTGAGCGCAGGCCTGGACTAGGAGACAAGACCACCCTGTCTGCACGAATTTTCCTTAAACGCCACTTCTCGAAGCCACGCTGGGCCTCGCTGGGGCTGGCATCACAAAGTAGCAACCACCCATCAGACTCATCTTCAGGGCGTTGTGGTCACTGTAGGGTCCCCTGGGTCAGGTCAAGATTGGGGCAGGACAGAGAGTCCAAAACACCAGCCATCAAGAGTCTACTGCCCTGCTAAGGGTCAGCTCCCTCAGTTCAGTTCAGTTCAGTTCAGTTGCTCAGTCGTGTCCAACTCTTTGCAACCCCATGAATCGCAGCACACCAGGCCTCCCTGTCCATCACCATCTCCCAGAGTTCACTCAAACTCACGTCCATTGAGTCGGTGATGCCATCCAGCCATCTCATCCTCTGTTGTCCCCTTTTGCTCCTGCTCCCAATCTCTCCCAGCATCAGAGTCTTTTCCAATGAGTCAACTAGTCAATTAGACTAGTCAATTAGATTAACTAGTTTTCTGTGATTATGGTTTCAATGTGTTCAGCTCCCTCACTCACCTTCTGTATGTCAGAAACTGGGTGTTTACAGGGGACACCTCGATGAAGGAAACGAGGCATGGTTCCTGCTCGTAGTCCAGGAGGGTCACAGATGAAGACGCGATGCAGCTTGAAACAGCTATGTTGGGGAAAGGCTGTAGGGTCAGAGAAGGCATCCTGGAGGAGGCAGCACACTCGGCGAGCCTGGGAATGTGCCGGAGTTCACCAGGCAATGAGGGGAAAGCAGCATGTGCCAGGCGAGGCAAGAGTATAAAGGAGGCCTGCCAGGGGCACAGAGTGGGTGCCAAACGCTGAGCGGACGGGGTGAGGGGGCCTTGTTGGCTAGGCGAAGGGGCTCAGATTCTGCCCAGGAGCTGTGGGGATCAGTGAGAGGTTTAAGCTGAGGCTGGCATGATCGGATTTGCAGTTTTTAAGACATTCCTCCTGGCTGTTGTATGGAGAAGGGAGCGGAGGCAAGAGGGTCAGTGAGGAGGCTGCTGTGTCATCCGGGGATAGTGGGTGGTGGCCTGGCCAGAGACAGGATGGGGAAAAGGGACCAGTCTCGGGGGTATTCGGGAAGCAAAATGGACAAGACTCGGGGACTGACTCTGTCATCATTGGGGTGACAAGCCTTCAGGAACCTCTGCAAGGTACTCATGACCTCGGACTCTGGGGCTCGTATTTCCCTTCATCGTTCCCACCAGCGTGCCTCTCCTCTCTCCCAGGAGTGAGGATGGGGCTGTGAGTGGAGCTGGTGTTCCCTAAGTCACAGCGAGGGCTTTCCAGTAGCTGTAATTCTGGTCATCACCAGTAGGTGGCAGCCCAAGATAGAAAGGGAAGGCTGGTATGTTCACCCAGTTCTTGGGAAAGGCGTGGTGCTTAATAGACTGGTCCCCTGGGACTTGCTGATGGGCAGTGGCCTTACCACCACTATTATGAGGCACATCACAACAGCACGTCCCTAACTTCTATGGAGACTTGGCTGTCATATAAATAGGCTCTGCATAGAGCTTTACATGAGTTACCTCATTTCATCCTCATAGCCGCCTGGGGTGGGGATCCTTGTTATTCCTTTTATGCATACGGAAAAATGGGGCTCAGAGAGGTCAAGTAACTTGTCCAAAGTCACACAGCCAAGAGCCTCAAAATAAAGATTGGCATCCCAATCTATCTCCATCACTACGGGAAACAGACTCAGAAAAACTTGCCCTAAAACTACTCTGAAACTACTACTGTTTTCTATCCCCCTTTACTCTTCCCCCTTGATTCCCTCTCCCTTCCTCCTCCTCCTGCGTGCCTCTGAAGACTTCTGAAAATTGCCAAAGGTCTCACCATCTACCATCATTCTTTGGGAGAGATGGAGGGGGCTGGGCTTGAGAGATCTGGAACTCCTCTGTTCAGATCCCTGCCGCATAGCGCAGGCCTTGCTTTTTTCCACAAGGCTGTGGGCCAGGAAGGAGCAGATGCTTATCTGCTTTTTGCGGATGAAGAAAGAAGCTAAGCGCTGTGCCCAGGCCACATGGTGAGACCAGGCCACGCTGGATCTGGCTAGTCCTGACCCTCCACCACCAGCCGCTGTTTCACAAACCACTTGTGTATTCCAAGCATCGACCCTGCAGGGACCACCAACCCCACTCCTCCTGCCCAAGGCACAGGGTCCAAAGGCTGGTTTTCAGACCCCTGTCTTGCCAGGAGCTAGGCTTCAGACATTCAGTCAATCGAGGCATCCAGTCAAGCCAGCTTGCAGTGTGGCTCATAAGCCCTATTTCAGCAGGGCTCCAAGCAGGTGGGGGAAAATTAATAAATGTGTAAAATTCCTTTTTCTCCCTTCCCATGCCACCAAGAACCAAGCCAGTGGATAATTATGGGATGGCTGCCAACAGAGTTTGGTCTTCAGAGTTGACTGATGGCGCTTGTACCTCTGTGGCTGGCTGCCAGTCTAGTCACCGCTCTGTCCAGTTTTGTGGGTGTTCTTACTGCAGGAGATCAGAAGCTGTACCCCTACTGTGACTGGGACAGGCAGAAAAGGCAGGGGCTGAACCCAGGAGAAGCAGCAGAGGGAAGAAGCCACACTTTTGCTTGGCTGGATGGGGCATAGGTGCTGGGGGAAATCAGCAACAACAATAACAACAGTATTGATAATCGCCATGCACCGAGCACTTGCGATGAGTTAGGGCCGTGTTAAGCACTCTACATACTTAAGACTATTTCATCGAATCCTGCATCATTTCTTTATCCCCTCCACCAATATATGGACTTCCCTGGTAGCTCAGATGGTAAAGAGTCTGCCTGCAATGTGGGAGACCCTGGTTCAATTCCTGGGTCTGGAAGATCCCCTGGAGAAGGAAATGGCAACCCACTCCAGTATTCTTACCTGGAAAATCCCATGGACCGAGGAGCCACCAATATGTACTGAGTGACTGCAACATGCCGAGCGCTATTCTAGACGCAGGGGAGTAAACTGAGGAACAAGATAGGCCAGTCCCAGACTTTGTGAAGATGCCATTCAGGTAGGGATGACAGACAATGAACACGGTTTCTGACGAGTGCTATAATGAATACTCAACAGCTCTGGAGGCCGCAGGAAGTCTGGGAAAGCTTCTCTGAGGCAGTGATAACTGAGCCTAAAAGACAGAGTAAAGAATCGTGCCAAGATTTTAAAAACAAATGAATTCAAGGGAGAGAGATGGGGAACATTTCAGGCAGCAAGAGCAGCCAGTGGAAAGGTGCCGAGGTGAGAATAAAAGTGGTCCAAGCAGGAACTGTCGGGGAGAGGAGGGCTGCGGCAGGCAAGGCCCCAGAGGCAGGTAGCCCGAGCAGGAACTGTCAGGGAGAGGAGGGCTGCGGCAGGCGAGGCCCCAGAGGCAGGCAAGACCGGATGAATCAGAGCCCGTGGACCATGGGGGACTCCAATCCATGGGCAAAGTCAGGTCTAGAACACCTGATCCTGCACCCTTCACCACCAGCTGCCATCTCATATGTCATCCGGGTCACAATCACTGTGCCAGGCTCTGTGCTGGAGGAAAGGGAAGGCCACCAGGCTTTCCCCACCCAGCCAGCTCTTGGGAAAGGACGCTGTGCCGAATCACACTGCTTGCCTGGGGCTCGCCAGCGGGCAGTGGGTCAATCATCCATATTAGTAACAGTGGGATAACAGCAGCATCTAAATTCCGTGGACAATTGCTGTCGTCGAAACCTGTGTCAGAGCTTTATGTGAATTACCTCATTTCAACCTCACAGCCCTGTGGGATGTGGGACCACTGTCATCCCAGTTTGGTCAAGAGGAAGATTGTGAAGCAGGGAATGACACTTAAGCTTTAACAGGACAATGGCTTCAGCTGCACGCACCTTCCCTTCCAGCCCTCAGAGCAGCAACCCCCGTGAGCTGTGGTTATCTGACCACCCCACCACCACCACCACCACACACACACACACACACACACACAGGTGAAGAACCCATGGCTCAGAGGTCAAGTCATGTGAGGAAAAGAGCTGTGACTCCAGCCCAAGGTGCCCAGCCTTAATCTTGCCCGGGCCGGTGACAACCAGCAGGGAGGGGGTGAAATGAGGAGGAGGGTGACTGCTGGGCAACGCGGAAACCTTGGCCCCCAGCCTGGAATCCGGCCTCCAGATATTTTCCTGGCCTGAGCCCAAACTGGCCGCCTTGCTTGGACTGCTGCTCTGGTGAATGAAGCATTCCGCTCTGGGCATCTCTGCTCCGGAGAACCCCAGCCCCAAGTGCCTCCTCAGATCTGTCCTAAACAGGGCTGAGCAGCCTGAGGGTCACATCCCCACACAGACCCTCCCGATCCCCCACCCCGGCCTGTCTGCTGGCTTGAAGGTCAAGGCCTGCCCTCCGGGCCGCCAGAGGTCACCCGCCACGCCCCAGCTGCCGCTGCCGGGGGACAGGACCGCTCTGCCCCTCCCTGGCAAGGTCAGGAGTGCATAAGGTGAGGAACCACCGGGACCCCAGGAGGGCATGCGGCTGCCTGGGGACACCGGCCCCTCGTCAGGATCAATCACCCTAAGCCTGTCTGAGGAGCAGCCGGCTTAGGAGCAGCCGTGAAAGCCGCCTTTGTGCCCAAGGAGAATGAGCCGCAGGAGGACGTGGGCCCCTGGCCCAGGGCACCCCTTGGGCCTCGGATCCTGAAATAACACCGAGGGGAGGACCACCCGCCTGGCCCCCGCCCCACCCTGCCCCGGGCCCAGCCAAGCCCTGTGCCCGCTTTGTGCCATGGGAGCTGCCCAGGGGAAGAAGGTAGGAGCCCCCGAGGGTCCTGCAGAGGCCCTGGACATGGGGAGGGAGGCTGCGCCCGCCAGGTGGGGTCCCTCACACACTGCTCGCCAGCCCCCTCCCTGAGCTCAGAGCTAAGATTTCATGTAGAAACCTGGCTGGGGCTCAGGGCAAGGCCGGCGTCCAATCTGTCCGTCTCTGAATCAGACCTGGGGCCGCCCGGCCTCTCAGGCTCCCTGGTCTTATACACACACACACCCGCTTCCTGCCCTACCTCGGGTTCCCCGACCATTCCCCCCAGCCCCACCCCCAGCACCAGGGGAGCCTGGCACAGGTGAAGGCGGGGCAAGAAAACAATAACGACCATTGTAATTAACTTGGCTAACCAGTGGTCACCAGAGGTAGAGCCAAGGGCAAGTTACTGAAGCTATCTGTAGCTCATTCCCTCATCTGTGAAATCGGACAATAGTAGTCACTACCTCCCAGGCTTGTGGTGGGGATTAAAAGAATTACAACATGCGAAGCATTTGAAAGAGTGCCTGGCACATAGTGGGCTATATATGGCCCGTTGTTGGTAGATTTGTCTTCATATTATCCATCTATCCATGTTATCCATCCATTATCCTTCTAAGTCTGGGGTCTCCGTGGGGTGGGGGGAGGGAGTGTTGTAGGTAGCACATCCAGTGCGGCATTTCTGAAAACGAGGTCTGTACACCCCTTGTGTTGGCTTTAAACATGGGGAGGGGGAGGTCTGGGAGGGGGCTTGTTAACCTGTCGCTTTCTCAGGGCCCACCCAGAGCTCCTGGGTCAGAGTCTCTGAGGAGGGGCTGGGGAATTCTGGCACATGTTCACAGCCATACCAGGACTGCCCACCAGCAATGTGGTCAGGCTGCCAGGTCCCAGCTCCTCCACCCGCTTACTGTGGTGAGGAACCCCACCCTCTGCATCCCAGTCCTCACCTGGGAAGTGGGGTGGGTACCCGTCTCTGGGGGGTTCCCTGAGATGCTGCCGGTAAAGTGCTTATCAGCTTCCTGACCCCCAGAGGGCCCCATACACGGAGACGCTAATCCTCACCCAGCTGTGATGACCTATTGTATTAAAGGCGGGGAAGTGAGGTTCAGAGGCCAAGCGTGACTTCTTAGCCAGTGTGAAAAAGGGCAGGATTTTGACTCCCTTCTGCTTAACTGCAAGCTTTCTGCCAACCCAGCCCATCCCACACTTTTCAGATTTAAAGAAGAGTACACCGTAGACCTATGGAGGAAGAACTCTGGTCCTCAGTTTCTCCATTTGCAAAACAGGAGTGTTGGGCTCGATAACCCCTGCATGCATGCTAAGTTGTATGACCCCATGGACTGTAGCCCGCCAGGCTCCTCTGTCCATGGGATTCTCCAGGCAAGAATACTGCAGTGGGCTGCCGAGCCTTCCTCCAGGCAATCTTCCCAACCCAGGGACTGAACCCAGATCTCCTGCATTGCAGGCCGGTTCTTTACCATCTGAGCCGCCAAGCCTCCTAGTGCTGGCCTCGCTTCCCATTGCAAGGCTGACTCCTGCCTGCAGGGGTCAGTGTGGGTCACCTGCAGTCAGGGCAGGAAGGTGATCGGACACAGCCTCTGGGAGTCGCAGAGCTGCCCTCCCAGCCAAGCTTCGGGCCCTGGCCCTGGCCCCAGCCGATCCCCTCTTTCAGAAACATTCTTTCCACTCCTCCCCTCTGGATCCTATCTGTGCTGAACCTGAGGCAGGGAGTCATCGTGGAAGCCAGCTTCCCAGGCCTAAAAATGACCCTAATAAGGTCTGTCCCAGGAAGGACGGAGTGTAGCTCACGGTCTGCCTCTCGCTGTTCCTCCCCACCCCCTGGCAGACATCGGCAATCGATCCCCTACCCTTTCCCACTAAGTCCAGACAGCTTCAGAATCCTCAACGTAGCCTAACGGGTCAGTGAGAACTTGCCCCCAGGTTGAAAGCCACACCTATCCTTGGACCCCCACCCCTTCCCCACCCCAGGGGAAAGCCCTCCAGGGAGAAGGCAGCCGGGCACAGTGATTGGGAACATGGGCTACACAGTCAGACAGGCCTGTGTCAGTTCCTCCACACCCTCTGTGACCTTCGGCAAGTCACTGCACCTCTCTTATTCTACTTTAGTAAACGAAAGATAAAAGACCCTCTTCAGATTATCGTAAAACCCAAATGATCCCATGCCTGGAATAAAACGGGCGCTCAGTCTCTCCCTGAACCGGCTCCTCCCGTGCCTGCGTCCTCTTCTGAGCCTCACCAACCTTCCCTCTAGCCAGCACAGCCAATGGCAGGCATAAAAGCTGACACCCAGCAGCTGTGCCTTCCCCCGCTGGTCATGGTGAGCCAGGCTGGAGCGAAGGCTGTGAGCAAGCCTCAAGCCAGGCTCCCCCTTCGGTAGACCACCCCACCAGACCTCCCCCATGCCCACCTCCCTCTTTCCAGAAGCAACAGCCCGCTGGCCTCTGTGTGGAAAGTAATCCCTGTCACCTACGCATGTATTCTCCCACAGGCTTGTCCCATGAAATGCGCCCTGCTATCCTCAGTGGCATCCCATACCCCGCCCCCAGTTATGGTTTAATCATAATCATAAAATGACAAGTCTGAAAAAGCCTTGATGATGTGGTCCAGCCCCGCCTCACTAAACAGCTGGGAAGACTGAGGTCAGAGAAGGGAAGGACTTCCCAGGGCCATGCAGCCAGGGCCAGGACATTTCTGTAGTGCCTGCAGCTCCTTCCCCAGCACCAGGAAGGGAGGACAGAGCTGCCCCTTGGAGATGACTCCTGCCCACAAAGTGCGCTCTCGGGTACCCAACTCCACCCACCACATCTTCATCTCTCCCGCCCCAGCCTCCCCCAGCAAAATAGTAACTGGATACCTGCTCCCCTGGGTCTTCCCTGGTGGCTCAGTGGTAAAGAATCCTCCTTCATGTTGATGTATGGCAAAACCAATACAATATTGTAAAGTAATCAGCCTCTAATTAAAATAAATAAATTAAAAAAAAAAGAATCCTCCTGCCAATGCAGGAGACCTGGGTTCGATCCCTGGGTCAGGAAGATCCCCTGGAGAAGGGAATGGCTACCCACTCCAGTATTCTTGCCCACAGAATCCCATGGACAGAGGAGCCTGGCGGGCTACAGTCCATAGGGTCACAAGTAGTTGGACACAACTGAGTGACTAAGAACACTTGCACCTACTTCCCTGTGCCAGGAACTGAGCCAGGGATGGAAAGGGATGGTTCCTGCCTTCACAGCTGTCTCCGTGAGTTGGGGAGACGGACAGGCAGGCAAATAGTGATAGGTGGGAACAGCGCGTGTGACGGTAAAGATGGGGCTGACCGGTCGGAATTGTCAGGACCATCTCCAGCTGCAGTTGGGGGCGCCAGGTATGAGGACTCCAGGTTGAAGTCGGCTGCTGAAATTCCCATAAATTGTATTTCAGTTAGAATGCCATCTGCTTCGAGGAAGGGAAAACCAAAAACCAGTTGGTCTAAACAATAAGGAAATTTATTGGGTTCCCTAAGTGGAGATCCAATGGCTCAGTGATGTCTCCAGGGCATTTCCTAGAAACGCACAAGCAAGGTTCCCTTGAATTTCATTGGGAGCTATTAAGTCACATGCCACCCCTAAAGCAACCCTTTTCCCCTGGGGAACACCAAGGCCATTGGCTTCACCTGGAATCCTGAACCTGGTGCTGGCAAAGGATGGAAGCAGGACCATGGGATTGGTTGAGGCCAACCAGAGACCCCTTGGGGCTGAAGATCAGTCTCCCAATGTCACCCCCCAAAAGCCAACAGGAGAGAGTAAGATGGATGCTGGACATTCAGTCATAACGTGCCTGCCATCTCCGTGTGGGAGCTGGTGGTATCTCTGACCATGGTGTGAACAGAATGGAAAGAAATTGAGAAGTTCAAGGGGGAGGCAGAAAGCGTGCTGGACCAAGAGTCAAAAAGCAGATACAGTTGCCCCTACTCATCCTGGGCAAGTTCTGAACTTCCCTTGAACTCAGCATGTTGTAATCTGCAAAGCGGGGACCCAGGCCACACTCAGGATTTTTGCAAAGGATCAAATGAAGGCATTTTCAATACATGGAAGCAGTGTTTCTGTTTGGAACATTCCAGAAGCTGGAAATATTGGCCAGCTGGGTGTGCGCTGATTTTCTTTATTTTTTATCTTTGGCCGCACTGGGTCTTTGAAGTGGTGCACAGGCTCTTGGCTGCTGTGCACAGGCTTGCTCTAGTTGTGATGTGCTGGCTTCTCGTGGCTTCTCTTGTTGCGGAGGCACGGCTGTAAGGCGTGTGGGCTTCAGTAGTTACGGCTTGTGGACTCTAGAGTGTGGGCTCGGTAGTTGTGGTGCACGGGCTTAGGTACTGCCCCACAGCATGTGGGATCTTAGTTCCCCAGCCAAGGATCAAACCCGTGTGCCCTGAATTGGCAGGTGGATTCTTAACCACTGGACCACCAGGGTCCTGGCATGGACCTGGTGGACACCATTTTCCTGTGCCCTAAGGCCACCTAATGACCGTTTTCCTGGGCCCTAAGGCCGCAGGACCGCCAGAGTCCTGGCATACGTTAATTTTAGAGAGATGAGTGCAGACAACAACGTCCTGCCGGAGCCTTGCTTTAAGTTCTTGTGACAATGAGGTTGCAGGTCCTTGGGTAGAAAGGATCCAGGAAAAGCAATTCCCGTGGACCTCAGACGGCCCTTGAGGACGGACACAGCATTCTCTAAAACACTCCTCCGAACTCAGCACCACCCGGGTTTTTCACTTCCATGAAGCCCTTGAGGGCATGCACACAGCATTCTCTAAAACATTCCTCCGAACTCAGCACCACCCGGGTTTTGCACTTCCGTGAACAGCTCTGTTGATGTTTGCCAAGACGCTCATTGCTTTGCATTCATTTTCATTAGAAGAACGTTTCCGTGGCTGAAACAAAAGGGAAGAAAATTGGGAGAGATGGCTAATTTTGATAAACATCCTGGAAGGGAGTGTTTGTTCTTACAGAGCCCAAAAGGCACCCATCTGGCACAGCCCCTCTGACTCCCTGAACAGTTATCCCCATCATGATGGATGGGTGCTCTCAGCCCAGGCCCAGGGAAGGGTTCCACTCGCCAGCCCATAGCTGAGCCGGGCCTGAGGGCTGCGTTAGGAGCCCCTCGCCATCCAAGCCAACCTACCCTTGCTACTCTGCCCACCACCTCAGACCGTTTCTCTGAGGGGAAAGAAGTTCACCACCAGGTTCCCAGAGGACTCAGAATGGGGGTCTCAAGGCCAAGAGGAGAAGGTGGTCAGGAGCCCATGGTGAGGCCCCTTCCTCACCCCCAACAAAGCAGAGACCTGCTCCTGGCTGAGCCCTGACTCCCAGCATCCCACCAGCCTCCCGGGCCTCACTCACACCAGCCACTGATGCCTGGAAGGCCTCCCAACGGCTGCCCGCACGTCCAGCCCATCTCTGAGCTCCAGGCCCAAGGCCTGCCCACCTACTCTTCTTGGACCAGGCATGTGTTGAATTCTGACTGTACCCCCAGCAGACATTCCGTCACAAGGTGTGAGGGCAGACGAGGAGGAGGGGACATAGCAGTTTCTGAGCACTGACCCTGCCAGCCACCACGCTCGGGGCTTTCAAAGGCTTCCCTCCAGCCTCCCAGCCCCACAAGGCAGACGATGCCATGCCCACATCATGGATGAGTGACACCCATGGATGCGGCGCTCTGAGCAGCTGAAAGGGGCTTTTGAAGGCAGGTAGAATGACCTTTGGAAGCAGAGAAAGGGCACCGTTTTCCTAAGGGCCCTAGGCCACCTAATGAAGCTGTCATTCCCTGCTGCTCTTGGCTTCCCAGGCTGGGTTCAGGAGTTCCCTGAACAGGTGTACAGGTCGGGCACTGCACAGAAGCCATGAGTGCATGGGTTCGTAGGGGTGGGAATCCATCCCACATCTGCCAGTGGAGCCTTGTCCCTGGGTGCTGGTTAAGTCTGCCCAGAGGCAAGAGTATTGCTCTATGTAATGATGCAATGCCATCGCTTAAAGCCCCTCAACCACCTTTCCCAAGACTAAAACTTTTCCCGTCCGTCTTTGTGGCTGGAAGTCCAGCTTGGGAGGGAACGACATTGAAGGAGAAAGAAAGATGCCCGTCCAGCTGGCACTTCTTCTAGGATGTCTTCCTTGCGTGGGTCTCAAATGCCCACACAGGACTCGGGGCTGAGTAAGCAGGGGGAGGGGCAAGCCTGTTGCAGAGCTGTATTTGCCTAACTAGGTCTGCATGTTTTACTAAACCTGAAGGACTAGCAGGGATAGCTGAGAAGGGGCCAGGGAGATGAGAAGGGGGTAATGGTCTTCTTGTGAATGTGCTAAGAATCCTCACCACAAAGGTACCGACGCCCCTATTTCACCAGGGCAAAAACCCAGACTCAGGGAGGCACCCTTCAAGTACCAGGGCTGGGACTTGAACCAAATCTGTCTGGTTCCTAAGACCACCTTCTCTTTTTTGACTTGTTTTTTTCGATCATCAGGATGAAACCACATCTCCAGCCAGAATAAATCTTCACCTTGTGGGTAGAGTTACTAGCTGGTGCTGATTCCGGCCCCACTGGGAGCAGCACCAAAGAAGGGCTTTAAAGTTCAGAGGAATTTAATTTCCATCATGAAAGAACTCGGAGGTGGGGCAGAAGGGGCCAAATCAAAAGCCGGCTTTTGAGAAGGCAGAAACCCAAAAGCAGCTCCCTTGCGGGGCCCGGGGGATCTGCTTTCGGAACATTGTGTCTCCTAAGCCCACGTGAACGAGGGGCTTTGTTAGAGTGAGAGATCAGATCTCAGGCCTGCGGTGGAAGGGAGGGGCAGGTGGCTGGAGCCTTGTTTCTTCATCTAAAATCTGAGAGGGGCTAAACGCAACCAGCAAAGCCACGCCAAGGAAGCCATGGGAGGCAGGCTTGGTGTTGGTTTCCCTGCTCCCAAGGTGCAAGTCACGATGGGGCCTGGGGTGTCCCACAGGGCTGTCACCCATAAGAACAGAACCCTCGGGGCCCAGCCAGAAACCAGGGGGTGACTGCTGTTCAGAGGGGCCTCCCTGCAGGGTTGTCCTTAGGCACTTACACTCTTGGGAACACTTTGGGGTCGTTTTGGGGTGGTGGTGTTCAGCTGCTCAGTCATTGTCCGACTCCTTGCGATCCCACGGACTGCAGCACACCAGGCTTCCCTGTCCTTCAGTATCTCCCAGAGTTTGCTGAAACTCATGTCCATTGAGTTTTGGGGTGTGCGATGGGGCAAACGTTCAGGGGGAGTCCTGCCATCAGGTCAGCATCAGTGAAGGTCCCACAGAGATTGTGATCACAAGCAAGCACGGGGAAATGACGTCTTGGTTCCCTAGGGCTGGGTGGCTGAAAGCAGCAAAGGCGTATCCCCTCACAGCACTGGAGGCTGGAGGCCTGCAATCAGGGTGTCGGCAGAGCCAGGTTTCTCTGAAGGCTCTGGGAAGAACCTGTGCTCTGCCTCTCTCTCTGCTCCCGGGGTATGTGTGTGCTTAGCTGCTCAGTTGTGTCCGACGTTTTGCAACCCCATGGACTGTAGTCCACCAGACTCCTCTGTCCCTGGAATTTTCCAGGCAAGAACACTGGAGTGGATTGTCATTTCCTTCTCCAGGAGATTTTCCCAACCCAGGGATCAAACCCGCATCTTCTGTATCTCCTGCCTGAGCAGGTGGCTTCCTTAGCGCTGCGTCGGCTACTTTGAGCCATCTTTGTCACCCCTTGGTTTATAGATGCATCTCACCCGGGTCTGCCAGTGTCGTCAGGTGGCATCTCCTGTGTGTCTGTGTCTCTTCTCTTCTTAAAAGGACACCAGTCATATCAGCTTAGAGCCCACTCTCATGACCTCATTTTAACTGAGTACATTATCAAAAACCCTGTTTGCAATTCAGGTGACATGCACAGGTACAGGGGCTAGGGCTTCAGCATAGCTTTTAGGGGATACAATTCAATCCAACCCCTAACCGTGACCCCGTTCATCCTCTCTTGGCTGTGCTCCTGGGGCCTGCAGTTCATTTTAGCTTCTGTTCTTGGCAGTGGCTTCCCACGTGGGATACCCAGAGAGTTTCATTTTGATTCAGAATCTGACCCGCTACTCTCCTGAGTAAAGCCCTTCAAGAGCTGTTACAAGGAAATCACAACCACAGAGAAGAGGGTATGAGCCCTCTGTGCCCTTACTCCGGCCTGGCCACCTAAGACGCTCACACTGACTCTGCTCCAGCAATGCTGGACTCCACGGCTTCCTCCAACAAGCCAAGAGCTTCCCTGCCTCAGAGCCTCTGTTCTGCTGTGCCCTCCACCCAGGGCGCTCTTCCCTGGCTCTTTCCATGACCAGGTCCTTCAGGCTTCAGCTTAGAGAGGCCACCCCTGACCCCTCCAGCTAAAGTACCTCGATCTTGGTCCCCAGTCCTGCAGCTGCTACACAGAACTTACTTGAGTATTTCTTTATTTTTAAAAATGTTTTGGCTACCCTCGATCTTCATTGGCACATGCAAGCTTCCTCTAGTTGCAGCAAGAGGGAACTACTCTTCATTGTGGTGCTCGGGCTTCTTGTTGCAGTGGCTTCTCGTGGAGCACAGGCACTAGGTGCGTGGGCTACAGTACTGGCACAGAGGCTTTGTTGCCCAGAGGCATGCGGGATCTTTCTGGACCAGGGATCGAACCCATGTCCCCTGCATTGGCAGATGGATTCCTAACCACTGGACCACCAGGGAAGTCCCTTGGCTGTTTCTTTAACTGTTTCATAGCTGGCTTTCCCAAGCTCCACGTCAGCTCTATGAGGGCAGGAACCTTCCTGTCACTCAGTCTGGATGCCAGGGGACATATCCTAGGAAGGAGACTCAGTGAATCCAGAGCTACCATCCAGGAAACTCACTCCTTCCTTCCACAGGTATGTCCTAAGCACCCACTTTGAGTCCGACGCTGCCTCAGGCCCCGGGCATGGAAGAGAGCCCAAGGGAGACAGACTACAGGCTGCACTGAATGACTGACCGACAGGATTAGCAAAGGGAGCCCTTCACACAGGCCTTCACCACCAGCTGCCAGAAAATACTGAAAATTCTAATTGTGGCTTCCCTGGTGGCTCAGACGGTAAAGAACCTGCAATGCAGGGAACCCAGGATCTATCCCTGGGTCGGGAAGATGCCCTGGAGAAGGGAATGGCAACCCACTCCATTGCCTGGAGAATTCCATGGACAGAGGAATCTGTAGGGCCAGTCCATAGGGTCACAAAAGAGCTGGACACAACCGAGCATGCATGCGGTGTGTCCTACCACACCCCTCTGGTGTCCGTCACCCGCTGTGGGACCCGAGAGCAGACAGGCGGCATGGAAGCGTAGGCCAGGATAAAACCACAGGCAGGGGTGGGATTACCTCAGCATGCTGCTGCTGCTTGTATTCCTTAATGGTCTTGATCTTCCCCGGATTGCGCCTGGTAAACACCTTCCACTTCACCCTAGTCTGAGCGGCTAGGAGACAGTAGCTTGATTGCTGGATCTACAGTGAGATGCCGCTGTTGTCCTCCTCTGCACTTGGGAAAATTGACCCAGTAAGTGCTTGGCTCCAAAGTCTGCCCACCCCTTGGCCTCTGCGTTGCGTTCGTTCTGCATTTGTACTGTATTTGGTTTTGCGCTAGTACTGTATTTGGTTGCAGTACACCCCCACATACCTACCCCACGGATATCTCGGACGAGGGGAGGACCAAGATCGTAAGGGTCAGTCGGGCTGTTTGAGGTGGAGTGTGCGGCAGGCTGCAGTCTGTAGTGTTGCAAAGGGCTGGGCAAAGTGAAGGGGCCTAGCGCACACGCATGGTCAGGACACGCATGGCGGCTGCTGTCTTGCCCTGTGTTCCTCCGCTGCTCGGCCAGCTTCTACTCCACCGATCCCCTGTGCACAGGGACGTGCTTGCCCTCTGCCCCAGCTCCTGATGGTTCTAATCCTTAGCCCAGAACAGCTCCACCTGCTAGTTTATTAAAAGGAAACACCTGCCCTCATGATGCTCCTTAACCTAAGGGGCTCTGCGGGCTATGCCCCAGCTGCTGGTTTCCCTGGTAACCGATGAGCCAACCTATTGGTCCATTCATCTATAAATAGCAGCCGCCTTCTTCCCTGAGTAGCAAAGGTGGCGGCCATGACCTGTCTGCTGGCCTGGCTGCTTTACACACTGGCATGTCGCTCTGGGACCTTTTGCTTCAGAAATGTTAGACCAAATGCACGTTTTGACGACTCTGTCAATATCTCCAGGCTCTTCTTTCTCGAGGCTGGGCAACCACAAGGCTTGCAGACCTGCGGGGGTAGCCCAGTGCCCTCCCTCCTTCCCCCACCGGTAATCACTGGTTTGTTTCCTACATCGGTGAGTCTGTTTTGCTATATACGTGTGTGTATGTATGTGTGTGTGTGTATATATACATATATATATTAGATTTGATGTATAAGCGACATCTGCATGTTTGTTCTTCTCCGTCTGACTTATTTCACTAAGCATGGTGTTCTCCAGGTCCTTCCATGTTGCTACAAATAGCTGAATGTCGTTCTGTTTTAAGGCTGAGAAGCACTCCACTGTGTATATATACCCCACACTTAATCCACTTGTCTGTTGATGAGCCCTTGGGTCTCTTCCATCTACTGGCTATTGTAAACGGTGCTGCTATGAACACTGGGGTGCATGTCTTTTCCAATTAGTGTTTTTATTTGTTCCAGATATATACCCAGGAGTGGGGTTGCTGAGTTATATAGCAGTTATTTTTTGTTTTGAGGAACCGCCATCCTGTTTTTCATCATGGCCGAACCAATTTACGTTCCTACCAACAGCATACACGTGTTCGCGTTTCTCCTTGCCAGCATCTGTTATTTGTTGACCTGTTGATGATGGCGATTCAGGCAGGTGTGGGTGATACCGCATCATGGTTTTGATCCGCATTTCTCTGATGGTTAGCGATGTTGAGCGTCCTTTCATATGCCCATTGGCCATCTGTATGTTGCCTTTGGAAAAAAATGGTCGAGTGTCCTGCTGTTTGTTTTTTTTTTTTCGATTGGGTTGTTTGCTTTCTTGGTGTTGAGTTGTAGGCGCTGTTGTGTTTTGCGTGTTGACCCCTTGTCAGTCATGTGGTTGGCGGGTATTTCCTCCCATTCAGAGGGTTGCCGTCATCTTGTGGATGATTTCCTTTGCTGTGCAGGGGCTTTTGCGTCGGCTTGGGTGCAGTTGGTATGTTTTTGCTGTTGTCTCTTTTGCTTTGGGAGACTAGGGGACTGTTGCCGTGTGGTGCTCCGCCTGTGTCCTCTTCTGGGAGCTCTGTGGTTTCAGGTCTTGCTTTTGGGTCTCTCGTCCATTTTGAGCGTCTGTGCATGGCATGGAGGAATGCTCTGGTCTTGTGTCCTGCACGTGGCTGTCCAATTTCCCCAGCACCATTTAGCGAAATGGTTGTCTCTTGTCCATTATATACTCTGCCCTTTTTCAGCTTTTTCTCTTTAAGAATAAGTCTTTAACAGTGATGATTTTAAAATCTGCAACTTTTAGTTGTCTCATAAGGTTTTAAGTGTGTTTGAACTTTTGAAATGTCTTTTGGTGTAAAAAAAAAAAAAATGAGGGGACACTTCCACTTCCCACTTCATTTTATGATAAAATAATGTTTATCAAAATTCAATAAGGACAGTAAAGAAAAGTAAATTACAGGGTGATGCACTCATCCATTGATGCAAAAAAAAAAAAGTTCTAGGCAAGGCTCCAAAATCCCACAGCCAGGGCTTGGTGGCCCTGGAATTACTTTAAGCCCAAGTGCTACAGCCGTCTCCTTGCTGTGGGTCTACTCTGTGCCTGAGCAGGTCAGGGACTCTGGCCAGAAATGACCACAGGCTCCGTCTCAGAATCCTGCCATTCCAGAACCAGGCCAGAGTCAGTGGAAAGTTCCAGTGGCAGTTTTTCCAGGGATGCCTCATCCAGGCTCAGCCAGGTGAACCTGGGGGAAAGGGAGAGAGATGTCCCAGGGTGACTTCGCTGGCCGGGTCCTGTCCACTGGCATGTGGCCTGTGGGCACTCCCCTGCCCCTGCTCTGCCCACAGCCAGGAGCCTCCCAGCTACAAAGCCTGGGCCTGCGTCCCCAGGAGCTGCAGACACCTGCAGGAGCTGAGACTGAAGACTGTCGGGCGCAGAAGTGACACTCAGGCCAAGGACTGGCCCTCAGGGCCCAAGCTTTCTGCCTCCACCCCCTGCGACCATCCCAGGGCAAGGGCTTGGCCGGCATGGGAGGCTGGGCTCCTTGGCAGGGCTGTGTGGGGACAGTCTCCTGCAGAGAGCCCGGCCTCCTCCCAGGCTCACCACCGCACAGGGTGGGTCATGGCCTGGGGGTACCCAACCCTGGCAGGGGAGCCATCAGAGAAGACTTCCTGGAGAAGGTGCTATTTAAGCAGACCCCTGGAGGGATGTGCCAGGCCAAGGGGACGGTGACAGTGTTCCAGGTGAAGGGAGACAGGCAGAAGCTGGGCAGGACTAGGGCAGGGGACAGTGCTGTAGGAG
>NW_011494876.1:8090230-8094144 GCF_000754665.1 Bison bison bison
GGGAACTGGGCCAAGCAGCTGGGCGTGAGACGTGTCTGAGGTTAGGCAGCTGGGAGTCAGCAGTAGCTTCACACCTGGGGCCCCGGCCATGAAGTCCGGAGAACCTCGGTTTGCATCCTGGCTTTCCTGCTCACTAGCTTCATGACGTTGGCTACCTCCTTGACCTCAGCTTTCCCATGTATGAAACTGGGTTAATAAAAGAACCTACAAAACACAGCACTTGACACATTGTAAAGGCTTAGCAAAGGGCTGCTTACTATTTGTTATTCTATCTGATCAAAGTTGGTCAGCTCCTTCCGGCTGGCCATGAGGAGCTGCCAACCATCAGCAGTATGTATCCTTCAGAGATGATAACTGAAGCCCAGGAGCGGGGGTGGTAACAGAGGAACAGGGAACAGGAGAAATGGATCCCTGTGCTCCACCAGAGGCCGGGGAGTGAGAGAGGAAGGTCAAGCAGATTTGCTTCCTTGCAGGAACAGATTGTAGTAGCAGCCGTTCGTGATCAAAGCCAGATGAATTGGCTTTTTTCCCTCTTTATTTTCCTAACTTTCCACAACACTCCATTTTCATCATTTTTAAAAGTGGACTTTGCTCCTCTAATTTAAAAGTCTTCTCATGTATTACTCAAATACTATATGATAGAAAAATCATAAAGTACAGAAAAGGAAAACTAAAATCACCCATTATTCTTGCGTCCAGGATAACCACTGCTGACACGCGGTGGGAATCCTTTCAGACCTGGCGGTCCACGCTGTCAGTGTGGGAGGCGGACCCGTGAGGACTTGGCCCCCACTCTGCGGTAGGTCACACATCCTTTGCTGTGGCTCCTTTCTCGTGGGTGCATCGAGTCCCGTGCATACGGGCCTGCTGCGGTGTGCTTAGCCAGCCCTTGATTTGGAGGTATTCGGTTTGTTTTTGTGCTTCCACATCGCAGTAGATGTATTTTGGTACCCACCCCTTGTCCTTTCCTTGGGATAAATTCCACCGTTAGGCTCATGGGTGGGTTTCCATGAAGTAACATATAAAATGCTATGTGTATATGAGGATGTTCAGACTCCTCAAGAAGAGGGAGCAGGGCCATGTCAGGATTTTGATGGAGCTCGTTTCCCAGAGGTGAGAATCTCAGCTGCAGAAACCATAATCTCCAGAATGTGACTCGACTCATTCTTCATTCTCATACTGAGCACTTTGGCAACTTGGACCCACAGGGCTTCAAATAACTTTTTTTCAAGGAAATAATAATATCCCATTTAGTGAGTGATCATGATGCGCCAGGTACCATCTCACAGCAACCTCATGAAATCGGAACTCCTGTGGTCCCCAGAGCTCAGAGAGGTTAGTTGCCTGGCCCCAGGTCACACAGCAGGGCAATGGTGAATGCAGGAATCATCCCCAGGCGGGTGGCAGGCTCACGGCCCACTCCCTCAGCCGTGGGCCTGGCCCAGCATCACCACCCAGCGCAGTGGTGGTTCCCAGAGTGAGGGAGCATGCCCTGAAGCAGCCGTTCCCTTGCTTCTCTAGGTCAGGTTGTCACGGCTCGCTGGGCTGAGTTTACTCCAGGGAACATCCTGTAAACACGTGCTGCAGAAAGTCAAGAGCACCTGCCTGACCCATGGTGGTCAAACATAGAGAGGATGTAGCAGATTTGGGATTCTTTGGGCAGAACTACCCCCTCCCTGACGGTAAAGAATCTACTGGCAGTGCAGGAGACCTGGGTTCGATCCCTGGGTTGGGAAGATCCCCTGGAGAAGGAAATGGTAACCCACTCCAGTATTCTTGCCTGGAGAATCCCATGGACAGAGGAGCCTGGCGGGCTACAGTCCATAGGGTCACAAGGATTCGGACACAACTGAGTGTCTCACAAACATACCCTCCGTGTCCAGCCACCTTTCTCCACCAAGGCTGGGGTATGGAGCAGCCCAGACTTAGGACACCTTTATCTGGCACATAGCAATCAACCCCACATGCTGGGGGAGACCCGTATTTCCTTGAGCTAAAACGGCCACAGCTCTGCCCGCCACTCAGGCGGAAAGCACGGTGGCCCTTGGACATTCAGTGAGTCCTCTGGGAACAATACCAGTGCACTTTTCCAAGAGCTGGACTTGCTGAGCACACTTACTGTGCCCCACACCTAAGTGGGTGACAGAGCTAGGCGGTGTCACAGTAGGGATCTACACCAAGGCAGTCTTGACCCCAGGCCCACAGCTTTCTCCCGAAACCCCCAGGAAACCCAAGGAACTTGGGAAAGTTCCAGACTTGGGCAGAATTAGGCAGTGAGCACCTGGAGGCAGGGACCAGGCCTTCCTCATCCCTACAGACCAAGCCTGCCGGACGAGGGATGCTGCACTGGACAAGCCTGGGGTGCGGCCCCTGTTTGCCACCTGCCAGCCGTGCAGCCTTGGGAGAGTTTCTTAACCCCTCTCCACCCTAGTTTCATCATCTGTGAATGGGGACTAGTTGTGGCCATTTATTGATAGTGTGGAGGCCTCAGGCAGCAAGCCAGATGAGTCAGCAGAGCAGGAATCAGACGTGATTCCTGCCCACCCGGCTCCATACTGTGCCTGACACAGGAAGTGGCTGTCATCAGAGCTGGAATGACCTCCATCCTGCGAGTGATTGAACTGCTGCCTCCTCGGGTTCGATACAAAGTCTCCACAGGGAACAACCTCAGGCTGTCTAGCTCTCAACTAGGAATAATGACATAAAACAGTTATGGAGACAGCTAAGATGTATTGACTGCGGACTGTGAGTCAGACGCCAGTTCTCAGCACTTCACATATTAACTATTCAAGACCCAGCCCTGGGAGAAGGTGGCAGCTCCCCACACTGACCCTCCAGGGAGGAGAGGCGGGGTCAGCAGCCACGCCCAGGCCAGCCCATCTGTGCCTCAGGCCTGGGGGGTGTCCTCCCAGGAGACCCCAGGCCCCACATCCACTTCTGGGAGCTGGAAAAATGTCTTTACCACCTCACTAGCAGTTCTGATGGTTTGGGATTGGGGTGGTCTGCACAGGGCTGGAGAAATAGAAAGTGGAAAGTGTTGGGGAGAACTGGCTTCCAAGCCTCCGCGGGGCCTGGGGCAGCGCTCTGAAAGCCTTTGTTGATTGTAAGCACGCCAGGCTTCCCCGTCCTTCACTCTCTCCCAGAGTTTGCTCAGGTTCATGTCCATCGAGTCGGTGATGCCATCCAACCATCTCATCCTCTGTCATCCCCTTCTCCTCCTGCCCTCAATCTTTCCAGCATCAGGGTCTTTTCCAATGAGTTGGCTCTTTGCATCAGGTGGCCAAAGTATTGGAGCTTCAGCATCAGTCTTTCTAGTGAATATTCACTTTTTTTTCTATATGCATAGGAAGCATAGAAAGAAAGACTGGAAGGGCATATGTACCAAATGTTAACCTTGATTATCTTAACTATGGAGGGGCCATGGGGGGATATAATGGTCATTGTGTGATTTTGGTTTTTGAACTTTTTACATTGTTAACAATGAGCAAATGTTAATTTTATGCTCAGAAGAAAATAACATATTTCTGTAAGTTCAGCACCCACCCCATTTTATAAAAGAAATGAAGCCATTTGGTTCATTTAGGCCAAGCCATTTGCCCAAGGTCACACAGCAAGAAGGACATGGCCGTCTCTCCTTTTCCCACGACCGTTCCCTGAAAACAGCCCAATCCTACCAGCTCCCCTGGCTCCCCCAGAGAGTCCCCTGAGAGAACTAAGGATCCCTGCAGATCTTGGGAACGTGGCCAGTGGAAAAAAATACATGTAAGCCCCCATTCCAGCTCCATGGACTCGCCGCTTATTCATAAATAAAAGAATGCCCAGGCTATTCTGGGCACCTGTAATTTTCTACTTGAATAACCGGGGAAGTGGCTGCCTGCCCGCCTCTCTGCCCCACTCACGGTGCCGGAACGGGG
>NW_011494876.1:8094244-8095127 GCF_000754665.1 Bison bison bison
TTCTCTCTCTCTCTTTTTTTTTTTTTTTTTAACCATCTGAGCCACCAGGGAAGCCCAGATAGGGAAATCCCCTTAACTATTTGAAGCAAAGTTATTTTTTCTGTGTATCAAAGTAATTATGATAAATATTAAAAAAAAAATTTTAAGTGAATGAAGAAAATTTACTCATAACTCTTAACTGCTATTTATTGAGCATCTACTCTGTTCTAGACCCTTCTGGGTGCTTTACATGCATTCGCTTACTTCTCCCAAATCTACTCCTGTTCAGAAAGGAAAACACTGGGGCTTGGAGAGATGATGGGACTCACGTGAGGTCACACTGCTGGCACGTGAGGCAGAAATAAAACCCAGACCTCTCACTCTCCAAAGCCCACTGGTTTCCGATTGTAGTGTTACACATTACTACAGAACCTGCAGCTTCCATATCTGTCACAGTTCCCATGGGCTAGGGTCCTAGCCTCGCTTAGCCACATCCTCTGCTCAGAACCTCACAAGGGATTGGTCAGGCTGGGCTCTCATCCGGAGGCTGACTGGGGCAGAATCCACTTCTGAGCTCATTCAGGTTGTTTGCAGAGTTCAGGTCCCTGTGGTTGTAGGACAGAGGGCCCAGAGGCTTGCTGGTTGCTGTTGGAGGTTGTCCTCAGCTCTTTGAGGCCACCCACAGCTCTGGAGGCTGCAAGCTGTTCCCGGCCTTGTGTATGTCTCAGCAGGTCTGCTCACTCCATCAAGTCGGCAAGGAGAACCTCTTTGGCATTGCATGTGAGCAAGGCATGCACGCACGCGCACACGCACACACACACACACACACCCCCATTACCATAGTTATGTGTGGCATAGTCTAGTGTTAGAATCAAGTCACAGATCCCATCCACACTCAGAGGGA
>NW_011494876.1:8095227-8095889 GCF_000754665.1 Bison bison bison
GGGAAGTGGCTGCCTGCCCGCCTCTCTGCCCCACTCACGGCGCCGGAACGGGGGAAACGCAATCTCCCCTGGTGTAACGGGATCTGGGGCCAGGCCTCACTGCTGATTTCCTTGTCCCTGCCCCGTTCCAGAAAGCCCCAGTGTCCCCCAGGCCACCCCCACGGGAGACTAGGGAGGGAGAATCCAGGCCAGGTATGGATGCTGTGGAATAGGTGGTTTCTTGCAGGTGCTGAAACCAAACCCCACGTCCACCACATGTAGCTGTGGGATGCTGGGCAAGTGACTCAACCTCTCTGAGCCCTAGTTTCTTCATCTGCAACATGGGAATAATGACCCCACCTTGCAGGTTTGGTGGCGGTGAGGTGTCTGGCTCTTAGGCTAGTTGTTGTTGGGCAGCTGGTGTTATTCCAGGTGTGAGGAAGGGGCTGTTCCGGAAAGAGACCCACATGGGATTGTCGGGCGGTCATCTGACTCTGCTGATGCGCTCTGTGCTCTTAGATAAGGAAAGTGAAAGTCGTGTCCGACTCCTTGTGACCCCGTGGACTGCAGCCTGCCAGGCTCCTCTGCCCATGGGATTTCCCAGGCAAGAATACTGGAGTGGGTTGCCATTTTCTTCTCCAGGGATCTTCCCCACCCAGGGGTCGAACCTGTGTCTCCTTTAT
>NW_011494876.1:8095989-8108896 GCF_000754665.1 Bison bison bison
AGGTCTGCTCACTCCATCAAGTCGGCAAGGAGAACCTCTTTGGCATTGCATGTGAGCAAGGCATGCACGCACGCGCACACGCACACACACACACACACACACACCCCCATTACCATAGTTATGTGTGGCATAGTCTAGTGTTAGAATCAAGTCACAGATCCCATCCACACTCGGAGGGAGGGGCTTATACCGAGGTGTGAAAACAGAAGGCAGGGTTACTTTGAGATATCTCATGCTCTTTTCCCCACCAGTTTCCTCACCCCCACCCTCCAGGAGAAAGCTCAGAGCTGGCAACTGTGAAGTAACTCTCACACGGCCAACTCCTGGTCATATGCTGGGCCAAGAAAAGTGGCCCTCGTGGGATAATGACTCATGACATTTAAGAAACATCTGAACCCCCCGACCGTTAGTCCCACAGGTCCAGAGGCAGAGCACAGATGGGCAGGACATCGTGCTCAATCTCAGAAGAGTTGCCAGACAGTTGGGAAAATATACCAGCCAAGTGCTCTTTTGTAGGAGCCCTGGGTTAAGAGGGAATAAATAATAACATAGCAGCTCTTATAGCAGAAAGTCGGAGAAGCCAATGGCAACCCACTCCAGTAGTCTTGCCTGGAGAATCCCAGGGATGGGGGAGCCTGGTGGGCTGCCGTCTATGGGGTCGCACAGAGTCAGACACGACTGAAGTGATGCAGCAGCAGCAGCAGCATAGCAGAAAGTCCAGGAGTAATGGCTTCAGGTAAGGCTGCATCCAAGGTCTTTATAAAGTCTTCAAAACCTAGTCCCTCTCTTCGTCATGGCTGCACTTTCCTCCTGTTGGTCCCATTTCTGGGCCTGTCCCCCTCAAAGAAACTTCCAGGGGCTGCAGACTTATATCATTCTTATAGCTAGAAGGGAGACAAAGGGATGGGCGGGAGCATGTCTTGTGACAGGAAGTCTTCGTAAATGAACTTGAGAGAGGAGGTTGAAATGTAGAAAGACTGAAATGCAGACAGCAAGACTCGCCTTGACTCTGTGGGCCAACATTTTCCAGTGCCTTCCACAAGATTTTAGCAGGGATTACATGAGCCAGCAGTTTCCGGCCCGCAGTCTGGGTGAAGGCCAGCTAAACAAGTGTCTTTCCTGCAGAGCCCCTGCATGTTTGCGCTTCCAGCAGAGAATCTTTGAGAGCAGAGCATCCCCTAAAGAGTAGTTCTCAATACTTCATTTTGAGAAGTGCTGCTGTGGGTCGTAGGGAGCCACTGAAGGCAGCAGAGCAAGGAAGCAAGTCAGCAAACGTGTTCTGGGAAGAAAGCAACGGAAGCCCACTTGGGGATGACCATCGTCATCCATATGAAGGATGATGATCGCCCAGACCAGGGGGTCAGTGGCAGAAGTAAGAATGCAGGTACATGGAGAGAGATGGGACATAGGAAAGTATATAAGTGGGTAGGAATGCAGGTACACGGAGAGAGATGGGACATAGGAAAGTATATAAGTGGGTTCAGAAAAAAACTGCTGTTTTGGTGATGGTGACAGTGAAATTTGGTTTTGATTTTAGCTTTTCCACTGAAAGCAGGGGCAGTATTGGGACAACACATGGGCTTGGAAGTCCAAAAAATTGGTTTTCGGCTCTCCAGCTCTGCCATTTGGGCATGTTACTGTGTCCGCACACACTGGGATTCCCTCACTTGTTAAATGAGGGCATCGAGTCCTTTTTCTCAGGGATCTTGTGAGTATTCCAAGACAAATACAGGGAGAGACACTGCTCAGCCATGATGGAGAATCTGGTACCAGACCAACCCGAAATATCACAACACCCGACAAAGTAAAAGGCAGCTGCTCTCAGAGAGTGGAGTGTGTGTGTGTGTCTGTGTGTGTGTTAGTCACCTTGGTCATGTCTGACTCTGCCACCCCATGGACTACCAGGCTCCTCTGTGGGATTTCCCAGGCAAGAATACTGGAGTGGGTAGCCATTCCCTTCTCCAGGGGATCCTCCCGACCCAGGGATCAAAGCCAGGTCTCCTGCACTGCAGGCAGAGTTTACCACTGAGCCACCAGGAAAGCAAGCGCCACTGGAGCTTCGATCCTGAGGGAAGGGAAACTCACCAGGTGAGTCCCTCACCACGTAGTCTTTCATCCTGGGACAATGCCCAGAGCATGGTTCAGCGCGCAGGGGGCCAAACAGAGCACGACCGTCCTGCTGAGTGCAAGGGGCAGCGGTCAGAGTTTGGGGCAACCAAAGGAGGAATGTACAGGCCAAGACACTGGAGGGGAGGGAGCTGCAGAGCCAGGGGGCCCCAGAAGTCTGTGCAGGTCTCCCAGGACCCACAGGTCCTTGTCTAAAGGTTTGGCTATGCCAGCACAGAGCAGGACTATCCACGGTTTGCCAGAGGGCCGCTGGCAGGGGGTTGAGAGCAGACTGAGATACTTCAAGTCAGGCAGAGCTGGGAGACACAGGACCGACCTTCACCCTAGGCATCAGGCCAAGACAGGAGAAAGGCCCTACAAGTGGGGACTGTGCTCTAGTGGAAAGCAGTTCCAGGCCTGCCTAAACACAACCTAGAGCCAAATACTTCAAGGTCCTCAGAGGAGGGAGTTGGGAGGCGAGACCTTTCATGTTAGGCAGGCTTGGGAAGGAACTTGGGCTTAGCTCCTTCCCTAGCAAAGTGTAAAACCGAGCCCAGGAGATTTCAGAGGGATCAACTGTTAATTGAACTGCCTGCTAACGTAAAATTTAACACTGTTCAAAAGAAAACAGAAGCCAGAGTTCCTACAACACATCACACACACACGCACACACACACAAACATCCAGTATGTGAGCTAAATTTTCTAGACATGCAAAAAAAAAAAGAAAGACACCAGGAAAATATGGTCCTTAGTCAAGTAGATCCTACAGGCAATAGACAGTGATCCTAAGACCGTCCAGAGGTCAGTTTAGCAGATACAGACCCGAAAACACCTATTCCAGGATTTGGCACTTAGCAGATGCCCAATGAACGCAGCTGTTCCTCTCCATTTGAGCAAAGTAATCATTGTCCCCCAGAAGGCTTTGAAACCGAATGGTAAAGAAATAAAGGGAAACGTACTCTGTCTCCAAATACTGAGTTCTTTCTGTGTCACCAGGCAGGGCTTGGGGTGGGAGGGCTGCTCGTGTAGTAACGACAGGGATGAGTCATGACCCTATCAGCAACTCACTGTGGAGTCCCTCGATCCTCTGTGCCTCAGTTTCCCCATTTATATAATGGGGTGAACAGGTAGGTCATCTCAAAGGGCCCTTTCTCTCCAGGCTTCTTAGTTTGTCTAGTACAGGAGCTGTTCTCAGCCAGGATCCTCTCTGCGCTGGGGCCCAGAAGGAGTGTTGGAGGAGGAACTGGATCCGCTGCTAGTGCCTTGAGGGGAACAAGTGGTAGAATGTCTCTCTCCGAGGTACAATAACTTGGGGCTGCGGGCAGAGCCTGGGCTCATTTTCCAAAGGAAACTTTCTTGAGAGGCATCTCCTAGCAACCAGCTCCACCGACATACAAGCTTCAGGGACCTCAGCTGGAACACAAAGGCTTTCTGTGGCTCCCTTCTTCAAAAGCCCTGGTTGGAACTGACTATTGGCCAAGATGCTAATGTGATGCACAGAAAGTGTATGGTAGGGCACTCAGTGGGCAGGGAATGTGGGATGGTACACACCCACAGCCTCAATCTCCTTTCCCTCCGTGGGACTACCAGCAGTCTAGTTTCAAGGCTCAGAGCTAGGACTTCACATCTGAGTTCAAAACCTGCTTCTGTCTCTTGTTAGCTGTGTTCAGTTCAGTTCAGTTGCTCAGTCGTGCCCGACTCTTTGTGACCCCATGGACTACAGCATGCCAGGCTTCCCTGTCCATCACCAGCTTCCGGAGCCTGCTCAAACTCATGTCCATCGAGTCAGTGATACTATCCAACCATCTCATCCTCTGTCATCCCCTTCTCCTCCTGCCTTCAATCTTTCCCAGCATCAGGGTCTTTTCCAATGACTCAATTCTTCACATCAGGTGGCCAAAGTATTGGAGTTTCAGCTTCAGCATTAGTCCTTCCAATGAATATTCAGGACTTATTTCCTTTAGGATGGACTGGTTGGATCTCCTTGCAGTCCTAGGATCTCTCAAGAGTCTTCTCCAACACCACAGTTCAAAAGCATCAATTCTTCGGCACTCAGCTTTCTTTATAGTCCGACTCTCACATCCATCCATGACTACTGGAAGATTAGCTGTGTAACCTTGGGCAAGTTACTTCACCTCTCTGAGCCAGTTTCCCCAGCTATAAAATGGGGATAATAATATGTAGAGGGTTGGTGCTCCACCCACATCTCCTTTACCGGTCCAGCACACCCATCTCCTAGCTGCCGTAAGCGTCCGCTGCTAACAACTGCACTCTCAAAACAGTTGCCCTCGCTGATGGGAGAGACATCACCCGGAGACATTTGGGGGGTTGACCCCACCTCCATGGTTATCCTTTCCTGTTGTCCTATAGCCAGTGACCAACTGATAGGGCAGAATAAGAGCCCAGTGTCCTTGCCTCAGAGTGGGGCAGAGCTGTGGTCACAGAATCACGCTGAACCAAGACGTCAGCAGAACCCACTTCCTTGCTTAACCTCTCCTGCCCCATCCTGCTTCCCTCCCTACTGCTTCACAGATTTCCTGAGAGAGCTCTCCTTTGACAAATCACCTGGCTGGACTCCCCACTTCAGGGGAGACTGGGAGATCCAAAGCCATGAGAGTAGCTATGTCTTGGGCCACTGTGAGGATCCAGTGAGAGAGTGTATGAAGTACCCACTAGTGCCTGGCACACAGGATGTGCTCAGTAAAGGGCCATCATTATCTTAACTCTTCCTCTTATCTTTATTATTATGATTAAAGATAGTCCTGGGATCAGAGGGTGCTTCTAATGTGAACAAGAGCTAGAGGCCATCTTAGTATGAGAGGATAAGATTTGCATTTAGATTGGCTAATACATTTAAAACAGTTATTAACTTTCTTTGTTTCCTAAGCTAATATTAAAAACTTATTCTATTATAAAAACAATACAAGTTCATTGCCAAAAAAAAAAAAAAACAACACTCCAAGGAAATGCAGAGAATTGCAAAAATGAATTAATGAGTAAAATTCCCTACCACTTGAGTATAATCACTGAGGGCATTCATTCATACTCTTCCAAACATTTGCCACAGAAATTCACATAAAATACATATAGAGATATACACATAATATCAATATCTGTATAGGCAAGCATATCCATATTGATCAAGGCTATGGTTTTTCCAGTGGTCATGTATGGATGTGAGAGTTGGACTATAAAGAAAGCTGAGCACTGAAGAATTGATGCTTTTGAACTGTGGTGTTGGAGAAGACTCTTGAGAGTCCCTTGGACTGCAAGGAGATCCAACCAGTTCATCCTAAAGGAGATTAGTCCTGAGTGTTCATTGGAAAGACTTTGAAGCTGAAACTCCAATACTTTGGCCACCTAATGTGAAGAACTGACTTATTTGAAAAGACCCTGATGCTGGGAAAGATTGAAGGTGGGAGGAGAAGGGGACGACAGAGGATGAGATGGTTGGATGACATCACTGACTCAATGGACATGAATTTGGGTCAACTCTGGGAGTTGGTGATGGACAGGGAGGCCTGGTGTGCTGCAGTCCATGGGGTTGCAAAGAGTCGGACACAACTAAGAGACTGAACTGATATGTATATATAAAACACTAAATCCATAACACTGCATATTTAATAATTAAGTGATTTTTCCCACTTCATTTTCTCATATAGGTATTGGGTATCTTCTGTGTTAGTAAACACAGATCTACAGTATCAGTTGTAGCCACAAATTGTTACATTTTATGGAGATAACACAGCTTATTTAACTAGACCCCTATCTAGACATTTACCTTTTTGCCAATGTTTTTTACTGTTATGAATTTTATTTATTATTTTTGGCTGTGCTGGGTCTTCATTGCTGCGAGGGCTTTTCTCTAGTTGTGAGTGGGAGCTACTGTCTAGCTGCTCTGTGACGGGCTTCTCCTTGCAGTGGCTTTTCTTGTTGCAGAGCATGGGTTCTAGAGCGCTCGGACTTCAGCTGTTGTGGAATGTGGGCTCAGTTGTTGTGGCGGCCAGGCTTAGCTACTCCACTACATGTGGGATCTTCAAGATCTGGGATCAAACCCATGTCCCTTGTATTGGCAGGTAGAATCTTTACCACTAAGCCATGAGGAAAGCTCTTCCTCATACGAATAAAGCTGGTTAATGCAAATCCTTGACAATGTTTCTTTGCGTATGTGTTCAGCTACTAACACAAATTCCTAGGGATGGATGGAATAGATACTGGCATGGCCCTCCCTGCAGGAGGCCTGTACCACCAACTCCCTGCAGGTGTGTGCCTGCGTGGCCATCGCCCCACACCAGGTGTCCAGCACTCTCCAACACTACGTACCGTTTTGTTTTAATTTCTGCCAATCTGACCGGTGAAAAACAATACTCCATTGTTAACTGAGTGTGCATTTCCTTAGTTTCTGGAGAGACCAAGTATCTTTTCTTACATTTGCAGGCCATTTGGATTTTGCTGGCTGATGAATGCCATTGTCCCCTCTTTGGCAAGGGCCTTGTGGGCGTCTCCTCTCTCCGCCCTTCCCCACCCCAGGCCACAGGCTCAGGGGCTCCCCTGGAGTGTTACTTGTACATAAGCAGCAAAGCTGTGCTTCCTACAAGAGGAGCCTCCCAGGGAAGCTGAGTCCTCACTCCCAGATCCCCCCAGGCAACCAGAGCTGAGATTAGTGCGGTCCACTCCTTGCCCTCAAGGTGCACCCTCCCTCTGCCCCAGCAAAGTCCCCTCTTGGCCCCATCCACATCCCCACACCAAAGAGATTTTAGAAACCAGATCTGCTTAAAGAAAAAAGAAATCTATTCTCAAATTTCAAACCCACCCAGCAAACAAATTCCAGGGCTGATTATTAGCATGACTTGAGTCTTTTTTCAAAACATTTCTTTAAAGTTCAGTGCTCCTGAGAGGTTAAAATGAGATTGTACTCATGCCAAGATCTATCACCATTGAAAATGCCCCAACCACTGACCCAGGGATCCTCCTGGTAAGAATTTCCCCTCCAGGTGGGCGTACAGAAGGCCATATGTAAAATGCTCACAACAGCAAAATAAGAGGTGGCATCCTAAATGTGCAAGTAAGGACCTACAAAGAAAAAAGTTACGAATGACATTTACCAGGAAACACTGTGCGGACAGTAAAATAATACACTGAGACTGAACGTGCTTGTGTGGAAAGATGCCCTCGAGACGCTGTAAAGTGAGAACAGCAAGTTCCCGAAGAGTGTTTTATGTTTGCATTTTTCAAAAGGAGAGAGTTCTAGTTGTTTATGGAAGTGGAGACGATTCTTGGGTGGCGGGGGCGGGTAGGAAACTAATAAAGGTTTCATCTTGCAGAGAGATTTGGGGTTAGAGTATTTGGAGATTTTTTTAAGTCATACTTTATACTCATCTGCATTGCTTAAATTACTAGTATGAATGTGCTCTACTTTTATATAATGAAAAAAAACATAAAAGTTTAAATGAATAATACTAGTTGTGATCAACAATAATAGTTGTGATCAATAATGACCTGATCATCGGTAATTGTGATAGTAGTATGGTTGTTAAATAGCTGACTGAACGCCAGTTGTGTGCCGGGCACTGTGTTTTCCATCATTCAGTCTTAAAACCAGCCCTATTTTGATACCCATTTTATATACGAGGCAACCTGAGTCCTAGGTTAAGAGGCTGATTAAGGCTCCATGTCATTACAAAGCCCTGGCTCTTTGCTCAGGGTGTGGTTCTGGTGCCCCAACAAGCCCTGTGTGTGGGCTCTGTCAGGACCTCTGCAACTGGGTCCCTCCTGGTAGGCTGGATCCCAAGGGGCAGCTGCTCTGCCATCTGTGCCTACGATCTGTGACTTTTCTCCTTCCCCCACCTCACTCCTCACATTTGGGCTGTCCAAAACAGGCTACTCAATTTAATGAAAAATAAGAATAAAACTTCATACCCGCCATGGCACTGGTCACATTTCAAGGTCTATACAGCCACATGTGACTCGTGGCTGCTGTATGATCAGCATAGATAGGGAGCGTTCCCATCGCCATATAAGGTCCTCCTGGATAGCACTGCCTCGTCACAGGTTTAGAGCCAGGCAGACCTGGACTCAGCACACTCTTCCACTTACTAACAGAGTCAGCTGAGAAAGTTATGTAAGCTTTCTGAGCCCCTGTGTTCTCATCTGTAAGAGAGGATGCACTGTAGCTACTTCCTAGTTCTTACGGGCTTCCCAGGTGGCTCAGTGGTAAAGAATCCCCTGCCAACGCAGGTTCAATCCCTGGGTCGGGAAGATCCTCTGGAGAAGGAAATGGCAACCCGCTCTGGTTTTCTTGCCTGGAGAATCCCATAGACCGAGGAGCCTGGTGGGCTGCAGTCCATGGGGTCACAGAGTCGGACACGACTGAGCACACACACACGCATAGCTACTTCACTGGCTGTTTCAGGGACTGAGATCATGCCTGTCGCATGGTTAGCCAAGGCCTGTCACAGGAGCAGCTGAAAGGGTAGCGAGGAAGGCAGAGCTCTGCAGTCAATTTCCCGACCTTGGGCAAGTCCCCTCGCTGCTCCCAGCCCCTGCCTTCTAAACTGTAAAACAGGGTGGACGTCACCTACCCTGAAAGGCTGTAGGTAGCTGTGCCCAGGGAAAGCCAAGGTCCTTCTCTCCTCTGTCTGAGAAAAGGCAGCTTCTGTCAGTTAATGCATTCTCATGAGCCCTGGGAATAAAGGATTCCAGAATAAGGAATCCAGAAGACCAATGTGCCAACAAAGGAAAGCTCTGCCTTCAAAATATAACAATCACAGGATGCTGTTTTGTCACCCATCAGATTAGGGAGGGGAGGAAATAGTTTGAACTTTTCATCAAGGGTAACAAATAGAAACTGCAATCATCCTAAGTATTACCACTCAATGAACTTTGAGAAACTGAAAGTGTCTGTTTAACCACTCCTCAGATCAAGAAATAGAATGTCAGCAACTCCCCAGAGCCCCTACTGTGCCCCTCCCAACCACTGTCACCCAGGGCTGTCCTGACTTCCAATACCGCAGATGAGTGTTTACTTTATTTATTTATACTTAAATATTGGGCTTCCATTGTGGCTCAGCTGGTAAAGAATCCGCCGGCAATGCAAAAGACCTGGGTTTGATAAAATATTTTATTTATTTACGTTTAAATATTTATTTTTATTTGGCTGCACCGGGTCTTGGTTGTGACACACGAGGTTTTTAGTTGTGGCACGCAGACTCTTTATTTGTGGCATGTGGGGTCTAGTTCCCCAACCAGGGATCGAACCGGGGCCCCCTGCATTGGGAGTGTGAAGTCTTAGTTGCTGGACCACCAGGGAAGTTCCCATAGATTAGATTAGTTTTTAGTAGACAGACTTAGATCCCTAACACCCAGAGTTAGGGTGTAGACCATCCGGTGGTCTCAGACAGTGGGCATTTGAAATGGTACACATGTGCTGGAGGCGTTACCAAACCAAAACTTGGGTCCGCCTGCTCGAAGTAAAGCCAATCAACCCACGCTGGGGTGGGGAAGGAAAGTGCAGTGTTTATTGTAAGGCACCATACAGAGTCTGGAACAGCTAATGCTCAGAAAGCCCCAACTCTCTGATGGGTTTCAGCAAAGGAGGCTTAAAGGCAGAGTGAGGGAGGGGAGTTCTGGGGGATGTGACCCGCTTGTGCACAGGCCTCTGGCTGCTGGTGAGGCAACAGGAGGCGTCACAGGAGTCAATGTCATCAGCCCTTGGGCTGCGTAAGCCTGGGGCTACGTGCTCATGGTCATCAAGTCCTTCCCTTTGGTGGGGGTTTAGCATCTGTGAAAAACTCAGGAAGTGCGCACCAGATACTGTTATCTAGGTACTGTTATCAGGGAGGAGCTGCAGCAGAGGGGGTGGGGGAGGGGTCTGTCCCGGGAAGGCCCATAGGACCCAGCTCGGTTACAGTTCCCCCCTTTGCTTTGATGCTCCTCAATCCTGAGAAGGAGAACAGGGGCGACCAGTGCCATAGCTACTTCCTGGTGAACAGGGGTGAAGTCAGTTTTCCAGGATTAGAGCAGAGAAAGTCATTAACTTTCAAAGAATTCTTGAATCCCACCCTCAGCATCAGTATTTTGTATTATGAAAACGTTACCTCTGTTTTTCATGGCTTTGTCATAGAACCCAGACCAGCATTTGAAAACTAGTAGGTGGCGCAGACGGTAAAAGCGTCTGTGTACAATGCAGGAGACCAGGGTTCAATCCCTGGGTTGGGAAGATCCCCTGGAGAAGGAAATGGCAATCCACTCCAGGACTATTGCCTGGAAAATCCCATGGACAGAGGAGTTCAATCCCTGGGTTGGGAAGATCCCCTGGAGAAGGAAATGGCAATCCACTCCAGGACTATTGCCTGGAAAATCCCATGGACTGGTAGTCTACAGTCCACGGGGTCGCAAAGAGACGGACACGACTTCACTCACTCACTCACTCAAACATATCACAGTTAGGATGATGATCAGCATGTACCCTTGTGGTGTTGCCCAAAGGAGTCTTCCTATTCCATATGGCACCCAGGACAGTAAGTTATGGAGCGGGTCCTCTGTACAAATGTCTTGTAACCCAAGCAGTGTTTTGAATTCCTCTATTTATTTGGGTTTCACTTTTTCCAGGGATATTAATATAAGCCTAAAGAATCTGGGGCCTTCTGCTAAGGGTCTATAGTTTGAGCTCTCTTGTCCCTGCTGTTCCTAAAGTTACGGGAAAAGGTTCACGATGATAAGAGGAGACCTTCAGACAGCAAGGTTGCAGTTGGCAGCTGCTAGCAGATGCTGTTTTTAGAATGGTTGCCGGTGTTTATAAGTCCCGTACAGTTCAGAAGATTCAAGTTCTCAGCCATACACAATCATGTCTGAAATCAGGCCCACAACAGCCACCTCCTTTTACCTCGGATGTCTGAACAAAAGACTGTTTTGATTGGTAAATGCGTCCTTCTCCTCAATGGCCAAACCAGATGTACAATGTATGGGTTTTTAAAAAATACTTCCTTGATTTTGGCTGTGCTGGGTCTCATTGCTGCACAGGCTTTTCCCTAGTTGTGGCACGTAGGGGCTGTTCTCCAGCTGCAGTATGCAGGTTTCTCACTGTGGTGGCTTCTCTTGTTTCAGAGCACAGGCTCAAGGCACTCGGACTTCCGTACTTGGGGTGTGAGGGCTCAGTAGTTGAGGCTCCCGGGCTCTAGAACACAGGCTCGGTAGGCGCAGTACATGGGCGTAGTTGCCATGAGGCTTGTGGGATCTTCCCAGAGCAAGGATTGAACTTGTATCCCCTGCATTGGCCTGAGGACCCCTAACCACTGGACCACCAGGGAAGCCCAACAATGTATGTTTAATAAGCCACAAAGCAGGCCACTCTGGTCAGTACAGTTAAACCATATATAAAGCCAGAATGACATTCCCATGCCTCAATATGTGAAGATTTTTCCCCATCTTTTCCCCTTTGGATAGACCAAAGTATTTGGCCACCGATGCCACAGTGGCCCCACCTGTCCTGGTTCCATCCTATCCTTCAGTGCCAGGCCTATTTTTTGTTTATATACATTTTCCGAGTTGTCCACATTGGGGGAAACTAATCAGACATAGTCAATAGCTCAGAGGTTTGTTACCAGGGAAAGATTATACAGGCTATACATTTCATCAGTCATACCCAACTGTCGCACAAACACGGTGCATGTACTGTCAGGAACAGACTTACAGCAAGCAGTATTACATTGGGCTGGCCAAAAAGTTTGTTAGGATTTTCCCATAACGTCTTAAGGAAAAACTTGAATCATCTTTTTGGGCAATCCAATACATCATACTCTGCAACAGCTCTACTTGTTTCCCCATTGTAAACATTGAGGACAACAGTGTGGTTAAAAATAAAACAATGACACTCGGGGTCGACGGGGACTGCAGCACACCAGGCCTCCCTGTCCCTCACTGTCTCCCAGAGTTTGCCCAGGTTCATGTCCATTGCATCGGTCCATCCAGCAGATGGTCCATCCATCCAGCCATCTCGTCCTCTGATGTCCTCATAAGCCAAAATAGTACCTGGTAGGTGTCCTTTAATCCAGGTTGGAGACAGTCCTTTATGATGTCCCTTCCAGCATGCACAACCCCCTGACTGCAAGCCATGGGGCACCCAGTCCTCATCCAAAGAGAAACTTGTGATAAGTTTCAGAAACAAACTTGGAATATCCTCTTAGTAACTCAGCCAAACTTGACAATAATAAAGCAACAAAGAGCCATCTGGGAAGTGAGTCTTAGGCACTGACCTGTCTTAAATACTGACCTCAGTTAACAACACTAGAATTTAAGGTCCACTGAAACATAATCTTTTTATAAAATTACCCTGATTTTTACCAGTATGCCCAAGTTAAGGGTGTTGTTTGCATAATAACTCTGGTTAATAGATCATATCAGTTCAGTTCAGTCACTCAGTCATGTGTGATTCTTTGTGACATCGACTAGAGCACGCGAGGCTTCCCTGTCCATCACCAACTCCCAGAGCTTGCTCAAACTCATGTCCATCGAGTAGGTGATGCCATCCAGCCATCTTATCCTCTGCTGTCCCCTTCTCCTCCTGCTCTCAATCTTTTCCAACATCAGGGTCTTTTCCGATGACTCAGTTCTTCGCGTCAGGTGGCCAAAGTATTGGAGCTTCAGTTTCAGCATCAGTCCTTCCAGTGAATATTCAGGACTGATTTCCTTTAGGATTGACTGGTCTGATCTCCTTGCAGTCCAGGGGACTATCAAGAATCTTCTCCAACACCACAGTTCAAAAGTATCTATTCTTTGGTGCTCAGCTTTCTTTATGAAAC
>NW_011494876.1:8109118-8109384 GCF_000754665.1 Bison bison bison
GGACTGCAAGGAGATCCAACCAGTCCATTCTGAAGGAGATCAGCCCTGGGATTTCTTTGGAGGGAATGATGCTGAAGCTGAAACTCCAATACTTTGGTCACCTGATGTGAAGAACTGACTAATTTGAAAAGACCCTGATGCTGGGAAAGATTGAAGGCAGGAGGAGAAGGGGACAATAGAGGATGGGATGGTTGGATGGCATCACCAACTCAATGGACATGACTTTGAGTAAACTTCAGGAGTTGGTGATGGACAGGGAAGCCTGG
>NW_011494876.1:8110027-8112736 GCF_000754665.1 Bison bison bison
TTTGAAGCCTACTTTGGAGAACTTTGAGCATTACTTTGCTAGCGTGTGAGATGAGTGCAATTGTGCAGTAGTTTGAACATTCTTTGGCATTGCCTTTCTTTGGGATTCTAATGAAAACTGACTTTTTCAGTCTTTTGGCCATTGCTAAGTTTTCCAAATTTGCTGGCATATTGAGTGCAGCACTTTCACAGCATCATCTTTTAGGAATTTAAGTAGCTCACCTGGAATTCCATCACTTCCTCTAGCTTTGTTCATAGTGATGCTTCCTAAGGCCCACTTGACTTTGGACTCCAGGATGTCTGGCTCTAGGTGAGTGATCACACCATCATGATTATCTGGGTCATGAAGATCTTTTTTGTATAGTTCTTCTGTGTATTCTTGACACCTCTTCTTAATATCTTCTGCTCTGCTGGGTCCATGTCATTTCTGTGCTTAATTGTGCCCATCTTTGCATGAAATGTTCCCTTGGTATCTCTAATTTTCTTGAAGAGATCTCTAGTCTTTCCCATTCTATTGTTTTTTCTATTTCTTTGCACTGATCACTGAGGAAGGCTTTCTTATCTCTCTTTCCTGTTCTTTTGAACTCTGCATTCAGATGGATTTATCTTTCCTTTTCTCCTTTGCCTTTAGCTTCTCTTATTTTCTCAGCTCTTTGTAAGGCCTTCTCAGACAACCATTTTGCCTTTTTGCATTTCTTCTTCTTGGGGATGGTTTTGATTACTGCCTTCTGTACAGTGTTATGAACTTCTGTTGTTCAGGCAGTCTGTCTATCAGATCTAATCCCTTCAATCTGTCACTTCCACTGTGTAATCATAGGGCATTTGATTTAGGTCATACCTGAATGGTCTAGTGATCTAATAGATCACATGGGCTCTTTTAAATGGACTATGTTGGAACTTTTCATAAGGAATTTCAGATTAAACTTTTAAAAGGCCTTTCAAGGCCAGGAATGCCACACCAAGGGCTTGTCAAAGATTGCATCTTATAGCTTTGGGTGAATTCCTCCCTTCCCAAGTTCCCCAAAATATCTTAGGATTCTTGCATCTGTTAGGAGGTGGCCTTCTTTGTTTACCTGATAAAGCTGCTGGGAACCTAAAGAGTTTTCCAGTTTCTGTAGGATTGAGGTAGAGAAAAAAGATCAATGTTTCAGTTCTACTTACAAAGGTATAATTAACCAAGTTCCTACAAAGCATAATTAGCTTAGGCAAAAAAAAGGTTTCCTACATTTGGAAAACACAGATAAAAGCCAGTAATATCTCAGATAAAACTAAAAAACTACAACTACATTTCTTTAGTTTGGGCTTCCCTGGTGGCTCAGATGGTAAAGAATCTGCCGGCGATGCAGGATACCCAGGTTCAACGATCCATGGGTCAGGAAGATCCCCTGGAGAAGGGAATGGCTACTCACTTCAGTATTGTTGCCTGGAAAATCCCATGGATGAGGAGCCTGGCAGGCTACAGTCCATGGGGTCACAAAGAGTTGGACACAACTTAAGGACAGACTTTTCATTAGTTCCACCAATCCCAGGTAACTAATCCTTTTTGATAAGCTTTATGAAATCAGTCTCCATTACATGTTTAAAATTTCTTATCTAAGTTCAGCAGCATGATCTGAAAGTTACCAGAAATCCATACTCATCAAAAAGTCCTTTCTATGACTCTTGAAGATGAAACATGTTTGCAAAACATCAGTGTAACTAGCTATGAATTACAAAATACTTTAAAAAAAAAAGCAAGGTTAAAGATATGATTTCAGTGTTATTGACAAAAGAAGCTTAAGTTGCTGACACACAGCATTTTAAGATAACTAGGATTATGACAGGTAACATTATATCCAGGACATAACCAAATTTCATAAACATCCTGTAGTTTCTAGAATGTGTCGGCTAAAAAAAATGTACCACTTGAGAGTTGTGAGTCAAGCTTTGTTTGGGGCAATGTAAGGACTGCAGCCCGGGAGACAGCCCCTTAGATAGCTCTGAGAAACTGCTCCAAAGAGGCAGAGGGCAGGTCAGTATGCATGTTATTTTGGTGAAGGGGGAGTTCATGTAGTCAAGCACATGTTTTTCCAAAAAGTTTCTACTAGTCTCATGAAGCTTCTGCTAGTCACCAGAAATAGTAATCACCGTGAAGCATTTTAGTGGTTTTCTAGATGAGAGGAGACACAAGAATTGAGCTCATAAAATCAATTCCTAAGAATATCTAACTCTCTGAAGACCTGTTTTTCTTGCCAGTTTTTCCCTGAGCACAGAGAGCCTCATTTCTGCTTTCCACCCTGAACTCCTTTCAGGGCATGCTGAATGTCAGCAGCGGCAGCAGTGCATGATCCAATCCTTGTGGAGGGAGGTGGCAGTGCCCATAGCAAATGCCGATATGTAGTTGCCAAATATTGATAGCATCAAATAGCTGTGAAAAGAAGAGAAGCAAAAAGCAAAAGAGAAAAGGAAAGATATAAACATCTGAATGCAGAGTTCCAGGGAATAGCAAGAAGAGATAAGAAAACCTTCTTCAGCGATCAATGCAAAGAAATAGAGGAAAACAACAGAATGGGAAAGCCTAGGGATCTCTTCAAGAAAATTAGAGATATCAAAGGAACATTTCATGCAAAGATGGGCTTGATAAAGGACAGAAATGGTATGGACCTAACAGAAGCAGAAGATATTAAGAAGAGATGGCAAGAATACACAGAAGAACTGTACAAAAACTGTT
>NW_011494876.1:8113292-8134703 GCF_000754665.1 Bison bison bison
TTCCAAATAGGAAAAGGAGTACGTCAAGGCTGTATACTGTCACCCTGTTTATTTAACTTATATGCAGAGTACATCATGAGAAACACTGGACTGGAAGAAACACAAGCTGGAATCAAGATTGCCGGGAGAAATATCAATAACCTCAGATATGCAGATGACACCACCCTTATGGCAGAAAATGAAGAGGAACTAAAAAGCCTCTTGATGAAAGTGAAAGTGGAGAGTGAAAAAGTTGGCTTCAAGCTCAACATTCAGAAAACGAAGATCATGGCATCCGGTCCCATCACTTCATGGGAAATAGATGGGGAAACAGTGTCAGACTTTATTTTTGGGGGCTCCAAAATCACTACAGATGGTGACTGCAGCCATGAAATTAAAAGACGCTTACTCCTTGGAAGGAAAGTTATGACCAACCTAGATAGCATATTCAGAGGCAGAGACGTTACTTTGCCAACAAATGTCCGTCTAGTCAAGGCTATGGTTTTTCCTGTGGTCATATATGGATGTGAGAGTTGGACTGTGAAGAAGGCTGAGCACCGAAGAATTGATGCTTTTGAACTGTGGTGTTGGAGAAGACTCTTGAGAGTCCCTTGGACTGCAAGGAGATCCAGCCAGTCCATTCTGAAGGAGATCAGCCCTGGGATTTCTTTGGAAGGAATGATGCTAAAGGTGAAACTCCAGTACTTGGGCCACCTCATGTGAAGAGTTGACTCATTGGAAAAGACTCTGATGCTGGGAGGGATTGGGGGTAAGAGGAGAAGGGGATGCCAGAGGATGAGATGGCTGGATGGCATCACTGACTCGATGGACGTGGGTCTCAGTGAACTCCGGGAGTTTGTGATGGACAGGGAGGCCTGGCGTGCTGTGATTCATGGGGTCACAAAGAGTCAGACACAACTGAGCAACTGATGTGATCTGATCTGATCTGACCTGTAAAGTATAATCTGAGAAGGCTTATCACTCACTCAACAATGCTTCCTGTGTAATTTAACATACCACAGAATCCTAGTTACATATTTCTTTCTGATATGACTTAGATGTAACATCCCAAAGTTAGCTGAACTTTGACTTGAGTAATGAATTTTATAAATCATTAAATTCATACGAAGTTCATTTGTTTCCCAACAAACTATGTAACAGAAATAACATGAACTTATTGGCCAGTAATAAACCTCAGTAGAGTAAAAGTAAAACATGTCTGTATTGATTAAACAAGTGAGTTTAAGCTAGCTTTAATATCAGATGTTAATTTCGTATTGACTATTTCCTAGATCACGTGAACCTGAAACTTTTTCTGGCCAGTTTCTATTATACAAAGTATTTAATTAGTTAAGAGCTTGCTTTTGAGTCAATTAAATAGAGTTCATTTACAAGTTTATTTTTACATAAAGACAGAACCAGAGATCTTACAGGTTTTCAGCTTCAGATTATAAAGATCTGTTTTTCCCCTCAGTCTCAGAGACTACAGAAGATCAATAAGTTCCTCAGAGTCCAGGCAGAACATTTTCATTTTAAAAGCACAGAGAGAGAAATGCAAGTTCCTCCTTGGAAACAGGCTCGTCTGTCCATAGCCTTCTCCAGGCCATAATACTGGAGTGGGTTGCCATGCCCTCCTCCAGGAGATCTTCCCAACCCTGGGATTGAACCCAGGTCTCCCACATTGCAGGCAGATTATTTACCATGTGAGCCACCAGGAAAGCCCAAGAGTACTAAAGCCCAAGGGTAGCCTATCCCTTCTCCAGAAATCAAACCAGGTCTCCTGCATTGCAGGCGGATTCTTTACCAGCTGAGCTACCAGGGAAGTCCAAGCAAAGGACAGTAATAGACAATAATACATATTATTCAGTCACATTCACATGCTTCACTTTCAAAGGAATATGAATCCACATTCAAGTTATTAGAACCTTTAATGAAGGTCAAAACCAGGAAGAGAGAACAGGACTTGGCCTCAGGTACCAAGACACTCATGCACACACACACCCAGAGTAAAATCCAAACCAGTTCCAAAAGGCTCACTTTGATATAATAGCAGAGCTGGTCTTGGCCAGGCAGCAGCGAGCAGTGGCATACATCCCAATCTCAATTCCCTGCCCAGGAACTGAACCTGGGTGGCCTGGATGAAAACCAGGAATCCTAGCCACCAAACCAGCCCGGAGCTAGAGGCTAGAAGCTGTTTTCCCCTGGATCTTTGCCCCCAGTGAAAACTTCATTTATCACAGAGGCAGAAACTGTAAATGCAGGTACAAAGTTTACTATTAGAGAGACAACACAACAGCAGCTGGGAGACCATATAGAGAAACTATTGAGATAGAAGCAAGGCAGAGATGCACACGCAGAGAGAAAGGGTGTAGGCAACCCCCCTAGTGAGGAGTGCAGGAAACAGGCTGTTAGGTCATTTATATTAGGCAGTTCTTCCAGGACTTTGTCTTCCTTCAGGCCAATTTTCTGATTTCTGTTTCTACACCTGCCCTGCCCTGGGACTCTCCTCTGGGGTGTGCACGAACCCCTCAGCCAAGATGGATCTTGAAGGAGCAGGAAGGCTTCTGGCAGGAGCAAGACTCATTATGGCCTGGCATTATCCCCTGACCTTTGACCTACAAGGAGCCCTTCTGCACATGTGTAGTGTCTCCCTTGTCCCAAAAGACGGGGAAGTGGAGATCTCTAAATCCTTTACTCAAACAGGAGTTTGCCCTTCTTTGTCCTTCAGATCAGATCAGATCAGTCGCTCAGTCGTGTCTGACTCTTTGCAACCCCATAAATCACAGCACGCCAGGCCTCCCTGTCCATCACCAACTCCCGGAGTTCACTCAGACTCACGTCCATCAAGTCAATGATGCCATCCAGCCATCTCATCCTCTGGCATCCCCTTCTCCTCCTGCCCCCAATCCCTCCCAGCATCAGAGTCTTTTCCAATGAGTTAACTCTTCGCATGAGGTGGCCAAAGTACTGGAGTTTCATCTTCAGCATCATTCCTTCCAAAGAAATCCCAGGGCTGATCTCCTTCAGAATGGACTGGTTGGATCTCCTTGCAGTCCAAGGGACTCTCAAGAGTCTTCTCCAACACCACAGTTCAAAAGCATCAATTCTTTGTCCTTGCATGACTGTTACTTTAAGGTGTTTACAAGAGACAAACACTGGCTATTTACCCTGTTTCCATTTCGGAGGGCAAATAGGAGGCTGACTGTAAATGCCTCAACTGGAACCCACCCATCTCTGTCTCAAGAAATGCAGACAGGAGGCTGCTGTAAATGTCTAACTTGGAGCCATCTCCTACCTCAGAGCCATCGGGACCATTGTTCTCTAGATTTCTGGATGTGCTGAGGCCAAACAGTGTTACAGTTGTAAAAAAAAAATCATTTTATTTCATTTCTAGGAGCATAGCTGAAGGTCTCCCAGTTCTGCAAAATATACCCTAGCAGCACACAAGGTAGAAGAGAGCTCTGATTATCCATACTTAATTATTCGTGGCAGGTATATCAGACAGCAGGCACACAAACCAGACCAATGCAAAATGGTCTCTGAGGGTCACAGTTCTTTAATCCCAGAAAGGGAAATTCCCAGCCCGTGCCCAGAGACTCAGAAACAAAGCCAAAAGCTATGCTCAAGGCCAAAGGAGAGTACCCCAACCAGTGGCCCTCAGAGGCGAAGCCTGCAGGACCAAGCCTTGGTCCAAAAGGAAAAATCGCTTTTTTTGTGCTCATGGTCGCCATTTGTTGCAGGAAGGGGGACCCCTTCCAGGGCCCAAAAGGGGCTCTTGTCTCACACCTGGAAGTGGATTATCCGAGGAGATGCACGTGCTGATGAAGCGAGAGCCTTTACTGGGCGAGGAGGCCCGGTCAGAGAGCAGCAGGTGAGGGACCCCAGGAGGACTGCCCTGCCTTGTGGCTCACAGTCGGCTTTTATGGTGATGGGATTAGTTTCCAGGTAGTTTCCTGGTTGTCTCTGGCTGATCATTCTGACTCAGAGTCTTTCCTAGTGGTGCACGCATTGCTCAGCCAGGATGGATTCCAGTGAGGAGGATTCTGGGAGGTTGGTGGGACATGTGGTGTCTCCCTTTGACCTTTTCTGAATTCTTCCAGTTGGGGGTGGCTTGTTAGTTCTGTGTTCCTTACCAGGACCTCCTGTCATAAAATAACTCATGCACATGGTTCCTCTGGTGCTTGGCCAGGGTGGGCAGTTTCAGTGTGTTTCCCCTAACCCTCTACCATAGGCAAAACCAGCACAGTAGGGAAGAACACCCTGGCATTGTCACATGGGAGCCTCCCATCACTTACTGGAGATGTCTCAACCCGCCAGTGTGAGCGCCTTGCTTCCTTCACAACAAAAAATCAGAAGCACCACGGGCCAAGGACACCAGTTGGCCACGAGTGCTCAGGCAGGTGCTAGATGGGACCTGGGAGCTGCCACTGGTCAAGAGCCCATGTGCCACGGGCGAGATGTCCACTCAGGACTACGGCCCCACGCTGGGCACCAAAACTGTTACTGAACGAAAGCTTGGTCTGCTTGCCAGCTCGCAGTAAAGCCAATCTAAGGATATCAGGCTGGGGTGAAGGGACGTGCAGTGTTTATTGTAGGGTGTAAGCCCCAACTCTCCGATAGCTTCACCAAAGGAGGCTTAAAGGCAGAATGAGGAAGAGGAGTTCCGGGGGATGTGACCCGCTTGTGCACAGTCCTCTGGCTGCTGGTGAGGCAACAGGAGGCATCACAGGAGTCAACGTCATCAGCCCTTGGGCTGTGAAGTCCTTGGCTTCTTCCCTTTGGTGGGGGTTTAGCATCTGTGAAACAACTCAGGAAGTGCGCACCAGATACTGTTATCTAGGTACTGTTATCAGGGAGGAGCTGCAGCAGAGGGGGTGGGGGAGGGGTCTGTCCTGGGAAGGCCCCACAGGGTCCTGCTTGGTTACAGATGTAATTTGGTGGCATCTGCTGAAACTTAAAACATATGTACCCTTTAGCCCAGCACTTTCTACCTCATACAGTCTACCCGAGGGAAACACACATCCCTGCACAGAGAGGCAAGCTCAAGGGTGTTCGGAACAGATTTAATTGTAATCGGGACCAACTGGAAACAACCTAAATGTTGAACTAAAGGGGGTTTGTTTAAAAACGAACGAACTATGGCATCACGCTGTATTACAAACTCAGTAGATCAAAAGAGAAAAGCAGATCTATATATGTTAACATAGAACTATCTACAAGACATAGAGCTTAAACAAGCTACAAAAAATGACCAAAACACACAGACGTCATCAAAAATAGTGGTAACTCTGGGGAAGGGGTGATGTTGAGGTTGAGAGGGGCTAGAAAGGAGAAATGTTTTATATGCAGTTGGGTTGTTCAAAATGTTTAAAGCAGCAGTGGATCTATATATTCTTGTGGGAACTATTTTACAAGGTTTTAAGGTGAACTAGATAGCCCCCCTGCCAACTGCAGGCGAGGAGCAGAAGGCTGTCCCTCTGCCTCCTGGATGGGGGGTAGTTCCTTGTCCAGGGCCTCAGCCTGGTTCCAGGAGGGCAGTGCTCTGGGCCTCTGAAGCCCTAGGGGCTGGAATGAATGGACAGTGAGCAGACCCTGGAGACAGGGACCCTGGGGGCTCTCTTTGATGACAGGTGGTGCCCTTGAGGACCCAACACTGGTACAATGTAAATGGACCTCTGGAAAGGAACAGGTCCCAGGGTCTGGCACTTCTCCAAACAGTGCCCAGCACTGTAAGTAAGGGTGGCTGGCTGTGATTCTCCCTGTCCCTGGGGAAGGAAGCGAGAAGCGGCAGGTGTCGCCTCACACAGCACAGTGGCTCTGTGACAGCGAGGCAGTGAGGCAGAGGCTCACGGAGGGCCCTGCGAGCCCTGTGTTCATGAGCTCAGGAATGGGGAACGGGAGAGGATGGGTAGGAGCCAAGGATCATGTTAGAAGTACTCCATCTTTAAAAATTAGCTTGCGGGAATTCCCTGGTGGTTCAGTGGGTAGGACTCCGCACGCTCACAGCCGAGGGACTTGGTTCAGTCCCTGGTTGGAGAACTAAGATTTTGCAAGCCACTCAGGGAAGCCAAAAAATTAAAAAAAAAAAGAAGTAGCTTGAGAGGAACGCTGGTCCAACTGAATTCACAGAAAAGTGTTCCTTAATCTCTCTGAGCCTCAGTCTCCTTTTCAGTAAAATGGGGTACAGTTTCTTTTCCACCACACACACACTTACTCACACATGATTTGTGAATGTGACTAGGGCCCGGGCTCCAGAGTCAGACTGCATTGCTGCCACTGCCAGCTGAGTATCCTAACCTGTCCAAGGCCTCAGCTTCCTTCCTTATCTGCAAAACAGGAACCCAGCTGTTCCCTAATCTCAAAATCTGAGGCTTTTAAGTTCTTTATCTTAGGTTTTTAATTAATTGTACAGTGATCGAAAATGTCTGTATCATATCAACATTCGGTGCTTACTGAGTTGGCTTGATGCCACTGTACATACTTTGTAAATATTCACTATATGATTTAAAAAAAACCAAACAAACTATGCATTATGAAATTTAAGTGAGACCGTACAGGCTTCCCTGGTGGTTCAGATGGTAAAGCGTCTGCCTGCGATGCGGGAGACCCAGGTTCAATCCCTGGGTTGGAAAGATCCCCTGGAAAAGGAAATGGCCACCCACTCAGGTATTCTTGCCTGGAAGATCCCATGGACAGAGGAACCTGGTGGGCTACAGTCCATGGGGTCACAAAGAGTCGGACACGACTGAGCGACTTCACTTCCACTTGCATACAGGTACATTCTTAACGCGGCACTCAGCTCTGAGATGTGCTCAGTAAACATTTGCTACCGTATTAAGGTAGTTTTCTTTACTGAACACCTATGTACTAGCAACTGTGCTGGACTTTTTGGTTTTTGTTTTTTAGTATCTTTCTCCTTTAAGTCACCACAGAGCATTGAGTAGAGTTCTCTGAGCTATATAGTAATTTCTCATTCGTTACCTATTTTATATGTAATATGAACAGTGTATATCTGTCAATCCCAATCTCCCAGTTCATCCCACCCCATCACAATTCATGCATTTGTTCTCTAAGTGTGTCTCTATTTCTGGTTGCAAATAAGATCATCTATACTGTTTTTCTGGATTCCACACATATGCATCAATACGTGATATTTGTTTTTCTCTTTTGGACTTACTTTACTCTGTATGACGGCCTCTATGTCCATCAACCTCTCTACAGATGACCCAGGTCTGTTCCATTCCACTGTTGCTGGCCGTTTAAGTTGCCTCCGTGTCTTGGCTATTGTGACTAGCGCTGCAGTGAACACCGGGGTGCATGTGTCTTTTGGAGTTGTGGTTTTCTCTAGGTTTTCTCTGTGCCTTGGAGTGGGATTGCTGGGCCATGTGGTAGTCTTATTTTTAGTTTTTTAAGGGCCCTCCATGTTGTTCTCCATAGTGGCTGCATCAATTTACATTCCCACCAACAGTGCAAGAGGGTTCCCTTTTCTCCACACCCTCTCCAGCATTTGTTGTGTCTAGATTTTTTGATAATGGCCATTCTGACCAGTGTGAGGTAGTATCTCATTGTAGCTTCGATCTGCATTTCTCTAATGATTAGTGATGTTGAGCATCTTTTCATGTGTTTGTTGGCCATCTACATGTCGTCTTTGGAGAAATGTCTGTTTCCCCCACGCATTTATTGGTTGGGCTGTATGTTTTTTTTGATATTGAGTTGCCTGAGCTGCTTATGTATTTTGGAAAGTAATCCTTTGCTGCTTTGTTTGCAAATATTTTCTCCCATTCTGAGGGTTGTCTTTTTATCTTATTTATGATTTCCTTTGCTGTGCAGAAGCTTATAAGTTTAATTAATTGGAGTATAATTGCTTTACAATGTTGCATTAGTCTCTGCTGTGTAACAAAGTAACTATCTCTGTGCCTGTATCTCCTCCCTTAGAGCCTCCCTCCCACCTCCCACCCCACCCTTCTCAGTCATCACCCAAACACTGAACTGAGCTCCCTGTGCTATCCAGCAGCTTCCCTCGAGCTGTCTGTTTTACACATGGAAGTGCATGTAAGGGAGAAGGCAATGGCACCCCACTCCAGTACTCTTGCCTGGAAAATCCCATGGACGGAGGAGCCTGGTAGGCTGCAGTCCATGGGGTCACTAGAGTCGGACATGACTGAGCGACTTCACTTTCACTTTTCACTTTCACGCATTGGAGAAGGAAATGGCAACCCACTCCAGTGTTCTTGCCTGGAGAATCCTAGGGACGAGGGAGCCTGATGGGCTGCCGTCAACGGGGTCGCAGAGTCGGACACGACTGAAGCGACTTAGCAGCAGCAGTGCATGTATGTGAACGCTACTTCCCAACTTGTCCCACTCTCCCTCTCCCTCACTGTGTCCATTCTCTACAGGTATGTCTATTCCTGCCCAGCAAATAGCTTTGTCTCTACCATTTTTGTAGATTCCGTGTGTATGTTTTAATATACAACATTCGTTTCCCCCTCCTGATTTACTTTACTGTGTATGACAAACTCTAGGTCTGTCCACATCACGACAAATGACCCAATTTCATTCCTTTTCATGGCTGAGTAATAGTCCATTGTATATATGTTCCACACCTTCTGTATCCATTCCTCTTTTGATGAACATTTATGTTGCTTCCATGTTCTGGCTAATGTAAACAGTGCTGCAATAAACATTGGGATATATGTGTCTTTTCAAATTATGGTTTTCTTTAAGTGTATTCCCATTAGTGGGATTGCTGACTCATATGATAGTTCTGTTTTTAGTTTTCTGAGGATGCAGGAGGCTTCTCTTTTCTCCACACCCTCTCCAGTATTTATTGCATCTGGATTTTTTGATGATGACTATTTTAACCAGTGTAAGGTGATACCTCATTGTCGGTTTGATTTATATTTCTCTAAAGACTCTGATGCTGGGAGGGATTGGGGGCAGGAGGAGAAGGGGACGACAGAGGATGAGATGGCTGGATGGCATCACTGACTCAATGGACGTGAGTCTGGGTGAACTCCGGGAGTTGGTGATGGACAGGGAGGCCTGGCGTGCTGTGATTCATGGGGTTGCAAAGAGTTGGACACGACTGAGCAACTGAACTGAACTGAACTGAATGATTATCGATGTTGGGCGTTTTTTCATTTGTTTGTTGGCCATTTTTACATCTTCTTTGCATAAATGTCCATTTAGGTCTTGTACCGATTTTTTGATTGGATTGTTTGGTGTTTTGACATTGAGCTGCATGAGCTATTTGTATCTTTTGGAGATCAATTCTTTGAAAATATTTTCTCCTATTCTGAGGGTTGTCTTTTTGTCTTGTATGGTTTGCTTTGCTGTGCACAAACTTTTAAGTTTAATTAGGTCCTATTTGTTTATTTTTGTTTTTATTTTCATTACTGTAAGAGATGGGTCACAAAAGATTTTGGTGTGATTTATGTCAAAGACTGTTCTGCCTGTGTTTTCCTCTAGGAGTTTTATAGTATCTGGCCTTACATTCAGGACTTTAATCCATTTTGAGTTTATTTTTGTGTATGATATGAAGGAGTATTGTAATTTCATTCTTTTACATGTAGCTGTCTAATCTTCCCTTATTAAAGAGGCTGTTTTTCCTCCATTGTGTAATCTTGGCTCCTTTGTCATAGATTAGTGAAAGTGCCTCAGTCCTGTCTGACTCTTTGTGACCCCTGGCAGGACTGTAGCCTACCAGGCTCCTCTGTCCATGGAATTCTCCAGGCAAGAATAGTGGAGTGGGTAGCCGTTCCTTTCTTCAGGGGATCTTCTTGACCCAAGGATCAAAACTGAGTCTCCTGCACTGCAGGCAGATTGTCATAGACTAGGTGACCATATGTACATAGGTTTATCTCTGGGCTTCCTATCCTGTTCCATTGGTCTATATTTCTGTGCCAGTACCATACCATCTTGATGATGGTAGCTTTGTAACACACTCTGAAGTCAGGTAGTCTGATTCCTCCAGCTTCATTTTGCTTTCTCAAGATGGCTTTGGCTATTCAGGGTGTTTTGAGTTTACATACAATTTGTAAAAATTTCTGTTCTAGTTCTTTGAAAAATGCCATTGGTAATTTGATAGAAATTGCACTGAATCTGTTGGAGAAGGCAATGGCACCCCACTCCAGTACTGTTGCCTGGAAAATCCCATGGACAGAGGAGCCTGGTAGGCTGCAGTCTCGAAGCCTACCAGGGGGTAGGCTGGGATCGCGAAGAGTCGGACATGACTAAGTGACTTCACTTTCACTTTCATGCATTGGAGAAGGAAGTGGCAACCCACTCCAGTGTTCTTGCCTGGAGAATCCCAGGGGTGGGGGTGGGGGGGCCTCGTGGGCTGCCGTCTCTGGGGTCGCACAGAGTCAGACACGACTGAAGCGACTTAGCAGTAGCAGCAGCAGCACTCAATCTGTAGATTGCTTTGGACAGTATAGCCATTTTCACAATACTGATTCTTCTAAGAACATATGTATCTCTCCATATGTGTGTTATCTTTGATTTCTTTCTTCAGTATTTTATAGTTTTTGGCATACAGATTTTTGTCTCCTTAGGTAGGTTTATTCCTAGGTATTTTATTCTTTTTGTTGCAGTGATCAATGGGATTGTTTCCTTAATTTCTCTTTCTGATATTCCATTGTTAGGGTAAAGGATGCAAGAGATTTTTGTGTATTAATTTTCTATCCTGCAACTTTACAAAATTCATTGATTCAGTGATTTTTCTGGTGGCATCATTAGGGTTTTCTATGTATAGTATCCTGTTATCTGCAAACAGTGGCTGTTTTACTTCTTTTCCAAGTTGGATTCCTTTTATTTGTCTTCTCGGATTGCTGTGGCTACTAGGACTTTCAAAACTATGCTGAATAATAGTGGCAAGGGTGGATCCCCTTATCTCATTCCTGATCTTAGAGGAAATACTTTCAGGTTTTCAACACTGAGAATAATGTCTGCTATGGATTTGTCATATGTGGCCTTTATTATGTTGAAGTAGGCTCCCTCGGTACCCACTCTGTGGAGAGTTTTTATCATAAATGGGTGTTGAATTTGGTCAAAGTCTTATGGTTTTTATTCTTCAAGTTGTTAATATGGTGTATCACATTGACTGATTTGCATATGTTGAAGAATCCTTGTCTGTCTGGGATAAATCCCACTTGATCGTGGCATATGATGCTTTTAATGTGTTTTTGGATTCAGCTTGCTAGTATTTTGTTGAGGATTTTTGCATCTGTGTTCATCAGTGATATGGGCTTGTGATTTTCTTTTTCTTTTTGGCTGTGCTGGGTGTTCATTGCAGTTCCTGGGCTCTTGGCAGCATACGGGCTTCTCCAGTTGTGGTATGCAGGCTTCTGCAGTTGCTGCACACGGGCTCTAGAATGCACAGACGGTGCACTTGCGGCACACAGGCTTCTCTGGTTGGGGCATGCGGTCTTTAGTTGCTCTGTGGCATGTGGGATCTTAGTTCCCTGACCAGGGATCAAATCTGTCCCATGAGTTGGAACGTAAATTCTTAACTGCTGGACCACCAGGGAAGTCCTGTTTTTGGTGATATCTTTGTCTGGTTTTGGTATCACAGTGATGGTGGCCTCACAGAATGAGTTCAGGAGTGTTCCTCCCTCTGCGGTTTTTTGGGAACAGTTTCAAAAGTATAGATGTTAGCTCTTCTCTGAATGTTTCCTAGCATTTGCCTGTGAAGCCATCTGGTCCTGAACTTGTGTTTGTTGGAAGTTTTTACATCATAGTTTCAATTTCATGACTTATGATTGGTTTATTCATGTTTTCTGTTTCTTCCTGGTTCAGTCTTTGGAAGGTTGTACTTTTCTAAGAATTAGTCCATTTCTTCCAGGTTGTCCATTTCATTGGCATATAGTTGCTTATAGAAGTCTCTTATGATCCTTTGTATGTCTGCAGTATCAGCTGTAACTTCTCCTTTTTCACTTCTAACTTTGCCTTGCTTCACATGGTGCTAGACTTTGAAGACACATCCCCGAATGTCACAGTCTCTGTTCTCACGGTGTTTACAGTTTAATGGAGGGGCAGGGAGGGGGCACGGAAACAAAGACGCACAGAGACATCCCTCCCCCTGGATTCACCACAGGCTACGGGGACTAATAGTCTGTGGTCCTACCCACATCTCTTCTAAGGGCAGAATTCAGACTCTTGTATATTTATCCAAGTGAAAGTTGCTCAGTCATGTCTGACTCTTTGCAACCCCATGGACTATAGCCTACCAGGCTCCTCTGTCCATGGGATTTCCCGAATAAGAATACTGGAGTGGGGTGCCATTTCCTTCTCCAGGGGATCTTCCTGACCTGGGATCAAACCCAGGTCTCTTGCATTGCAGGCAGACTCTTTACCATCTGAGCTACCAGGGAAGTCCCATATTTATCCAAGATGCCATTTTTCCAGTTCTCCCTTCCTCTCCCGCACCAGCCCAAAGGACGGTGCACAAGAAGGGACACCAGTGTGTCAAAAAACCCTATTGTGAAGATACTAAAAGCACAGCACATACACTGATAAAATCAGTGTAGACAGTATCTACTGTAGGTAAGCATTCACCTACCTTAGGACCCAGCACTTCCACCACTGGCTGTTTACCCAACAGAAACAGCACTGTGTTTACCAAACAGCCAACCAGAAGGTATTCATAGCAGCCTTATTAGTCACGCCCTGACCTGGAAGCTGAAGAAGAGCAGGCCTGCACACCGGGATGCAGCAAGGGAACGTAGCAGTGGAGAGTCATCTGCTGACAGAGGCGACAACCCTGCTGAAGCTCACACAGGCTGCCCAAACAGTGACTGTGACGATTCCATTCGTACGAAGCTCTAGAACAAGATAAATGAGCCTGTGGTGATAGGGGTCAGAATAGGGTTTACTCTAGGAGAGGGTGGGCATTGACTGAGAAGGGGCATGGGGAGCCCTCCGGGGTGCAGAGGATGTTCTATAGCTTGAACGTGGAGGTGGCTGTAAGGGTGAACACACATGTAAGCCTTCACTGGGCTACTGAAGGTGAGTGCACTTCATGGCCGTGTGCTTGATTTCTAAAATGCTTATAGACAGACAAAGCAAGGTCCCAGAGGTGTTAGTATGAGTTTACTTAGTAAGTTTTTGGCTGCACTGGGTCTCCGTTGCTGTGTGCAGGCTTTCTCTAGTTGTGACTAGAAAGGGCTACCCTCTGATTGCAGTGTGCAGGCTTCTCATTGCAATGGCTTCTCTTATTGCAGAGCACTGGCTCTAGAGCACGGACTCAGGAGTTGGGGGCACAGATTTAGTTGTCCTGTGGGATCTTTCAGACCAGGGATCAAACCTGTGTCTCCTGCATTGGCACGTGGATTCTTAACCACTGGACCACCAGGGAAGTCCCCCAGAGGTGTTACTTGGTACATGTGTCATCCTGTGGGGAAGGCTGGAATGGATGAGTGATGGGGTTGAGGTCTTCCTGATCCTTATCAGACAGAGGCATCAGCCTCCGGGGGAAGCACTGGAGCAAACGGAGAAAAGGAGATGGGACATAGGCTCGCCCAAGGTCCCCAAGGACCCACCCCAAGAGACTGTTCTCAGAAGTTGAGGACATGAAAGGAAGCAGGCGGTGGCCACAGGAGATGTCTTTGCACTGAGTTGCGTTCAGTCATAGTTGGGTATATTGTACAATATATAGTGGTGTTTCCTCTGGAAATTGTATGTGCTAACTTTCACTAACCTTAGAACTAGGCCAGCATCTTCCAATCCCTCAGTGGTGTGAGCAAATGAGAATTGGCTGTATTTATCAGCACAGTCCTTGGAAAAGACTGTCAGTTACCTGTAATACGTCAGCAAAGGTCCAGGCGACTTTTCAAATCGGCTTTGCCTTGGCAAGTGGCTGCGGGCACGTGGAATGTTTTCTTCATCAGCAAACTTCAGTGACTGCAGGGAGAGGACTCTTTCGTGGTCACTGAGCTTTTACTGGACACAAGTTGGCCTGATTTCCAACAAATCTGTTGTGCAAGGGTGGTTGGCAGGCATGCAAGGGACACTTGTTTGAACTCCAAGTCCAGGGAGCTGCTCCTTGGGGAAGCCTGGCTCTGTAATGCTCACACCACCCTTGGGACTCAGTCTCCCTCTCCAGGTGTGTGTGGGGAGATGTGAGGAGAAGCTCTGATCGCCCTCCCAAGCCTCTGGAGAAGGTCATTTTTCTGTCCTGGGACTTTATTCTAGAGATGAAGTTGCTGGTCCTCTTGCTCTCTCTGCTTAAACCATGAAAGGCTTGGCCAGACCTCAAACAGCCTCCCTTCTCTATACCCTCCTCGGCGACAGAGCTCACAATGGCAGAGCACCCCAGGGAGATGCCAGGACCGTGGGCCCTGCTGTCCCCGTTCCAATTTCTGGGTCGGCAGTGGCAGGCATCCCGCATTCCAGCCCTGATTCACTCACTGTGGAGTCACACACTTCCCTCATAGAGCCCAGGGCTCACCGTGTGGGTGCATCCGTTCATTCACTCATTCACTTTACTCATCTTATTTTTTTTTACTGGAATATAATTGCTTTACAATGTTGTGTTAGTTTCTGATGTACAACAACGTGAATCAGCTGTAGGTGTACCTATATCCCCTCCCTCTTGAGCCTCCCTCCCACCCCACCCCTCTAGGTCACCACAGAGCTGAGCTCCCTGTGCTATACAGCAGCTTCCCACTAGCTATCTGTTTTACACATGGTAGTGTATATATATCGGAGAAGGTTATGGCACCCCACTCCAGTACTCTTGCCTGGAAAATCCCATGGATGGAGGAGCCTGGTAGGCTGCAGTCCATGGGGTCTTGAAGAGTCTGACACGACTGAGCAACTTTCACTTTTCACTTTCATGCATTGGAGAAGGAAATGGAAACCCACTCCAGTGTTCTTGCCTGGAGAATCCTAGGGATGGGGGAGCCTGGTGAGCTGCCGTCTATGGGGTCGCACAGAGTCAGACACGACTGAAGCGACTTAGCAGCAGCAGCAGCAGCAATGTATATATATTAGTCTCCATCTCTCAATTCATCCCACCCTTCTCTTCCCCTCTATGTCAACAAGTCCACTGCTGTGTCTCCATTTCTGCCCTGAAAATAGGTTCATCTGTACCATTTTTCTAGATTCCATATATAGGCATTGATACAAATATTGTTTTTCTCCTTCTGACCTACTGCACTCTGTATGACAGACTCTAGGTCCATCCACTTCTCTACAACTGACCCAACTTGGTTCCTTTTTATGGCTGAGTAGTATTCCATTGTATATGTGTACCACATCTTCTTTATTCTATGTTGATGGACATCTAGGTTGCTTCCACATCCTGGCCATTGTAAATAGTGCTGCAGTGAACACTCACTGGGGTGCATGTGGCTTTCTGATTTATGGTTTTCTCAGGTATATGCCCAGTTGTGGGATTGCTGGGTAATGTGGTAGTTCTATTTTAGGTTTTTAAAGGAACTTCCCTCCTGTTCTCCATAGGGCCTATATCATTTTACATCCCCACCAACAGTGTAAGAAGGTCCGCTTTTCTTCACATCCTCTCCAGCATTTATTGTTTGTAGACTTTTTGATGATGGACATTCTGATGGATGTGAGGTGATACTGCGTACTTTTGACTTGCGTGTCTCTAACAATTAGTGATGATGAGCATCTTTTCATGTGTTTGTTGGCCCTCTGAATATTTGGAGAACAGTCTATTTAGGTCCTCCACCCATTTTTTTTATTGGGTTGTTTGTGTTTCTGACATTCATTCTTTTAATAAACCATTACTGGGCACTCAGTCCAAGCCCAGCTGGGGAGACAGCCGTGAACAGGTCCCAGTGCCCCTTCAAGGTGAGTACAGTCTGGTGAAGGAGACAGGGTTCAGACGATCATAACTGAGTGGTGAATATTAACACAGGGGAGCTTGGGGTGCCGTGGGGTCATGTGATCGGTGGGACCTCCTTGAGGAAGTGGCATTTCAGCCGAGACTTATAAAAAGGAATAGTCAGGCAGAGTTGAGGAGTGGCTCCCTGGGTAGCGGGGCAGCTTATAACAGAGGGGGAAAGTGAAAGACAGCATGGCTTTCAGGGAGCGCAGGTGGCTCCTGGTGGCTGGAGTGTGCGGTGGGAGGAAGGTGGCCCTGTCCCTCCCTGGCCTCCCCTCCCGTGACTGTCCCTGCACAAGCCTCGCCTGGGCCCCCAGGCCGTCCTGCTGTTCCCTGAATGTCTGGCGCACTCCAGCCTCAGGACTCTCGCTCTCACTGCTTCCTCTGTCTGCAGCCCTCTTCCCTAAGATACCTGTGTGGCTAACTCCCCCACTTCCTGCAGGTCCGGGCTCCCATCTCAGCTTCTCCATGAGCACCGCCGCCCGCCCCCCACCCCACCCCTGCCCACCACCAGCAGACATTTATTAGCACGTGTGGCCCCACTCCCCACCCCTCCCCAGCTGACCTTCCTTCTCTCCACCGACCTAGCCCTTTTAACACTGTCTACGCATTCATTATGCCTATTTTCTGTCTCCCTCACTGTTAATAGAATGTTGGCGCCAACAGGTCAAGGACCCCTGTCTGTTTTTTTCAAAGACGCATTCCCAAGTCCTTGAACATACGAAGGAACAAATAAATGAGGTCTGAGAGGTTGGCAAGGAGAGGGTCAGATTGCAGGGGCCTTGAAGGTCACAGGAAGGCATGTGAGTTTGGTTTCAAGTGCAGTGGGAAGAGCCAAAGGGTTTCGAGTAGGGACAGGGTCAGAGCCTGCATCACATTTTAGAGCCTTGCTCTAGAATCTGTGGAGAGTGGTTTGAAGCGGGGAAGGCTACCGCAGGCATCAGGCACGCAGTGGGAGTGCCTGGGCTGTGGTGGGGCAAGAAGTGGATGGACTGAGGAGATTGCAGGAGGTAGACTTGATCATGCTTTTGTGATCTGAGGGGTTGTAGGAAGACAGGGCAAGGCAGCCTCCAGCTCCCACCTGAGCCACAGGGCTGGAACAGAGGCCCTTGTTAATTAAGATGGGGTGATGGGAGAAACGGGCTGGAGTGGTCAGGAATTCCATGTGGGTCGTGGTGAGTTGGGCCTCTTTCAAGTGGAGATGCCAAGTAGCCTACTGGATGGAGTGTAAGCTCAGGGTGAAAGTCTGAACTAGAAATAAACATTTAGGAATCACTGACAGAGTTTTTTAAAGTCATGACAGAGTAGAGGGAGAAAAAAAGATGTCTAAGAACCAGCGTTGAGGACTGAACCCTGATGTCTTCTGAAACTGCCCTTGAGGGATAAGGAGTTTGCCAGGAAGGTAGGGAGAAGGCAGTCCAGGTAGAAGAAACCTCACACAAAAGAACACAGCTCTCAGTAATCTTCAAAACCGTCAAGTTCATCCAAAAGAGAGTCTGAGAAACTATCACAGCCAACAGGTGCCTAAGGAGATAAGACAGCCTAATGTAACATGGTATCTTGGATGAGATTCTCAGATAGAAAAAAGAATATTGGGTAAAAACTAAGGAACTCTGAATAAGGTCTTCTTGTTGCTGTTCAGTTGCTAAATCGTGTCCGACTCTGTGACCCCATGGACTGTGGTACGCCAGGCTCCTCTGTCCTCCACTATCTCTTGGACTTTAGTTAATAAGAATGCTGCAAGCAATAGCATATGATATCACTTATATGTGGAATCTAGAAAACAAAAATGGATACAAATGAACTTATTACAAAAACAGTTACAGATGTAGAAAACTTATAGTTACCAAGAAGTAAAGGGGGAGGGATAAAGTGGAAGATTGGGGTTGACATATGTACACCACTCTATGTAAAGTAGATGACTAACAAGGACCTACTGCATAGCACTCAATACTCTGTAATGGCCTATATGGAAAAGAATCTAAAAAGGTGTGTGTGTGTGTGTGTATAGCTGATTCACTTGCTGTACACCTGGAACTAACACAACACTATCAACTATACTCCAATAAAATTAAAAAAAAAAAAAAAAGAATATGCATCTTCACAACCCAGTCAGACTCAGTAAAGTGATTTCCATCCTGAATTGGGGGGAGGTGAGAATTTTTTTTAAATAATGTTATTACTTACTAATTAGTTAAGTCTAATAATTTGTTAATTAGAACAGATGTGCCATACTATGTACATGTATATCTACATACATGTAGGATGTTAACAAGAGAAATAATAGAGAATCTGCATGCAGGGTACAAGGAATTATCTCTCAATTTTTCTCTCAATCTAAAACTGTTTTAAAACTACTTTTTTTTTCTAAGTGAGTCTCATAAAAAAAGAAGTGAGTCTCACAAATGATGCCCAAACACACACACACTCCAAGGATTAGTGTACTTTGTTTCTCTGCAGAGGACTTTGATCCTGGCCAGTCCCATCTATGGTCAAGACTCAGGGACTCTGTGAATCTCACTTCACTCCCCCTCACTGCCAAGGAACAGAGGGTCCTCACTGCCATTTACTTTCTCTGTGTTCACAGAAGGAATACTCTCCCCAGGCCATATTTCATAATGAAAATGAGAAGCAGAGACTAAATGGCTCAGGTAAGTCAGATTCACCTAGAATTCCTTGGGGATGCAATTAATGTTAATCTCTTTGCAATGCTCTGTAAAAGCACATTCCTTAGTCATAATTTTCCTGAACCCACACCTTGTTCGACACCTGGCTTGGTTTTCCTCCTTCAGTCAAAGCTTTGGCACCATCTGGGTTCAAATGCCTTCTCCACTACTTGAAATATTAGAAAGAGGTAAGTTTTGTATATGCATTTTTTATAAGTCTGGAAGGAGTGTCCCCAATATAATACTGATTATGTCTGGTTGGAAAGTTCATGAATCACATTTACTTCATTCTTTACTCCTTTATGTGTCATTTCAACATATTTTACAGTATAATTAGATAAAAAGTGATCTTGGATAAGTCACTTGAACCTTATTTTCCTCATCTCTAAAATGCGTATAACCATACTTAATCAAAAAGTGGGTTACATGAGATACAGTTTCCTCTGAAGAATGGATATGAGATATTGAATGCCCAGTGTCTGGCATCATGCCTGGCTTTCATGGTGGCTGGTTGTTGATGAGAAACATGACCAGTCTGGCCAGTGACTAGGTCTCCAAAATCAAAGTGTGTACTTGGGTCCTTGGGATCCTGTGTGGTGACAGGGACCTCTGAGTCACAGCAGAAGCTGGGCCTGGGCAGTGGTCAAGGGAGAGCAAGAGGCAAGTTGGCTGTTGGCCTCTGTGGCACCACGGCCGGGGAGGACACGGAGGCAGAGGAAGATGGTACTGTGTGGCCATGGTCGCAGCAGCTGGCACAAGACTCTGTGGTCCACAGACACAGCCATAAACAGAGGCTGTTCAGGAGCCTGGGAAGCTCTGGGGGCGGGTGCTGGGATTCTGTAGATTTCAGGGGCATTCCTTTTGTGGGTAGAGAACTGAATTGGGAGCTGGCTTCTCCAGCTAGCTCTGAGCATGAGCAAGCTACCTTACCTCCCTGCATTTCAATTGCATCATCTCTAAGGTGGTATCTTGAATGGGATTCCTACATTCATGTTATCATACCTACCTTCCAGTGTTTGCATGAAGAGCACATAAAATAACAGAGATGCAGGAGAGTGGCCCATTTCTAGGTCAGGGCCCCTGAGTTTGTATGCCAACCCCACACTGTGTGACCTCAGATAAATTGCTTAACTCCTCTGAGCCTGTTTCCTCATCTGTAAAATTGGAAGGAAGGCTGCTGCTGCTGCTGCTGCATCGCTTCAGTCGTGTCCAACTCTGTGCAACCCCAGAGACACAAGCCCACCAGGCTCCCCCATCCCTGGGATTCTCCAGGCAACAACACTGGAGTGCTAATAGACCCTAATTCATAGGACTGTGAAGGTGAAACAGAAGAGGACATAAAGCACATGAAGATTAGTTTTTGTTTTAGAAGATATATAGCACAGCAGCAGTCACAGGGTAGATAATCAAAATGGTTGTTTTCTTACATCTTCCAAACTGCCTGGTGGACCTTGCCCATCCACCTTTAGACTCTTGGGGAAACAATGAAAACAGTGACTATTTTGGAGGGGGGGGGGCTCCAAAATCACTGCAGATGGTGACTGCAGCCATGAAATTAAAAGACGCTTGCTCCTTGGAAGAAAAGTTATGACCAACCTAGACAGCTTATTAAAAAGCAGGGACACTACTTTACCAACAAAGGTCCGTCTAGTCAAAGTTTTGGTTTTTCCAGTAGTCATGTATAAAGAAAGCTGAGCGCCAAAGAATTGATGCTTTTGAACTGTGGTGTTGGAGAAGACTCTTGAGAGTCCCTTGGACTGCAAGGAGATCCATCCAGTCCATCCTAAAGGAAATTGATCCTGAATATTCATTGAAAGGACTGATGCTGAAGCTGAAATTCCAATACTTTGGCCACCTGATGTGAAGAACTGACTCCTTGGAAGAGAGCTTGTTGCTGGGAAAGACTGAAGGCAGGAGGAGAAGGGGACAACAGAGAATGAAATGGTTGGATGGCATCACCGACTCAATGGGCATGAGTTTGAATAAGCTCCAGGAGCTGGTGATGGACAGGGAAGCCTGGCATGCCACAGTCCATGGGGTCGCAAAGAGTCGGACACCACTGAGTGACTCAACTCAACTGGTCCTCCTATTTCTGGATGTTACAGGTATTCCATGAAGCCAGAGAAGGAAATCTTGTGGAATCCCAGGGGCCTCCCACCACAACTTACTTCCCCCAGCGAAGCCCCAGCTTCTCAGTGTCACCCACCCCAGGATGCCTTGAAACACTGAAAAAAAAAACAACAACAATACATTGCCTTTGTTCTGTGCTGGCCACTGTTCTAAGAGATAGCAAAAATGTGTTGGTTACCCTCACAACCCTGAGAGATGAATTCTATGGATATCCCCATTTTACAGATGAGGAAACTGAGGCTCTGTGAGGTTAGATAACTGATTCGTGGGGTCACACAGCTATGAATTAGTGGCGCTGGACCTGATCCCAGAGATGGCACTCCAGAACCCCACACCTGCTTGCGGCATTCAGCAAGGCCAGCAGCCAGGGAAAGAAAAGAGCAGGTAGGAGACCAGGCTGGAAATCAGGACACGGGGTTCTCGCCTTGGCCCTGGAACCGTGAAGCCAGGAGTCCTCACGCCAGAGGCTTACCCATGCCCAGCCTGGGCAGAGATACCGGCCTGGCCCCCGCCTCCAGTCCCTCCCCCGCGGGCGCCTCAGGGCCTGGCGCTCCTGCCCTGTGTAACCTGATCTGCGGCGGGGTTTAGATCTCCGGCAAGTCACGGTTGTGAAGGTGCTCCGACAGAGGACTGCGCTCCGCGGTGCGCTCCCAGCTCCGCAATCCAGCGCACGAGTGCATGGCGCAGAGGCTGGGAGAGCGGGTGCGGGGGCCCACTGAGGCCACCGGGCTCTACCGGGCGGTGCTGCTCCGGTCCGGTAAGTGGCGGCAAGACTCCCCCGCCCCCCGC
>NW_011494876.1:8134963-8158214 GCF_000754665.1 Bison bison bison
ACACACATATACACAGACACTCACCGTTAGATAACTACAAAAGTTCCTGCACTCGCTCAAGTGCGGGAAGGCATTGGTAGGCACGGGAGACCGGATATGGGTAAGACTGGTGGCCTAAAGGAGCACACGCCAGCCAGTGAAGGGCTTCCGCTGTTCTGTGAGGGGAGAGTGTGCGTTGGTGGGGGGGCGCGGGGGAGAGGGTAGGGACGGTGAGGACAAGTTCCAGGAAGGCGAGGAACCAGTTTTCTAGATGTACACATTTAAGGAGAAAACGACTTGGAAAGAAACACAGGGTGGTTGTTTTTGAGGATTCGAGTTTAGGTGTTTTTTTCTATTTGTCTTTTTGTCATTTGCAGTAAACACATACTGTTTTTCTACTCAGGACGATAGTTTTTTGTTTTTTACTTTAGGAAAATAAAACAAATGTAATATAGAGTCTGTGTGAAAATAATTTGGAAAATACAAGGATGTGGAAAGAAGAAAAAGAACTCCCGCAATAAGCATCTAGGGCGTTTCATTCCTATCTTAGTGCTTGGAGACAGGCATTCAGAGGAGGTGAAAATCGGCTCCCTGCCGGCCAGGAGAGAAGGAAATGTGAAGGGACTTAGGCTTCCGAGGCAGCTACCCTCTGCCTTCGGCGAGGAGCCCAAGGATAGTCCTGGGCGCCCAGCCCTGCAGCTGAAAGCGCGGCCAGCGGCGCGGTGGACGGTGGGTGCGCGTCCGCAGCTGCGGCGCTTGCCCCCTGCCCTCACGGAGTCTGCTACGGGACTGAGCGTTGCCTACTTAGATGGGCCCCACCCCGGGGAGATTTCACACGGAGTTACTGCTTGGGAACTTTGAAACAACGGTTCTCTGAGTCCAGAAGCACAGTCTGGCCAAGGTCTGAGGCGCCTTCCGGAAGGGGGGGTGGGGGGTGCAGGGGTGGGTACCTTAAATCTGGCTGAACCACAGCAGGCAGAAAGCGATCTCTGAAATTGGAAGAAGCTGATTGCAAACCTCAGCTCCAGGGATTTCCGTACAAGACACCTATTCCTAAGGGCCTCTATCCAGTTGCTGCCTGCTCACTAAGGTGAGGAGAAGGTAGCTCTAATCTGAAGATCTTGTATTCTCTAACCTGGAACCACAGCTATGAGCCTCACTCAAACAGGAACATTTTTCTCCTGGCCATACATCCAGAGTGGCAGATATGGGCACACATATCGTCCTGGGGCCACACACTGCCCGGTAACTCACAGCTGTCAGGAAGGGAGCGGAGGCTGGCTTGCAGGCCTCACAGAGGGTGCGCTTGCACTGCGTTAGGCGCTGTGCCACTGACTGTCTTCACAGCCCTACAAAGTCACAGCTGTTATCCCCATTTAGTAGATGAGGAGACTGAGGCTCTAGAGCTTAAGCAGCATGCCCATAGTCCTGCTAGGGGAACTTTTCTATCCCACTAATGTGTAGAAAACACACTCAAACTCTGGTGCATCTATGCCAAGTCTGCACATCTCAGAACAGTCATCATGGTGAATGACTGCTGCGTGTGTGTCTGCTCAGTCGTGTCTGAGCAACCCCGTGGACTGTACCCCGCCAGGCTCCTCTGTCCATGGGACCTCCCAGGCAAGAGTCCTGGAGTCGGTTGCCATTTCCTCTTCCAGGGGATCTTCCTGACCCAAAGGACTGAACCCCCATCTCTTGAGTCTCTTACACTGGCAGTCAGATTATTTACCACTAGCATCATTTGCTGCTAAGTCACTTCAGTCGTGTCCGACTCTGTGTGACCCCGTAGATGGCAGCCCACCAGGCTCCCCCATCCCTGAGATTCTTCAGGCAAGAACACTGGAGTGGGGTGCCATTTCCTTTCTCCAATGCATGAAAGTGAAAAGTGAAAGTGAAGTCACTCAGTCGTGTCCGACCCTCAGCGACCCCATGGACTGCAGCCTTCCAGGCTCCTCCATCCATGGGATTTTCCAGGCAAGAGTACTGGAGTGGGGTGCCATTGCCTTCTCCGAATAGCATCATCTGGGAAGCCCTAAATGATTTCTGGTCACTAGCTATTGCCACTCTCTGCCAAATGCTGTAGATCTGCCATCATCAATTTCATTTATTCATTCAGCTAGTGTGTATTGACCACTGTTATACACTAGGCCCTGTGAAAGGCACAGGCATGTGCTGATACACAGAGAAGTCCCTCCTTTCAGGGAGCTAAGTGGTATTAAGCTCTATTTTAAACATGTGGAAACTGAGGCTCAGAAGGTAACATGACTTGTCTAGAGTCACACAGCCAGTCAAGGGTGAGAGCCGAGATTCAAACTCAAGGCCACATGCCTCTGGGGCCACTGCTCTAGCCGTATCCCACAAGGAAGACATAAGGGCTGGGGGTGAGGAGCCAACTGGGCCACTGAGTGAAAGAGGCAAGAGCCCCCTCCTGTTAGAAGCCCCCCCGAGGACCGGTATGATAGGATCAAACCCATTTTCATTTACACCAGCCTCAAGTAATGTAATACTTATAGAGAAAGTCTCATTCCAAATTATTTGAAAACAATTTCTCAGTATTAGAGTAATAGAGGCTTATCACGGATATTCTGGAAAATTAAGAATGAAGACGGGGAAGGCTCACCCACAATCCCACTAGCCGTAAAGCAGCCACTGGTAATCTAGGGGCGGTCTCCTGGTCTTTGCTGTGCAAGATTTGTGTGTGGGTGTGTGCTTCACGTTGCTGAGCTGGTACAGACTCTAGTTTTCAATCCCATCTTTCTTCACTTGCATAAATATCTTCTATCTTCCTGTTTCTAAATGGGCTAGTGAGGTAACAGCTACCACGCTGGAAGCCTGACGCTACGGCAGGCACCGTGTGCAGTGGTTCCTGCGCCATGCCCCGCTTATTCCCCAAAGAACGTCTGCCCCAGTTTAGAGATGGGGAAGCAGGAAGTTGAAGGTCACCGAGCTGCCCAACACTGGAGCCAGGATTGGTATCTGGGTCAACACCAGAGCCCATGTTCTTAACCACTGAGCTGGAAAGGGTCACCTCTGGGGAACAACTTATGCTTGGCCATGCCTGGTAAGCGAGGCAGTGCTGGAGTAAGAGTCCACCTGAGGCTCTTCTCCCACCTGGAGCTCAGCCCAGGTTCCTGAGAGGCAGGGATGTCAGCGTCTGTGCTTCTCTGCACCCATATGATGGTCATCGTTTTCACTGCTGCCTGCCAAGCAAGGCTGCCAGATAAAATAGTTAAATTAAAATGGTTACATTTGAATCTCAGATACACAATGAATAATATTTTAGCGTGAATATGTCCCAAATATTGTATGGGTTTGCTAATCTGAAATTCAAATTTAACTGGACCTGCTGTGTGGTTTTTTTTTTTTTTTTACACATATATACATTCCTTTTTAAAAAAATTATTTTCCATTATGGTTTATCCCAGGAGATTGGACGCAGCTCCCTGTGCTATACAGTAGGGCCTCATTGTTCATCCATTCCGTATGTGACAGTTTGCATCTGATGACCCCCAGTTCCCAGCCGATCACGCGCCCTCCAGCCCTCCCCCTTGGCACCTGTAGGTCTGATCTCTGTGTGAGTCTGTGTCTGCTGTGTAGACAGGTTCATCTGTGTCACAGTTTAGATTCCACATACAAGCAATACCGTGCCGTATCTGTCTTTCTCCTGACTTCACTTAGTATGGTGATCTCTAGTTGCGGCTGTGCTGCTGCAAACAGCATTCTTTCTTTCTTCTTTACGGCCAAGTAGTATTCCATTGCGTATATGTACCCCATCTTCTTTATCCATACATCTGTTGGCATCTGATGGGCATTTCCACATCTTGGCTGTCGTGAATAGTGCTGCTATGAACACAGGGGTGCATGGATCTTTTTGAATTATAGCTTTGTCTGGATATATGCCCGGGAGTGTGACTGCTGGATCACATGGTAATTCTAGTTTTCTGAGGAATCTCCATACTGTTTTCCAAAGTGGCTACATCAACTTATATTCCCACTCGGTGTAGGATTCTCTTTTCTCGACATCCTCTCCAGCATTTGTTATTTATAGACTTTTTAATGACAGCCATTATGATCAGTGTGAGGTGACACCTCATGGTAGTTTTGATTTGCGTGTCTCTAATAATTAGTGATGCTGAGCGTCTTTCATGTGCCTACTGGTCATCTCTATGTCTTCTTTGGAGCGATGTCTTAGCTTAGCAGTCCCCAACCTTTTTGGCTTGAGGGACTGGTTTTGTGGAAGACAGTTTTTCCATGGGTAGGGGAGGAACGGTTCAGGCAGTAATGTGAGCTGTAGGGGGAGGAGGGCAGATGAAGCTTCCCTTGATCAGCCTGCTGCTCACCTCCTGACGTGCAACCCGGTTCCTACAGGTGCCAGTAGCAGTCTGAGGCCTGGGAATTGGGGACCCCTGTCTTTGATTTTCTGCCCATTTTTCAGTTGAGCTGTTTATTGTTGCTGAGTTGTATGAGCTGTTTGCATATTTTGGAGATTAAGCCCTTGTCGGTTACATCATTTGCAAATATTTTCTCCCGTTCTGTAGGTTGTTTTTTTTTCTGCCTTTTTTTTTTAAATGGTTTCCTTTGCTTCCGAAAAGCTTTTAATTAGATCTGTCTTTTTTTTTCTTTCTTTCTTAATTTCTATCGCTTTGGGAAACTGACCTAAGACAACATTGGTACTACTTCTGTCAGAGAATGTTTTTGCCTACGCTCTCTCCAAAGAGTTTTACGGTATCATGTCTTAGGTTTACATCTTTAAGCCATTTTGAGTTCATTTTTGTGCATGGTCTGAGGGTGTGTTCTAACTTCATTGATTTACACACGTTGGGATGCTGCATTTTTGTTGGCTGTCATACATGCGGCAGCCCCATTGCCAGGCATCATGGAAGTTTGCTTGGCTTGATAAACCACGGTCTGTCCTGGTTCCCCTTGACACACAGACACATACTCTCACATCCCCTTTCTGGTATCTGTGTCTACTGTCCATATTTTGTCTGGCTGCAAGTGAGTTAAAATATGCTGGAGGTCCGGGGTCCCTTCGGGTCCTTCTGCAGCTAAGAGACCAGATTCAGCACGCCTAACTGTGGCTGGGTTGAGAGCCAGCTTTCTGAAACAAGCCCCTTGGTTCTTTTCCCTCCCTCCTGCTTTCCTGTTTTCATGCTTCAATCCCTCCACAGGGTAAATTCTTCCCCGTTCAAATTTGTTGTAAAGGCAACTCTCTTCCTTTTATAGTCTCTCCAGGGACCCCATGACAAGTTTTTCTGCCAGTATAGCTTCTCCTGCCATGTCCTTTCAGCGGAGCAGGTTGGGGGCCAGGGTGGTAGGGGTGGTGGGGGGGGAGGTTGGATCCTAAGGCTGTTTTGTGGGTGGCTTCTCAGACACCTCACTGAGGCCTTGAAAGGGGGCCTTGGAGATTTAGACTGAATACAGAGCTGAGGAAGTTTGCAGTTGCCATGGAAACTTCTTGTCTGGTGTTTGTGGGCCCAGATAAGCTGTTCCAGGCGTCTGTCTGCTTGTGGGTGGGGGGGTCAAAAAATCAAAGGAAAAGGGGTTTTTGGAGTTTTTAGTGCAAGCAATGGCACACCACTCCAGTACCCCTGCCTGGAAAATCCCATGGACAGAGGAGCCTGGTAGGCTGCAGTCCATGGGGTCGCGAAGAGTCGGACATGAGCGACTTCACTTTCACTTTTTCCTTTCATGCATTGGAGAAGGCAATGGCAACCCACTCCAGTGTTCTTGCCTGGAGAATCCCAGGGATGGGGAAGCCTGGTGGGCTGCCCTCTATGGGGTCACACAGAGTTGGACACGACTGAAGCGACTTAGCAGCAGCAGCAACAGCAGCAGCAGTGCAAGCTGCAGCCCCAGCCCACGACAGATGTGGGAACATTCCTCAGCTCCCACTCATGACTGCCTCTCCTGGCCTTAGACTAGTGAAAGTGTTAGTTTTTCAGTCGTATCCGACTCTTTGTGACCCCATGGACTGTTCCTCACGCTTCCCTGGTGGCTCAGATAGGTCTTCACTACCCACCTTCTTTTTAGCTCATCTATTTCCCAAGAAAACAGATTTCAGAGGGACAGGAAGGGGAGTGTGGGAGAGATGTGCTCAGCCTCTGGAATCCCCTTCGGGTCCTCCATGGGACTGAGCAAAAACTCCAGTCCTCAGGCCCCTGTATTTTGGAGTCCTGCTGTATGGGAGAATGGGAAAGCCGCACAGACCAAGGCAGGAGGCAGCATCTTGGGTTGAATCTGGCCACTGCCTGGAGTACACTCTTAACAGGCTCATTTGACCAAAAGGCCTCTATTTTTCAGTATGTAAAATGTACATGACTGAACCAGATGTGAAGTTTAACTATGGTTGGAAAAGGTTGCTCTTTTCCCATATTTTTCATCTTGTTTTTTTTTCTGATAACAAAGGCAATACATGCTTTTTTTTGTTTGTTTTTTTTAGGCATAAACATTACATATATACTGGGACAAAAGAGAAAGGCCCGTAATTTTATGCTGCAGAATAGTGGTTCTCAGACTCTCAAATATAAACAGACCCCCGGGGGAACTAGCTAAAATTCCACATTCCTAGGCCCCTCCCTCTTAGGTTCTAACACAGAAATCCAAAAACCTGGCCCAGTAGTTTGACTGTAACACTCATGCCCAGTGAAGGCTAGTAATGACATCTGAGATACGTCGGTCTAGAACTGACCTCTGTTAACAGTTCAGTGTATATGCCTGCAGACTGGTTCTCTGTGTATATACTAACTTTATCTTGGAGGGGAAAAAAGATAGAGGAATCAGACTATGTATGATGTTGCCCTTTGATTTTTCATCAAATACGCAGTAGACATCTTTCTTTAGGTTAATCAATAGATATGGTATTGATGGCATCTCATTATAAGACGTAGCATAATTTCTTACTGATGAGGTATGGCTTGGGAAATGGTGGCTGTTGACTTCACACAGTTACATGCTCACACGTGTGTACTCACACACAGCAAGACGGTGCTGTCCCTAGTTCAGAGATATCCAGATCTCTGCTGTCTGCAAGTCAGCAGTAGGGGCTGAGCAGCTGGTACGGGCACAGGGTACTAAGAAGCATAAGGTGAAGCCCTGCCCTCTGCTGATGGTTGGTGAGAGAGCCTGAGGGGTCTACACACAGGCTGAACTGAAAGAAGAGCTTTAGTGAAAGAAGAACAGTGGGTCCCAACTGCCTGGGGAAAAGGGCACCCAACCTGGGGGCGTTTCCTGCCCGACTGTCCTTGGCTCTCGATTGCTCTGGTGCTGCCATCAGAACCCCCTGATAAAGGGAACACACAGTGGGGATGGACGGCCACAGCCGGCTGCTCTGGGCTGAGATGGCCCGGGGGTGTGTCTGACCCGGGTGGTGAGCAGACACTCAGCAGGTCCTCCTGCCCCAGCATCCGTGTTGCTCTTCACTTGTCAGAGGACACTGGGATTGCTTCAGACAAGACACCGTGGGCCCTGAGAAGTGCTGCCCGCAATACTAGTTGTCTGCTCAGTGGGACACGTGGTGAGGACCAGTGACAGGGAGGAGTGGTGGGACAAGAACCTGGTTATGGTCTCCCAGTGTCAGATCTCATCAGGCTAAGCCACAGCAGGATGGGAAGCTGGGAGAGGCGCCACGCACGAGGACGTTAAGAGACAATTTCGGAAGAAGAAATGAAAGGAACGCACCTTGTTTCCAGAAAATTGTTTAACACGGGCAAATTTGGGACCCTGTAAGTTGACGTGGCTCCAGAATGGCGGGTTTGGCCAAAGCTCCCAGGATACGCAGGCCTGCCTGCCCCCATGTGCTTCTGTCTCACTCACGCCCGGCCTCCACCCCAGGGGCCTTGCATCCTACCCTGGGGCCTCTGCACTGGCTGTCCTCACTTTGGGATGCTCCCCTCCCCACCACTCCAGCCTCCCGAAAATGCCACCTCCCCACTCTCCACGCTTCCTGAGGTCCAGAGCCTTCCCCCCTATCTTGCCCAGGCTTGCATTCATCAGAAAGTTCACCGCAGCTTGACATGTTCTTGTTTGTCTCATTTTTTGGTCTGAACCCCACCTTGAAAGCAAGTTACCTGAGCACAAGAATACGGTCTCATTTCCATTGTACCTCCAGCACTGGGCAATGGCAGGAACACAGTAGGTACTCAATAAATGTTGGTTACCTGAGTAACACAGGCCAAAGAGGATCAAAGTGCATTTTTTAAGAGTTTATTTATAATATTGTGTTAGCTTTGTTGTACAGCAGAAACTACCACAATGTTGTTAAAGCAACTGTACTCCAATTAAAAAACAAATAATATGTTAGTTTCAGGTGTGCAGTAGTGATTCAGATACATATATATATATATATGACTGCATATACATACACATATATATAAGTCTGTTCTTTTGCAGGTAGTTTTCCATTATTTTTACAAGATGCTGAATATAGTTCCTGTATTATATAGTGAAACTTTGCCCACTGTTTATTCATTTTATATATAGTGCGTATCTGTTAATCCCGTACTCCGAATTCGTCCCTCCCCACCACCTCCTTTGGTAACCATAGTTTTCTTCTGTGTCTGAGAGTCAGTCAGTCCATTTGTGTTATTTTTTTAGATTCCACATTTAAGTGATACAATATAGTACTTGCCTTTCTCTGACTGACTTCAGTTAGTTTGATAATCTCTAGGACCATCCATGTTGCTCCAAATGACAGTATTTTTTTAAATTATTGGAGTATAGTGGATTTACAGTGTTGTGTTTCAGGGGTATAGCCAAGTGACTCAGTCGCAGATAAACACAGACCCACCTTTTTTTCAGATTCTTTTCCCATCAGGCCATTACAGAGTGCTGACCGGAGTCCCTTGTGCTTTACAGTAGGCTTTGTTAGCTGTCTTATATACACTAGTGTGTCTATTGCCATCCTAATCTTTCCATTTATCCCTCCCTCATCCTCTAAATGTGTTTTGTACATTTGTGACCTGACTTCTGTTGTGTAAGTTCATTTGCGCCCTTTTTTTGGCTCCACCCCATGTAAGTGCTGTCATATCTGCCTTTCTGTGTCTGACTCGCTTCACCCAGTGCGACACTCTCTAGGTCCGTCCATGTTGCTGCAAATGGCGTTACTTCATTTTTCCTGGCTGAGTAATATTCCCTTGTATGTATGTACCACATCTTCTTTATCCATTCCTCTGGCAGTGGACCTTTATTTTCTTTTCGTTGCCATGGGAAGCAATCTCATCATCTCAATTTCTTTTCCGATCTTTCATTGCTAGCCTCTGACGATGGACATTTAGGGTTTCTTCCACGTTGTGGGTATTGTAAATAGTGCTGCAGCAAACACTGGAGTGCACGTGTCTTGTTAAAAAATGATCAAAATTTAGCCTATGGAGTTATGGAGGACAGAAGTTGGAAGTCATTTGTGTCCTAGACATAAATGAGTTTTCATAAATATTCATGTGATTCTCATCAGATAAAAAAGCACAGTGTATTTATAATTCACTGCATCATGGATGTCATTCCTGGCTGAAGAGAACTTCCGGTTTGTCTAGATATTAGTGAAAACCAAAATATCAAAATTTTTGCTTAAGTGTAACACCCCTACAGTTGAGTGCACAAATCTTACATGGTCAGCCTGATGTATTTTTTAAAATGGAATTCACCTGCACAGTCACCTGTCTGATTAACACTATGCAATCAGTGTCCACTATTCTGACTCCGATCACCACGTGTTCTGTGTTGAAATGTATATAAACAGAATCACAGAGTATGTATTCTCTTGTGGCATCTGACTCTCAACATCCTTTTTTCCATGAGGCATCCATTGTTGGGGCAATCTGAGCGCAGGCTGGAAAAGAATTTCCAGACACAGTATTGCAGAGGAGAGTGAATTAGGAACAAAGAGCAGACGAGACAATGTGGGCACGGCAGGTGCAGCGGGCTGGCCTCCTGACAGGCCACGGAGAGTCGACGGTTCTCCTGAGTTAACAGCCAATTTTGTGAGTTTATAGGCTCAAGACAAAGAAAATTCCTGCTGGAAGGCTGGCATTAGGTGACTGGCTAGGGGGCTAATAGCGTGTTTACTGGAGTGGGCATATTTGCCAATTTGAAGTCAGGAAGCTTGTCAGGGACGATCAGGGGCTTTTGGCAACGGTTACAAAGGGGCCCAAATAGCTTCGGAGGTGTCCTTGGTTCTGGGCTCCACTTCTGCGGTCTTGGTACAGGGACTCGCACCTTGGCCCGGGGCAGGACTCAACATCCATGTTTTTGCAACAGTAGTTTACTCTTTCTTTATTGTTTTGTAGGGTTCCATTTGTGAAGACATCACTCTTTATGCTCCTCCTGTGTGGGTTAATGTTTTCTTTCCCTTTTGGAGGTCGGAGGTCTTCAGCCAGCATTCAGTGGTCTTCTCTGCCAGTCACTCCACTTGCATCTCTGACATATTTGTGGAGATCGGTGAGCTCCACGGCCTGCCTTCCGCCATCTGGGTTCTGCTTTTATGTATTTAGCACTGGGAGACTAAGAAGATCTTGCTGCAATTTATGTCAGAGAACGTTTTGCCGATGTCCTTTTCTGTGAGTTTTTTGGGTACTTTATGTTGGGTCATGTTTTGTGCTTCAGTCTTTTAGCCATTTTGAGTCTGTCTTTGTAGATGGTGTGAGTCTGTCTCTGTGGACAGTTCTCCTCCAAACTCCGCTCCCATCCAGGCAGCCACATAACACTGAGCAGGTCCTAGTTGGTTATCCAATTTAAACACAGCCCTGTGTACATGTCCATCCCAAACTCCCTACCTATCCCTTCCCTCCATCCTCCCTGCCCTTCTCTCCAGCAACCAAAAGTCTGTCTCTGTTTGTAAGTTCATTCATATCATTTCTTTTTGGCTTCTACACCTCAGGGATGTCATACGATATTCCTCCTTCTCTGGCTGATTTACTTCACTCAGTATGACAATGTCTGAGTCCATCCACGTTTCTGCAAATGGCAAGAAATCCAACACATTTCTGTATGTCAACCTTGTGTCCTGCTACTTTGATGGGTTCGGTTGATCAGTTCGGACACTTTTGTGTGGAATCTGTAGGGCTGTCTATGTCGTGTCACCTGTATATGATGATTTTACCTCTTCCCTTCTCATCTGGTGCCTTGTATTTCTTTTTCTTGCCTGACTATCATGGCTAGGACTTCCAATACCATGCTGAATAGAAGTGGTGAGAGTGGGCATCCTTGTCTTGTTCCAGACTTTAGTGGGAGGGCTTTCAGCTTTTCACGGTTGAGTATTATGCTGGGTTTGTCACCAATGGCTTTTATCTTTGAGATATGTTCCTTCTGTACCCGCTTTGGTGAGAATTTTCATCATGAACCAGTGAATTTCATCAAATGCTTTTTCTGCATCTACTGAAGTGATCATATGGTTTCTGTCCTTTGTTGATACGGCGTACCACACTGACCAGTTTGCATATATTGACCCATCCTTGTGAACCTGGAATGGATCCAACTTGATCATGGTGTATGATCCTTTTATGAATTGTTGGATTCAGTTTGCTAATATTTTACTGAAGCAAAATTGCATTTTTAACGTTGGCATTCATGCTGGATGTATGCCCTGGGTCTAATCACGTCCCAGCCCACCCAGACTCTTCATGAGAAAGTAGAGGTGGGAAGAGGGCCAAGCTTAAGTGGAGGTCAGCTTCCTCACTAGGGGATTAAGGAATGACAACACAGGCTAGAAAACACGTCCACGTTTCAAGTGAGCCGATTGTGAAACTAGGAGAATGCCTCTGTTATCTGTAAACACCCACACTGGCCTTCGGTATCTACATATGCTCTTTATTTTCACACTCATACACTGACTCCCTGAGACGAGATCTACCCAGCACAGACCCCGCCAGGCACAGCGCTGCACGCCAGGCCCTGCACGCCGTTCACACCGAGTCCAGCTCTCTCCGCGGGAAAAGTCCTCCTTGCCATGCACTGACCGCCGGCTTCCCCTGTGTCAGCTCATCTGTGTTTCTTCTCAACCACTGTTTTTTTCCACACTTGACACAGAAACCAAGGCTCAGGGGTTGCTGACTAGCTGCCCAAGGGGCTCACACCCGGGCTAAGCAGGGACGAACACAAGGGCTGGTCTGGCCCAGAGCCCGTCAGCATCCACTCACCCACCTCCCCTGGGCACCATCCTGTGGCTCCCCACTGAGGTTCAGGGTACTGAGGAAACACCAAGGATGGAGTTGCTGGCCTGTAAGTGGGTGACTGGAACTGACCCAGCCTAGTTTCCCCTCCTTTTGCACCAAGAGCCGCTTTCCCCTGGGGAGTCGTGCTGGGCAGCAGGAAGCCTGCCTCCCAACCCCCACCAGGTCAGGGAGGTACCAGAAGGCATTCTGGCTGACCCTCCCATCAGAAACAAGGGAAATGCCTGTGCCTGGGCCACCCTGCTCAGAACAAAGCTTGGCATGTCCTTGCCCCTCAACGATCTGACCAAATCGATACTTATTTGTGCCTGCCTCCCCAGCAGTGGGGCTCGGACACAGTGTTCCGCATGGAGGAAGTGGCCGAGCACCAAGTGTAATACCCGTTACTATAGTAACAGTTCCTTTCTAATGATACCAGAATAAACAGGAACGCAGAGCCGCCCCACTCGCTGGCTCTCTTCATCCCCAGGGCTTGATGAACCGCCCTGTGGAGGCGGCCCCTCCTGGCTCACCCGGGACTCTGGTGGAGGGAGGACCAGCAGCGCTGCGCTCCGAAGTTCTCTTCCCAAGGACACGGGCTCAGCTGAGGAGTAAGACCGTCTCTCTTCTGTCCCCCCTGCTGCTGAGCTGGGGTGTGGTGCCAAGAAGGGGTGTGGTGGGGTAAGGAGGGTAGCCTCCCAGTGCCAGGGAGGCCGGCAGTGGGGCAGAGCTCTTTGAGCCCAGGTACCGCACTCTGCGAAATGACTCGGGTGCCTCTGGGGACCTGGGTTTGGGAAAGGGCTCAGAGAGGCCGGGCAGGGAGCACCCAGATGCAGCCTCCCCCGCGCCCTGCTCTGGCTGATCTCTTTCTTCTGAATGCTCAGATGCGCCTGAGTTCATGCGTGGTGTGACCTCGTAGCAGCTGTAGTTCTCTTGAGAACCGACAGGTCAGAGGCCAGCAGACGGCCCCAGGCAGACAGCTCAGCTCAGGCTCCGGAGCCTTCACTTGCTGGCCGTGTGATCTGGGAAAGACCCCTCAGGCTCCGGAGCCTTCACTGGCACAAAGGGGTCTCAAGGGCACCACGTCCTCATTCTGTCCTAAGGATTTCATGAGGTGCGGCCGCGATGCTGAGTGCAGCTCATGGCACAGGGTGAGGGCACGGCTGTGTGCTGCCCGCCTGGATTTGGCTTCAGCACTTTGCAGTGTGAGGCAAAGCTGGTACTGGGCCAGAAATCGGGGGGTTATGGGGTCGGGTGCGTCACTTTTCTGAACTGCTGCTAAACCCAGCGGTTTCCCAGCTGTGGGGCAGCCCCCGTACCTGCGTCTCTGGCCAGCTTGGACCCTGAGTGGCTCTTCACTGGCGGTAAGTCCTGCCAGGATCCCCCCGCCAGAGGCACTGGTCAAGTGGGGTGCCTGGCATCATGCCACTGGGGGGCCGACACTGCGCCTTAATCAACTGCGTGGGGCTCTCCACCACCCCCCGCCCCCAACCGCTAAGGACCTTCCACGTCCAGCCCTGGACTCTGCTGTGGAACTGATTTGAAACCCTGTGTACCCACCAGCCCATCTCACAAACGAGGAGGTCACGGGAGACGCAAGCAGAATGTTGAGGAAGTTTGTCTTGAGTCAGTTTGGTTGGGGGAGGCTGTGATCGAGCCGCTCTGGCGGGGGCTGCCAGGCATCAGTGGCGGGGGGCTGAAAGTGTGGAGGAGGCCCCCAGATATGCCACGCTGTGGCTGCAGGCCAGGTAAATACAAATGGGTACTCTGCCCACTGGGAGGAAAGAGGTACGAAGGTTCGGAAATGTGATGGCCACGCTCGTCACTTTTACTGAATGCCTCTTTCTCCTTGGTCAGTAGTTATTTTCAAAGCTTCCCTTCTCCTCTGCGCCTCCATCCCATGAAACGCTGAACCGACTAGATCACTGGCTGTGTTATAAACGCGGCAGCTTGAACAGTAATGAGGAACAGGGGCAGGGGGAGGGAGGGCGGAGTGAAGACTCGGACAGAACCCTGGGAGGCACGGCCACTGGCTGGACTCTCCTGGCAGCCCAGCGCGGGGCAGACAGGCCGGTGGATTCTGGCTTAAGCCCAGAGCAGTGAGGGCCCGACCCGGGCTCCCCAATGAGAGGGCGCAGAGTTCCTCGGTTAGCAGCACCGGTTTCTCATTATCAAAGGGCTCCCACTGCCTCTTTACTGGGGTTTCTCGAGTGTCCGGAGAGGAAAGGGATGTAAAGCTGCTTGGTTGACTGAGGCGATGCCTTGCACCTGGAAGACACTGCTGCGGTAGAAAGAGCACTGGCTTTGGGGCCCAAAGCTTCTGACTTTGCCGTTTATTTTGTGTATCTTTGGACAAGTAGCTTGGCCTCTGGGAGATTCAGTTTTCACATTTAGAAAATGGGAATAATAAAACAGTACCACTGGCTGCCTCCTGGGGGCGACTGTGAGATCCAGATGCAGGCGAACGAGCCCTCATCAGATGTCAGGTGTTCAACACGGGTCCCCCTTAGCGGCGGTGGTAAAGAACCTGCCTGTCCATGCAGGAGACATGAGCGATGCGGGTTCGATCCCTGGCTCAGGAAGATGCCCTGGAGGAGGGCATGGCAGTCCACTCCAGTATTCTTGCCTGGAGAATCCCATGGACAGAGGAGCCTGGCGGGCTACAGTTGCAGAGAGTCTGTCGTTGGCTGCCTCTGCCCCACCCCCACCACTTCAGCCTGTCCAGTCTTCACAGCATCTTGATTGTAGAGAGGAGAAGGATCCAGAAATTAAGTACCCATCCAAGGTCACAAAGCTGCCAAGCACATTGACTGTAATCAGACCCACTCCCAAGAGCCAGTCCAGGTAGTCAGCTGAAATCACTCAGGCCAAAGCAAAAACAGCTTTTTTAAAACTCTGTGTTACAAAGTTGTCTGACTATTAGACTCACTTAGGACGCTTTTTTACTTTTTATGTCATATTGAACTATACTTACCTTGATTTAGTTTCAGGTGTGCAACAAAGTGATTTAGTTATACATACACACACACACACGTGCATTTTTAAAAATTCTTTTCCCAATTAGGTTATTACAGGATATTGAACAAAGTTCACTGCTATACGCTAGGTCCTTATTATCTGTTTTGAATGTAGCAGGGTGCATATGCTTATTTCAGTTTATCCCTACTCCCCACCTTTACCGGCTGGCAACCATGTTTCTAAGCCTGAATCTGTTTCTGTCAAGAAAGTTCATTTCTATCATTTTTTTTAAGATTCTGCATGTAAACAATATCATATGGTATCTTTCTCTGACTGACTTCACTCAGTATGATAATCTCCAGGTTGATCCATGTTGCTGGAAATGGCATTGTTTCATTTTTATGGCTGAGTAGTATTCCCTTGTATTTATGTACTACATCTTCTTTATCCACTCCTCTGTTAAACGGACATTTAGGTTCCTTCCATATCTTGGCTACTGTAAACAGTGCTGCTATGAACATTTGGGTGCATACATCTTTCTGAATTACAGTTTCCTTCCGTTTTCCAGGAGTGGGATTGCTCTTTTTCGTTTTTAAAACTTTTCAGTTTTTTGCAGAACTTCCATACTGTTTTCCAATTTACATTCTATAAATTGGTACATACTGTAAATTGGTACTATACCAATTTACATTCCCACCAACAATGTAGGAGGGTTCCTTCTTCTCCATACCCTCTCCAGCATTTATCATTTGCGACTTTTCATGATGGCCGTTCTGACCAGTGTGAGGTGGGTGTCTCATTATAGTCTTGACTTGTATTTCTCTAATAATCAGTGATGTTGAGTATCTCTTCACGTGCCTCTTAGCCATCTGGCTGTCTTTGGAGAAATGTCTATTTAGGTCTTCTGCCCATTTTTTGATTGGCTTGCTTGCTTTTTTGATATTGAGCTGCACGCGCTGTTTGTGTATTTTGGAAATCAATTCCTTTTCAGTTCCTTTGCAAATATTTTTTCCCATTCTGTGGGTTGTCTTTTTGTTTTCTTTATGGTTTGCTTTACTGTGCAAAAGGTTTTAAGTTTAATTAGGTCCCATTTGTTTTTATTGTCATTGCTCTAAAGACGGGTCGAAAAAGATACTGCTGTGATTTACGTCAAACAGCGTCCTGCCTCTGTTTTCCTCTAAGAAAACACGGTGTTGTCTTACCTTTAGGTCTTTAATCAATTTCGAGTTTATTTTTGTCCATGGTGTTAAAGAATGTTCTAATTTCATTCTTTTACACATAGCTGTCCAGTTTTTCCAGCACTATTTATGAAGAGACTTGATTTCATTGCGTATCCTTGCCTCCTCTGTCGTGTTAGTTCACCATATCTGTGTGGATTTATTTCTGGCCTTTCTAGCCTGTTCTTTGGATGTGTATCTGTTTTGGTACCAGTACTGTACTACACTGATTGTAGCCTTGTAGTCTAGTCTGATCAGGGAGTCTGATTTCCTCCTCCATTTTTCTTTCTCAGGATTTCTTAGGGTATTTGGGGTATTTTGTGTTTTGATATAAATTTTAGAACTTTTTGTTCTAGTTCTGTGAAGAATGCTATTAATAATATAATAGGAATTGCATTCAATCTGTAGATTGCTTTGGGTGGGAATGTTTTTCTGGTCTTTCATTGTTAATGTACAGATGCAATGGATTTCTGTGTATTGATTTTGTATCCTGCAACTTTACCACATTCCTTGATGACCACTGGTGTTTCCTGGTCCCCTATAGTGTCCTGTCATCTGCAAACAGTGAGAATTTTACTTCTTTTCCAATTTGGATTCCTTTTAGTTCTTTTTCTTCTCTGATTGCCATGGCTAGAACTTCCAAAACCATGTTCAGTAAAAGTGGCGAAAGTGGACAGCCTTGCCCCACTCCTTACCTTAGAGGAACCGCTGTCAGCTTGTCACTGTGGAGTACGTTAGCAGGAGGTTTGTTTCATGTGTTATTTACCACGTTGCGGTAGATTCCATCTACATTCACTTTCTAACTGTGATATATCACCCTGACTGTTTTGTGGATATTAAAAAATCCTTGCAACCCTAGGATAAATCCCACTTGATCGTGCTATGTGATCCTTTTTAATGTATTGGTGGCATCGGTTTGCTACTATTTCGTTGAGGATTTTTGTGTCTGTGTTCATCAGTGATATTGACCTGTGATTTTCTCCTGTTGTGATATCTCTATCTGCTTTTGCTATTAACATCAGGGTGATGGTGGCCTCACAGAATGGGAGTGTTCGTTGCGCTGCAGTGTTCTGGGGAATTTCAGAAGCACAGGCATGAACTCTTCTCTAAATGTTTGACGGAATGCCTGTGACGCCGTCTGGCCCTGCACTTCTGTGTGTTCGGAGCTGTTCGATCACAGTTTCAGTTTTGGTACGTGTGCCTGGTCTGTTCGTATTGTCTACTTCCTCTGGTTCAGCTGGAAGACTGTACTTTTCTAAGAGGTTGCCCGTTTCTTCCAGGTCCTCCATTCTGTTGGCACACACTTGCCTGTAGTGGTCTCCTGTGATCTTTTTCTTATTTCTGTGGAGTCCATTGTAACTTATTTTTCATTTCTAATGCTACTGATTGGAGCCTTCTCCTTTTTGTTTCTAGATGATTCTGGCTGAAGATTTCTAAATTTTGTTCATCTTCTCAAAGAACCATTTTTTAAAAATTATTTTTATTATAGTTGCTTTACAGTGTTGTGTTTCCACTGCCCAGCAAAGTGAATCAGCTACATGTATCCATATATCCCTTCATTTTTCGATTTCCTTCTCACTTTAGGTCAACACAGAACACTGAGTTCCCTGAGCTATACAGCAGGTTCTCCTTCTTTGCCTGTTTTAAATACAGTATGAAGAGTGGAAGATGTCAAACCCAGTCTCCCCGTTCATCCCACCACACCTCTTCCCTCCTTGGTGTCCATTTCCTAGTTCTCTACTTCTGTGTCTCTATTTGTTTTTCAAATAAGACTGTCTATACCATTTTTCTATATTCCACATACATATGCGTTTATAGACAATATTTGGTTTTCTTCTTTCTTACTTCACTCTATGACAGTCTCTAAGTCCAACCAACCTCTATAAATGACCCCATTTCATTCTTTTTTATGACTGATATTCTACTGTTTATGTACCACATTTTCCCCCCCGCACTGGAGTATAAGTGCTTTACAGTGTTGTGTTAGTTTCTGCTGTACAAAAAAGTGAATCAGGGACTTCCCTGGTGGTCCAGTGGTTAAGAGTCTGCCTTCAAATGCAAGGGTTCAAGCCTTGGCCAGGAAACTAGGATCCCACGTGCCACAGAGTAAGGAAGCACATGAGCTGCAACGAACCACAGCGAAGACCCAACAGGTAATACAAAAAGTGAAGCAGCTACATGTATACATGTATCCCCTCCGTCCTGAGCCTCCCTCCCAGGCCCCCACCCACCTCCAGGGGTCATCACGGAACACCGAGCTGAGCTCATGTTCCATATGGCAGCCCTTCACTGGCTCTTTTATACATAGTGGTGTATGTGTCGAAGCTGCTCTCTCAATCGTTCAGCCCCCTCCTTCCCCATGTCCGAAAGTCCATTCTCTCTGTCTGCATCTCTCTTCCTGCCCTACAAGTAGGCTCATCAGTACCACTGTCTAGATTCCATATGTATGCATTAATATAAATACTGTTTTCTTTCTGAATTCCTTCACTCTGTATGACAGACTCTAGGTTCATCTGCATCACTACTACTGACTCAGTTTTGTTCCTTTTTATGGGTAATACTTCACTGTATCTAGCACCACATCTTCCTTATCCAGTCATCTGTCAGTGGGTGTTTAGACTGTTTCCATGTCCTGGCTACGGTAAACAGCGCTGCACTGCACCCTGGGGTACACGTATCTTTTTGAATTATGGTTTTCTCTGGTTACACGGCCAGTAGTGGGATTGCTGGGTCATGACGTAGTTCTATTCTTTTTTTTTAATGAACCTTCATAAAAACATAGTTTTTTTAAGAACCTGTTTATTTTGTTAATGAACCTTTATACTGCTCTCCATAGTGGCCGTATCAGTCTTACATTCCCACCAACAGTGCAAGAGGGTTCCGTTCTCTCCACACCTTATCCAGCGTTTGTTTGTAGATTTTTTAACAATGGCCATTCTGACACACTTGTAGGTACTACCTCATTGTAGCTTTGATGTGCATTTCTCTAATGATTAGTGATGTTGAGCATCTTTTCACGTGTTTGTTGACCATCTGAATATCTTCTTTGCAGAATGTCTATTTAGGTCTCCCACCCATTTTTTGATTGGGTTGTTTTTCTGATGTTGAGCTATGTGAGCTGTTTGTATATTTTAGAGACTAATCCTTTGTCAGTTGCTTTGGTTGCAAATATTTTCTCCCATTCTGAGGGGTGTCTTTTCATCTTATTTGTGGTTTCTTTTGCTCTGCAAAAAGCTTTTAAGCTTAAGTATGCCCCACTTGTTTGTTTTTGTTTTTATTACTGTAGGAGGGGGGTCAAAAAAGATCTTGGTGCAGTTTCTTTGAGTGTTCTGCCTGTGTTTTCCCCTTAAGAGTTTTACAGTGTCTGGCCTTACCTTCAGGTCTGTAATCCTCTTTGAGTTTGTGAGTGGCATTAGGGAGGGTTCTAGGTTCGTTCTTTTACATGGAGCTGCCCAGTTTTCACAGCAGCACTTACTGAAGAGACTGTCTTTTCTCCATCGTATACTCCGTGCCTCCTGTGTCACGTATGAGGTGCCCATGGGCCCCTGGGTTCATCTCTGGGCGTTCCATCCTGTCCCACCGATCTGTATTTGTTTTTTGTGCCAGTATTGTACTGTCTTGACCCCTGTGGCCTTGTAGTAAACTCTGAAGTCAGGGAGCCTGATCCCTCCAGTTCTGTTTTTCTTTCTCAAGATTGCTTAGGCTGCTTGGGTGTTCTGAATTTCCATACAAATTTTTTTTTTAAAGTGTTGTGAAAAATGCCATTGATAATTTGATCAGATTGCAATGAATCTGAAGACTGCTTTGGGTAGTATAGTCATTTTCCCAATACCGACTCTTCCAGTCCAAGAACACAGCAGATCTCCCCATCTGTTTGCGTCATCATTTATTTCTTTCATCAGTATCTTACAAAGTTATCTGCGTGCAGGTCTTTGCCTCCTTAGGTAGGTTTATTCCTAGGTATTCTATTTGTTACAGTGGTAAACTGGGATTGTTTCCTTAATATCTCTTTCTGATCTTTCATTGTTAGTTACAGGAATGCAAGAGATTTGTTTATTAATTTTGTATCCTGTGACTTTGTACAAATCATTGATTAGGTCTAGTATTTTCCTGGTGGCATCTTTAGGATTTTCTATATATAGTATCGTGTCATCTGTAAATAGTGACAGTTTTACTACTCTTTTTCCAATGTGGATTCCTTTTGTTTCTTCTCTGATTGCTGTGGCTAGGACTTAATCGAATAATGGTGGACATACTTGTCTTATTCCTCATCTTAGAGGAAATGCTTTCAGTTTTTCACCTTTGAGAATGATGTTAGCTGTGGGTTTTTCATATATGATCTTTATTATGTTGAGATAGGCTCTCTCTATGCCACTTTCTAGAGAGTTTTTAATCATAAATGGCTGTTGAATTTTGTCAAAAGCTTTTTCTGTATCTAATGAGATGATCAGTCCTGAAGTACTGGAGCTTCAGGACTAATGCTGAAGCTCCAATACTCTGGCCACCTGACATTAAGAGCTGACCCACTGGAAAAGACCCCGATGCTGGGAGAGACTGAAGGCAGGAGGAGAAGGGGAAGACAGAGGATGAGATGGTTGGATGGCATCACCGACTCGATGGATGTAAGTTTGAGCAAGCTCTGGGAGATGGTGAAGGAGAGGGAAGCCTGGCGTGTTGCAGTTCATGAGGTTGCAGAGAGTCAGACATGACTTAGCATGTCTGAACAACGAGATGATCATATAATCTTTATTCTTCAATTTGCTAATACAGTGTATCACACTGGTTGACTTGCACATATTGAAAACTTCTTGCACCTCCGGGATAAATCCCACTTGGCTATGATGTATGATACTTTTAATATGTTGTTGGAAATGATTGCTAGTATTGAGGATTTTTGCACACGTGTTTATCAGTGATATTGTAAATTTGTGTGTGACGTCTTTGTCTGGTTTTGGTATCAGGGTGATGGTGGTGGACTCACAGAATGAGTTTGGGAGTGTTCCTCCCTCTGCAGCTTTTTGGAACAGTGTGAGAACGAGAGGTGTTACCCCTGCTCTAAATGTTCGATAGATTTCTCCTGTGAAGCCATCTGGTCCTGGACTTTTGTCTGTGGGAAGCTTTCTCATCACAGTTTCAGTACTTGCGACTGGTCTGTTCATATTTTCTATTACTTCCTGTCAAAGAACCAGCTTTTAGTTTCACTGATCATTGGTATTGTTTTCTTTGACTCTGTCATTTATTTCTGCTCTGATCTTTATTTCTTACCTTCAACTAACTCTGGGTTTGCTTTACTGTTCTTTCTCTAGTTGCTTTGGGTATAAAGCTAGGTTTTTGAGATTTTTCTTGAGGTAAGATGGCGTTGCTCTAGAGGTCTTTCTTAGAACTGCTTTTGCTGCATCCCACAGGTTTTGGATGTTTTCACTGTCATTTGTCTGTGGACATTTTTGTATTTCCTCTTTGATTTCTTCAAGATACATTGCTTAGTAACATACTTTTTAGCCTCAGTGTATTTGTATTAAGATTTTCCTGTAATTGATTTGTAATACAGTAATTAGATTTGTAATATCAGAATGATTTCTAATACTCTAGCATTGTGGTTGGAAAACATGCTTGATGTGATTTCAGTCCCAAGAGGTGATCTGTCCTGGAGAATGTTCCATGTGCCCTTGAGAAGAAAGTGTATTGTTTTTGGATGGAATGTTCTATAAGTAACAATTAGGTCTGTCTGATCTAATGTGTCATTTAAAGCCTGCGTGTCCTTAATAACTTTCTGTCCGTCTGATCTGTTTGTGTAAGTAGGGTGTGTCACTGTCAGTTCCCCCTTCTATGGCTGTTAGCATTTGCCTTATATACTGAGGTGTTCTTATGTTAGTAGTGAGTGTGTCCGACTCTCGCGACCCCATAGACTGTAGCCTCCCAGGCTCCTCTGTCCATGGGATTCTCCAGGCAAGAATACTGGAGTGGGTTGCCATTTCCTTCTCCAAGGGATCTTCCCAACCCAGGAATCGAACCTGGGTCTCCTGCATTGCAGGCAGATTGTTTACTGACTGAGCTATGTATATTTCAACTGTTATATCTTTTTCTTGAATTGATCTCCTGATCATTATGCATATTCTTTCTTGTGTAACAATCTTCATTTTAAAGTCTATTTTGTCTGATATAAATACTGCTATTCCAACTTTCTGTTGATTTCCATTTGCACGAAAACCCTTTTTCCATCCCTTTCCTTTCAGTCTGTATGTGCCTCTCTCACAGATAGCATATGTACAGGTCTTGTTTTTGTATCCATTCAGCCAGTCTGTGTCTTTGGTTGAGGCACTGAACATATAAATATATATGTTCCTAATGCCATTTTCTTAATTGTTTTGAGTTTGTAGGTTTTTTTCTTCTCTTTATTGTTCTCATCTCTTGTGGTTTAGTGACCATATTTAGTGCTGTGTGTGGGTTGCTTTTTTTCTTGTGTGTGTGTACCTATTTTTTTTTTTGCTTCATTTCCCATGAGCTTTTGATAAAGCAGTCTACACGCACACGCACACACACACGCACACACACACCCCCCTAATACCTTCCCTGGTGGCTCAGACAGTAAAGAATCCACCTGTGATGCAGAGACCTGGGTTTGATCCCTGGGTCAGGAAGATCCCCTGGAGAAGAGAATGGCAACCCACTCCACTGTTCTTGCCTAGAGAATTCCACTGACAGAGGAGCCTGGAGGGCTGCAGTTGCAAAGAGTTGGACATGACTGAGTGACACTCACACTATACATACACATACACACGAAGACACACACACAGACAAGACGGTTTTAAGCTCCTGGTCTCTTAATTTCAAAAGCAGATCTCATTTCCTACAGTTACTGGTTTGCTATCATATTTCCTCTTCGCAGGACTGTGGTTCTTCTTGCTTCTGCTGTGTATCCCCTGCTGAGGGAGATTGGTCCAGAGGCTTGTGCTT
>NW_011494876.1:8158314-8168159 GCF_000754665.1 Bison bison bison
GGTGACCAGAAACTGCCCTCTGGTTGTCACTGCCCTGTCAGGGGTGGGGTCTGCTCCCCAGTTGTGGGAGTGGAGCCCCCTAGACGGGACTGGAGCACCGTCACGGGGAGAGAAGCCACTGAGTGTCCCTCCTCGGGAGCTGTTCACCTGTGAGTGAGCTCTGCTGTGCGAACTCAGCAAGCACTCTGTTGCTGGCACTGCTTTTGGCCCCACCACGACTGTGCGAGTGCCAGCAATCGGCCCTGGTGCCCCTCAGGTCCTATGCACCAGGCCCCGGGAGCGGGTCCCCTGACTGAGGTCGCGTCCCGGGACTGCAGTGGCCATGCACCCGGGCCCGCTGCAGGACCCAGGGAGGCGGTGCAGCCTCTGGCCTGGCCCGACCCCCATGAGTGTGTGTCCACAGAGACCGAAGCTGCAAAAGCCAGACCTGTTCCAGCTGCAGGAGTACAATTCCTTGAGGGGTTTCACAGGCGTTCAATTTAGGAAACCAGTGACAGAGGTGGCTCCGGAAGCTCGGCTGTGGTTTCAGTACCCCCCTGCAGCTGTTCCTCCCACTGGACTCTGCTCCAGAGCACACGAGCCCACCAGGCAGGAAGGAGCTGGGGCCCAGGGGATCAAGGCGAGTGGGCCCCCCAGGAGGCGGACAGCTCTCAAACTCCACGTCCCAGCCCCCGTGGGCACCTATGTCACACTGCGACCACCTGCGTGGAGCTCACCCTGTCCTGACGGCCACAGCCTGGTTGCTGGGCTCTTCTCCAAGCTGGCCTTCTGTCCCAGCCCATCTCCCCACCTTCTGCTGCTTCTCCTCTTCCTCCTCCGACCTCCTGTCTTATCAGGGGATCTTTCTTGTCCTCTTAGGTGTCTGAGGTCCTCTGCTAGCTGCTTCGCAGGTCAGTTAAATCAGAATCCAGGGGGAGGATTCCGGCACTGATATTTATTAAAGTCCCTCGGATGATACAGCCAGGGTTAATATCAACTGATTTAACCAGTACAGTCCCCTGACCTCCCTCAGTCTGGAAATACTTTAAAATGTACAAGCCAGTACTCCGGACAAGGTAATTGCCTCTGTATTGGAGCATATATATGAAGGCTTTACAAGATTCAAAATAGTTTTTTAATATCAGGTCCGTGGGAATATTGACAGTTTCTCATGAGACTTCATTACAGCACAGAAAACAAAATATAGCCATGCTACCAAACAGTTTGTTTCTGGCAACTCACTTTCTCCTCTTTCCCTGATTTTTCTGTATTTTTTTTTTCACTGTCAAATCATTTTCCAGTATAATGAAATCTTAGCCTAATAGGGCTGTTACCTACTCTTTACCTTTCATGGTCAGAGTAGTGCAGAAATATTAGCCCAAGTGAACACAGTACTTCACTGGAAATCAATGGCACCTGGGAAGAATGTGCACCTACTTTATTAAGACTCTGTTCTCCCTCGTGGCTGTGGTATGTGGATTGTTAAAATTCTAACACAAATGACCAGTACAGTTTTTAAGAAGACTGCGAAAGCTCAATCGGAGACAAGTGGGATACTTTATTACTGTATAATTGCTTTACAGTGTTGTGTGTGTTTCTGCTGTACAACAATGAAAATCAGTCATAAGTGTATGTATACATATATCCCCTTCCTTGTGAGCCTCCCTCCCACCCCGCCATCGCACCATCTGGGTCATCACAGAGCAGCAAGCGGAGCTCCCTGTGCTATGCAGTAGCTTCCTGCTAGCCGTTTAACGCATGGTAGTATATGTCAGTCAGTCGATGCTGTCAACTGGAGAAGTGGGGTCTTTTAATAGTGATTACTAATAAACACCTTACTAATAACCACTCAGAGAGAGGCCCCAGCAGCCGGCACTTACTGAGTCCTCAACTCAGTGCCAGGCACTTACGAGCCAAGCACCACCTCCTTTATTTTGCAACAACCTCATGAAGAAGGGTGCTGATCAACAGCAGCTGTCACACCTACTCAGCACTGCTGTTCTCTAGGAAGCAGTCACACATAGTAAGTAATGAGTGGGCATGGCTGCGTTCCGGAGGGGTTGGGTTTCAGCCAAAGGCTGGACTTTTGGACTCCTGCTGCAGACACTTGCCCAAGGTTAGGAAGGGGCTGAGCCAACGTTCAGTCCAGGTTCTAATGGCTCCAACGTCATTCCCTCTCACTTTGACGACCAGTGAAGGATATGCATTAGCCACTCAACTTTCTCAATAGGTTCTCTTTGCTGCTCGCTGGCTCCTCAGAGAATTCACCTCTTTTCAGAGATTACCTTATGCTCATCTCGCCTCACATTACTGCCCCCATCACAGCCACCTCCCTGCTCAGGACACCCCAGCAACCTGAGAGACCAGGCCAGAGCAGCCCTGGAAATGACCCCCCCCAGGAAAGCTGGATTTCCCTGGCCTACCTCCTGTGCTTTGTTGAGCAGCCTCTTTTATTCCAGCACTTATGTGAGGCTCTTCTACATGGAGACCTCTTTTTTTTTTTTTTAATTGTAACTGGAGGATAATTGCTTTACAATGTTGTAGTTTCTGCCATACATCAACAAGAATCACCCAGCGGTATGCATATGTCCCCTCCCTCTTGAATCTCCCACCCACCCCTCTGGGTTGTCACAGGGCACCGATTTACCTTCTGTGTCACACAGCAGATTCCCACGGGCTATTTTACATATGGTAATGTATATGTTTCAGTGTTACTCTTTAAATTTGTCCCTCCCTCTCCTTCCCCCACTGTGTCTGAGGCCTCTTTTAGTTAAACTAAAGGCAGGATGGATGATCTGCAGCTCTCTAAATCCTGGGACAGGGACCCACGGATCTCACACGTGTTTACTGGAATTCAGAACATTAACTGGCAGAGGCAGTTTTCCCAGCTTGCAGGTCTGGGCTGAAGAACCAGTAACGTCCTTCAGACTCCTGCCTCAATCACCACACCACCCTGGTCTCAGCAAATCATCATCTGCCACACCTCACCACTGATATGTTTTAAAAGCCTAGAGCTCGTCATTGATTGGACCTGGGGTGCAGGGCTGGCCCTAATGCTAAAGAACCTGCCTGCCAGTGCAGGAGAGATCAGAGACTGAGTTCTAGCCCCGCGTTGGGATTATCCCCTAGAGGAGGGAATGGCACCCCTCCAGTATTCCGGTCTGGAGAATCCCATGGACAGAGGAGCCTGGCAGGCTACGGTCCATGCGGTCGCCAAGAGTCAGACACGACTGAAGCGACTTAGCTGGCAGTGCAAGCTGAGAACGCAGGACCCGCGAGTAAGCGCATCCTATGTGGGCCGCGCTGGGGTGGGGGACTGGCCCCGGGCAGCCCACTCATTGGCTTGCTGCTGACCTATGGGGTGAAAGGTCCTCAGCCCGGCCAATCGGATGTTTTCCCTCTGGAATTTAACAGGAAAGACAGAGGCTGACCATTGGAAGGAAAAAAAAGCAAAGTCATCTAAAAGACTTCCCAAACCTGCTGACAGGTTCTCCCCACACAGCGGCAAGAATGACCTTCTCAAACCCGATCTTTCCGCCACTTGAAACCACCCGTCCACCCTCACTCCAAACACGGCCCCGCTCCGTCGCCACTCCGGACACACTGTGCCTTTTTGTTTCCTGAACAGACCGAGCTTGTTCAAGGTACATGAGTCACACAGGCTGTTTCCTCTGCCCCGCCAGCCTCCCTCTTTCTTCTCAGCTCTTAAAGGTCAGCTGCCGAGAGGCCCTCCCGCTGCACCTGGCTGAAGGAGGTCCTCCGGTGAGCCCCCTGCGTTTGCTCCTCTCCACGTGCAATCGTTTATTTTTGCCTCCCTCGCAGAATCTCAGCTCTGGGGGAGGCGGAGCCTTGCTTGCGTAGTTCATCTCTACCACCCTACCTGGTAAATTACAGGAACTCCAACATACTGTGGGATAAATGAGTGATTGTGTGATTGTGTACTTTCCCAACGGTCGTTCCTGTTACGCAGGAACCTCTTGGTTTTATTTGTTTGCTTTGAATCTGGGCACACTATTGAATTTCCTCATTAGTTTCAAATGCTTTTCTGTTAATTCATTTGGGAATTCTGGGTATAAATAATGACATCTTACAAAGAAGATATTAACTCTGCCCTCTCCCAAAGTTATATAATTTGTTTTTATTTCCTGTCTCATTGCTTTGGTGCCATAGTTAGTTGATTTCAAGACAGTGTGACTGATGAAAATTATAAAGCTCTGGGCGCATAAAGGAACTAACAGCAGGACAACTAGCTGAGGAGTGAAAGCACTTATTTTAAGCATGTTGTGATAATAGCCTGTGTTGAAGACAGAGGAAGGAAAGAGAGTGGCTGGCAATTACTCAGATAAAGGATTGGTGAGACTTGATAATGGGAAAAGGCAGAAGAAATGGGGAAAATTCTCCAAACTCCAATCTGAGTCAAGATACTCTCAATGCGTTGGCTCCCAGACAACGTAATCTCAGACTAAGAGAATATCCACCCACATTTTTTAGAGGAGGAAGGAGTTGATACAGCCAACTGTTTGTCTAGTGCCCATTTTTAACTACCACGGTCATTTTTTAAGGCCCCCCAAATTAAGGATACACCTGAAAATCAATAGCCTTATGAAAAAGGAAGTGAGAAAATTAGAATTCTCATTGTAGACACGGTTTTGAGAATGGGAATTGAAGAAAATTGGCAACCATGGCTCTAGGCTCTGACACGGTCTGTCTACATCCAAAATATAACACTTTTCCCAGCATCTTACAAAGGGGGTCTCACTTAGTCATAACAGCACCCCATAGTAGAGCTTTGATGCCCACATTCCCTAACACATCACCTTGCACTTCACAGCCCATCAAACCCTCTCATCCTGTTTTCTCCACCCCACCCCCCGAACCTATTACCCACCTCTAGGTTCTTGCACGGACCTCCATCCCAGTCTAGTTTACTTGGAGAACTGCTGTTCATCATGCAGAGAATGGCATCATCCTCTTCCCAGAGGTAGGGAAGAAGTAAAGGCCTGTCCACAGGCAACACGGTGGTTGGTGTCGTGAAAGTCACATAATATATATTTTAACCATACTTACCTGTACAGTTCAGATGCACTAAATACATCCACACTGCTGTGCAACGGGCACCATCATCCATCACCTGAATTTTTCACCTTTGTAATCTGAAACTCTGTCCCCAGCCCCTGGAATCAACCAATGTACTTTCTGACTCTATGAATTTGACTATTCTAGCTATCGCACAGGTAGAATCAAACAGTATATGTCTGCACCTAATGTATATTGGAATGCATTCTTAAGGTTAATTTGATATTTTTCCTATAAACAGACTGTACTTCTCTTCCCCCTGTGCTATATACACAGTAGTACAGTAGTGTAAATATGTCTGGGGGGTGAATTGGGAGAGTGGGGTAGGTGCATACACACTGCTGTGGCCGGTGTTTAAAGAGGGGAACCAGAGCCTCGTGTGCGCAGTACAGACACGCCCCCTTAGCTCCAACGTGGAGCCCACAGGCCTTAAGGCACTGGTTCCCTGAGACCAACCTCCCTGAGCCTCAGTTTCCTCATCTGTACAACCTCAAAGGTTTCATGATCAATTACCAAGCCAGACACTGCCACGCCTAGTGTGTTGTAGAGGCTCTGCCTCAGAAAAACAGGACCCATGAAGAGGTCAGAACCAAGGCCTAAAGTTTCACTCAAAATGCTGTATGCAGCTCATAGCCAGCCTGGGTCACTCTCTAGAGGAATTTTAACTCTCTCTCACACACACATGCATGCGCACACACCCCCACACACTCTCTTCTCTTACCTTCACCCTCATAGTTGCTTAGTTGAGGGCATTTCAAGGATATGGAGCCCACCTGGAGAGAAGTGAGCCCTTCTGCCAGATTTCAGATGCACTGACATTTCAAGCTACTGTGGTGGAACTGAGGCCATGAAGAAGGCAGACATCTGCATTAAAGATGACAACCAAAAAAAAAAAGATGACAAGCATCCCTTTGTAATTAGACATGGCAGTCCTGGGATTTCACACCCTTCTCTTTGATCTGGAGAAACTGAAAAGCTGGACACGTCTGTGAGGAAACTACAGACAGGAAGATATGGGGTGATGTTTTCTTTACATCACTGCACTTACCAAATTACCTTTAACAAGTACAGATGGCTCTTTTTATATATCTTTTCTGTCTCTGATGCAAGCTCCCTGAGAAACAGAAACTCAAACAGAATTCCTCTTGCAGGAGGGAAAAAAATTTTTTTTCCTCAAAGGTCAAAAACATTTGCATGTGTCAACCCATTACTTTGTGATCCAGTAGCACTTTTCAGCCATGATCCCCAATCCTTACACCCTGGGCACAGGCTATTTCATTCTCACAAATGAGGAAACCTAGGCTCGGAAAGTCAGGTAGCTTCCCCAGAGCTGCTAAGATCCCATCAAACACCAAAAGCCTTGCCCTTCAGCTGTGCCGCGAGAATGGCTGAGGCTGTGTGTGCTCATCTGACCAGCTCACCCGTCCCTGCTGTGTTGTTTCCACAGCCTCCATGTACTCGGAGATCCAGAGGGAGCGGGCCGACATCGGAGGCCTGATGGCCCGGCCAGAACACAGAGAATGGAACCCAGAGCTCATCAAGCCCAAGAAGCTGCTGAACCCCGTGAAGGCCTCCCGGAACCACCAGGAGATGCACCGCGAGCTGCTCATGAACCACAGGAGGTGGGAGAGGAGCCCCCCGCGCTGTGAAAGGCTGGCCTGGTAGCCACCCTGGGGCTCTGAGAGACGGGGCAGGTCTGAGGGTGCCCCGTGTGGTCAGCAGCAGACACCATGGAGGTCCAGAAGCCTCATAATCCCGCCTAGTCAGCCACAGGTGCCTGCCCTCCACGTGCGTCTGCTACGTGGATGCACTGTGCCCAGACCTGGGGGTACACAGAGGAATGGGACCCAGTTCCTGCCCTCACAGAGCAGACAGATGTTTGACCAGATGGTGGGACAGGTGCTTTGAGGGAGGCACGAATGGCCTGCAACCCCAGAGGAGCCACCAGCCTGGGCTCCAAGGACGAAGTGATGCCTCAGACTAGGGCTCGAAGGGTGGGTGGGAGTCAGCCAGTGTCGGAGGTCGGCACTGGCCACGAGCAGCAGATGGATGAGAATGTGAGTGCAGAGGAACTTGGAGGAGCTCAGAGAGACTGAAGAATGTGGGCCTGTGAAGGGTCCCAATGCTGGGTGTCACCGTGGTAGAGGAGGCACGAGTGGAACAGGCAGGCCAGGAGCATGCAGTGGGCAAGGCTGGCTGGAGGTGTTGGGCCTGGGACTACTGGGTTACTGAGGGACTGTGGTGAAGGGCAGGCTTCCCAGCTGGCACAGTGGTAAAGAACCTGCCTGCCAATGCAGGAGACACAAGAGACCCAGGTTTGATCCCTGGGTCAGGAAGATCCCCTGCAGGAAGAAATGACAACCCACTCCAGTATTCTTATCTGGAAAAATCCCACGGACGGAGAAGCCTGGCGGGCTACAGTCCATGCGGTTGCAAAAAGAGTCACACACGACTGAGGCAACTGAGCATGCATGGGCGAGGGGAGAGGGAGGTTGAGCATCCCTCCCTAGGGTCTCTGCTCAGCAGCCCCAGGACGCAGGTTGCAAAGCCTCCGCTGCTCCCTCTAGTGGTCGCTTTTGGTATTGACACCGGCTGTGATTGTCCTTATTTTCAACTAACATACCGTCCAGCAGATCTCATTTTTTATCCATGCTGTCCTCCTGCCCCTTGGTTACACTAGTCTCTCTGTATCCGCCGGGACTGGTTAGGACCCCCTCCCAACAGAACCCCAAAACTCAAGGCCCTTGTATAAAGTGGCATTGCACAAGCCCGCCCCCGGTATCCACGAATTCAATCTGTGGAAACGGAGGGTTGACTGTGTATTGTAAGTACTTCGTCAAGATCCCTTTTAGAGTCGTCCCTTTTAAAATCACCACAGTTTAAAAAACAGAAGCCTAAAGACAAATCAGGGCAAATGTTTGCAATATAAATGACAAAAATATGTACGTTATCTCTTACAAACCCATAAAGAAGAAATGAACAGAAGATAGGTACAGTTAATTCACAGAACAAATGAAAGCAGCTGGCACCCATCTCCAAGCTGCTCCACCAGACCCTTCTTGCCTACCAGAGTCTGCAATACAAGAAGACTGGACAGTAAGGAGAAATAGAGGCTCTGAAATACTGTTGACAAAAGTTATAAATTGGATAACCTTTTCTAAGGAGCAGATGGGAACATGTAACCAAAATCTTTGCAGAGAGCCTGACCTAGCAATTCTAGAAACTTACCCTGAGAAAATAACCACTAATATCCTACAGCCTGGTCTCTGCACTCAGACAGGCTGGGGTAGAGATCCTCCTTCAGTCTGTTCACACCTGTGACGTGGACTGGAGTCTCACTCAAGTCCAGGGCCCCCCCATCCCTGTACGCTGGGACAGTAATGCTTTCCCATCCTGGGCTACCAGACGGCACGAGGTACTGGCTGCTGTCAGTGCAGGCTGCAGCCCCGGGTGCGGGGCGGTGGGAGTCTCCTAACGCCTCCCTCCTCCCCAGGGGCCTGGGCGTGGACAGCAAGCCTGAGCTGCAGCGCGTCCTGGAGCACCGCCGGCGGAACCAGCTCATCAAGAAGAAGAAGGAGGAGCTGGAGGCCAAGCGGCTGCAGTGCCCCTTTGAGCAGGAGCTGCTGAGACGGCAGCAGAGGCTGAACCAGGTGGGTAGGGCCCCCAGACCCAGCCCCTGCTTCCTCCAAGACTACCCGCTGGCCCAGGGAGGCGCTCGGCCAGCAGTCACAGCTGACGAGGCGGAGCCAGACGAGGACTGGACCCAGAGTCCACCCTGGCCTGCGTCCTCACTCGGCCACTCCCTTCGCTGTGTGACTTTGGACCAGTGGTTTCCCCTCTCTGAATGGGTTTTCTCATTGGCCCAATCTATTGCACACTGATTCCGATTATCTTCTCACAGCTGCCCTGTGAGCCCAGTGGAGTTACCATTTGAGAAATGAGGAACCTAGGGCTCAGCTGAGGTCTGCAATTTGAAGCAGGCTTCCTGGGGAGAACAGTCCCGTGCTCTGTCCCCTCAGCTTCCAAGCTGGTGGCAGAACTGATCCTGGTTGTTTCCCCAGAGAGGACCCTGGGTCCAAACCCAGTGGCTTTTGAGTGGGAATCTCCCTAGCCCACCCACCTCACATCTCTGCTTCTCTCTCCTTCAGCTGGAGAAACCACCAGAAAAGGAAGAGGACCATGCCCCTGAATTCATTAAAGTCAGGGAAAACCTGCGGAGAATCACCACTTTGACCAGTGGAGAGAGGGCGCTGTAGAGCTGGCTCCGGAGCTCCAGCGCCCCGGCAGCCCACCCTGGCCCCTATGCCCTCCAGCCCCACTGTACCTGGCAGCCCTGACCCTCAGACTCGGCTCTGCGGTGTTCATGCTTGCTCCTGGAAAAACGCATCTCCCCAGAGGGCAGCCCCCCACCTGACCCCCAGAAGATGGGGGATCCTGAATGCAGGCTTTTCCTTCTAGCGCTCATCGCTCCTGCTCCCAGAAGCAGCCGCTGCTGAGGGAACTTTCCCCAGGCTCCCTCCTTGAGGGGCTGCTGAGCCCTGCCAAGATGCTTCCGGCAGAGCTGAGAAGGGACAGGTGCCCCTCTGGCTGGACGAGCCGTCCATTCTGCCCAGGCCCCATGGGGCCCTGCTTCTCTGGACAGCCCAGGTCTCAGAGAGCTGCCCTACTGTGGTCTCTGCAGCCAGGTGTGGGGCAGCTAAGCAGAGCATCTTGGGGGCACCTACCCTGAAAGCCTGAGGGGAGAATGGCCTGTCCTCAGGATGGGCGGGGCGGCCCAAGGCCCTCCAAGG
>NW_011494876.1:8168259-8173583 GCF_000754665.1 Bison bison bison
GGTCTGCCAGCCTCTCCCCACCGCTTCACCTTCATTCCCTCCACGCTTTTCTCCCCCGTCCAGACCCTGTACCCACAGCAGCCCAGGGCTGCAGCTGCTCCGCTTCTGGAAGTTAGAACAGCGCTGCTTGAACTTTACTGTGCCTGTGCATTACCAGGGCCCTCTGCTGGAAGACGGCTTCTGATCCCGCAGGTTGGGGTGAGAGCTGAGAATCTTGTTTCTAACAAGCTCCTGGACCGCCGCGCTGAGGCTCACACTGTCCCTGGCAAGGCTGGAGCATCCAGGGGTGGCGAATAAAAGCCCTCCCAGCTCCCGGGACCCCGATCCTGGAGATTCCCATCCGCCTCCACAGCCCCAAGGCGCTCTTTATTTTCCTCCACCCCAGGGGCCCCGGGCCGGGGAACACCCCTAGCTAGGAAACGGTGTTGGTTATGTGACCAGAGATGCATGCAATTCTAGCCAAAAAATTCACAAAACTTTTTTAAAAGAACCTGTCCCCAAAGCCTGTTGAAAATCACTATATATTTGCTTTTTGTAGGCGATCCTCCATGGGATCACAAGAGTCGGACACGACTTAGTGCTATCTTTCTTTCTTTTCTGGCTTTGTAAACCCATCATTCAAGGTAACAGGGCACTAGTAAAAAAGCATTTCCTTTTACCCCCCACCCAGCCCACCAAGACTGCTGGACAGAGCTGCCCCTGGGGTGCAGTCTGGTACCTGGACCGAAGATGGGAGGGAAGGGACACCGCCCTGGTGTTACTCCTACCTGGGTGGCTGGAGGGTGACCAGAGACATCGTCCTTCTCCTGTGTGAGCTGAGGGGCGTGAATGTAGACATGCTGCGTGTGGGGAGGGAGGGAGGCGCTAAAAGGCTCTTGAATGTGACCATTTTGGTGAGAAGGAGGGAATGCTGTTTTTACATGTCTGTCCGGCAAGAGTCATGCTAAAAATGCACAACCCCTGAGTAAAGACCACCACTTCCCCAAAGAAGTCGCCCCATGTCGTTCAGATGTGTGAGGAGAACGAGACTGAGCCTCTAGGATGGAGCAGCCCCCAAGGGAATGCTTGGGGGTTCACTGTGGGCCCCAAGGTGCTCCACGGGGGCAGCAGGGCACGGAGACAAAGCCCCGGAAGTATCAGAACAGACCGCGAGTACCATGGCGCCCCGGAGCCTGACAGACACCCTTGTTCCCGCCCAGCGCTCCGTCCCCACTCCTCTCTGGCCATCTCCCACGGCAGGGGCTGAGTCGGGGCTGCAGACTCAGCGTCTCCCTGGTGCAGCCTCCGCTGCAGCCTGGGGCGACCACGTGACCAGGTATGGCCCACGACATTTACAACAAAGTCTACAGGGGCTCCTGGAAAGCTTGTTTTTCTGACAAAACAGACCGAGTGGGTAACACGCCCTTGCCCCTCCCTTCTCCCCCGCTTCATCGAGGCTGAGGTGCCTGGAGCCACAGCAGCCATGTTGCTACCATGAGAAAATGGCCAAGAGAATCTCCAAGACAGGGGCCTGACTGTCCTGTGACCAAGCCACCCTCCTCCAGGATTCTTGTAAATACAAATAAATGCCCCTTGTTTAAGCTACTGTTGGTCGGTCTCTATTCTGTGGAAAAACATCCCTAACAGAAGCCCAGCTCTGCGGCCCAGAGTTGCCTGGAGACTGTCCTGAAACTCAGATTCCCCTCCGTCATCAGAAACCGACTGGATCAGGACCCCCAGCGACAGTGGCAGGGACCTGTTTCTGCACCTCTGCCAGGCAGCCTGCACGGCACGGGTCTGCGAACAGGTGTCTGGGCATCACCGACTCACACATCCTAAGTATGTGTCGAGAGGCTGCTCTGTGGCAGGCAACGCGCCACGTGGGGGGGACGCCACCTGCTCGGGCCCCCGCCCCCCACTGCCTGTAACAGAGCAGCTGAAATGCTAAAAATCCTGTTAAAATCTAAGGCAGATCGCGCCGCTCGTCTGGCTCCCAGTCGAGTCCTTCCTGTGACCTAGAAGGCCCTGTGCGTCCTGCTCGCTCTCTCCCCTCTGCCCCACTTCCCACTGCCCTCCCCTTCCTCACCCAGCTCCAGCCAGGCGCCCCAGCCCTGCAGGCCCTGCCTTTTCACCTGCTCTTCCCCGGCCAGGGCCAGGACCGGCCTTCCCTCCCAGAGCCACACAGCACACTCCCTGGCGTTCAGGTCTTGTCATGCTCTTGCTAAACCAGGTCCCCTTGGTCACCCTTTCAGAATCTCAACATCTCTGACACTCTTCCTGTCCCTTCTTTCCCTCCTCGCCACTCATCCCCATCTACCATGTATTTCACTTCCCCTGTGCGTCTCTCCCAACGATAATGCTGGCTCCACGAGGGCACAGATTTGTGTCTGTCTGCTTTACAGCTGAATCTCAAACAGCCATCCTCCTTCCCTGCCAGCAGGTGGCCTCCCTGGTGCCACTCTGGCAGCTGGGCCGCAGGCCTCCCGCTCACGGCTCAGAGAACAGGTACTGTCCACTGAGGGCACAGGGCACACACGGGTACTCAATACATGTCTGCTGAATGGAAGAGCGAGAACCCCTTCCCCCTCCCCACTTCTTTTGCCGCAACGCCTCCAGCCTCCTCCCAGGCACAGGGTGCAGCAACCGCCCGCACCCACCTCTGCCATGCTGACCCTCGCCGAGCTGTCAGTGTGGTCCAGAAGCTCCCCTCTGGCCTCCTGGGCTTCTGTCGGCATGCCTGGGTCCTACCAGCACTTGTACCTTCCAGATGCACGTTGGAGCTGCGTGGCTCCCACCACCCCACTTTCTGGGCTCCCCCAGAGTTAGGTCACCCCTGAAGGCCAAGGTCAGGCATCACCCTGTCCTAGAGATCCTGGAGAAGGAGAGGCCTGAAGCTGTAGCTGAGACGGCAAACCGTGCCCTAAACGGGGAGCCAAGAGCAGCGAGCCCTGTTGGCACTGAGGCCACACTCACACCCACCAGACCACAAGTCCCGGTCTGGTGCTGAGACACGCTCTTCGATGGCAGACCGGCTGTGACGCTGATGGTAAAGAATCTGCCTGCAATGCAAGAGACACAAGAGACAAGGACTCGATCCCTGGGTCGGGAAGATCTGGAGGAGGAAATGGCAACTCCAGTATTCTTACCTGGAAAATCCCATGGACAGAGGAGCCCGGCAGCTAGAGTTGCAAAGAGCTGATACAACTTAGCACGCGCGTGTACCCACACACACACCCACACACACACACAGCACTAAACACAAAACCTGGGGGACTTACCTGGTGCTTCAGTGGCTAAGACTCCACACTCCCAATGCAGAGTGCCCAGGTTCAATCCCTTGTAAGGGAACTCCACAATTAAGACCCAAAGCAACCAAAGAAATGTTAAAAAAAAAAAACCAAAAAACAACCTTGGGAGAGAGACGGGAGAGCTCAGGAGGTGAAGGGACGCTTCCCGCCTGGTTTACAGGCCAAGCTCACCACACTTGACATTATACAGATTCCAGGCCTCAGGAGAGCAGGGACCCATCTGACTGCTCCCCCTCAGCAGTCCCAACCAGGGCTCTGCACACAGTACGTGTTCACAAAAGCTGTGACTAGCTGTCATTTATGATTATCCATAAATGTGACACGTTATCCACACTGTGACTGCATTTAAGGACAGCCAGCGAGGTCACCACCCATAACAATTTGGTGTCATCCTCCCTGTGGTGCAGATGAAGAAACCAAGGCTCAGGTAAGTTGAAAGACCTGATTGCTGTTGTTGTTCAGTCGTGCCTGTCTCTCTGTGGCCCCATGGACTGTAGCACACCAGGCTTCCCTGTCCTTCACCATTTCCCGGAGCTTGCTCAAATTCACGTTCATTGAGTTGGACCTGATAGAAGTCACAAAACAATCCCTGGTGGGGCAGATGAGATTCACAGCCATCTCTCTGAGAAGTCTACAGCTTTCCCAACTACAGCCAGGCTGTGCTCCTAGAAAGGGCTCACAGGGGGCCCCTTTGCCATCCGTCTCGACACAGGATTCAGGAACCAAGCTCACCTTCCATTTGCCCCTCTGACCTACAGGCGCAGGCCAGCGTACAGCGACCTGAGTCCTGCAGTGAGGAACGTGTGTAGACATGGTCCCACCCCCAGTACACACCCTTGCTCCACAGCCAGCCAGTCTCAGGGACTGACCAGCAGGCTAACATCTACCATCATGGCGGGATTCCCATCCCCTTGCAGAACCAGACCTGTGACTGAGCAGTGGCCTAAGCCGTTTGATGTTCTCATCAACCAACCCCAAACCCCCTGCGCCCAGCAGGGCCTTGTTGTACAGTGCTCCCTTTTGCTGCGCCTCTTGAGAACAGAACTCTTTCATCCTCGTGGTTGCTGCCCTCACCTCGGCCCGCGCTGATGACTGGCTGGCACTCCCCCAGAGAGGACGAGGGGCTGGGCTGTTTTCCAGTGCTGGACCCCTCAGTAACTCTGCCCATCCATTTCCCAGAAAGCACTTGGGGAGAGGCCCTGGCAACCCCTGGCTGCTGGGCAATGGTTAAGCTAGCTGGCTTCCCCTTCCAAGGGAGGACTTTCCCCAGGCCCGGGGCACCCAGCTCTCCCATGTGTGTGCCTGTACTAAACTGCTCACTTCCCCCTGCAAGGTCAGTACCAGGCTTGCCCTGTAAAGAGGGTTGGTTCTGGGCCCACCTCTGGACTCAAGCTCTGCCAATCACTACTTGTCACAAGTCTGGGCAACTCAATGGAACCAGATTTTCCACAGCTGTGACACAGGCAATGATACCTGTACTCACTGAAATTTAGTGTCTGTGCCAGGGACTGGGCTAAATACTCTTGTGAATCTCCTCATTTAATCCCCCAGGACTGTCGTTCCCTCCATTTTACAGGAGAATCCAAGGTTTAGAGGCAAAGCTAGCGCACAAAAGCACCCCACCAGCAGGGAGCGAGCCATGAATTCTCTACCCCGCCTTCCCCAGCCCTGCTGCCAGCACGTCTTTCTGGCATTAACAGCATCTGCGGATACAGGCTGCAGGACAACGTTCTGCAAAGCAACCACATTCCAGCCTTCCCATCTGTTGCCAGAAACATCCCGCAAGCCTACCGAGGCCAAATGGCCTTCCTCCTTCCTTCTCTTCCAGCAGGTGGCCCAGCCAAAACCAATCTGAGAAGGAAGAGCAGGCCGGGGACCAGAATCCCAGCCCCATCCCACTCACAGCTTTGAGATCAGATCGTCCAAACAGGGCACAGGAATCCACATGCCTGCTCCTGGCCCAGGAAGCTCAGGGAAGGAGCAAGAAAGAGGAAAACAGGCATTAAGCACCTACTATACGCCCGGCAGCTCTTAGAA
>NW_011494876.1:8173683-8180495 GCF_000754665.1 Bison bison bison
AGAGAATAGACCCAGGGTACTGTGCCCAGGGCCTGGCACATTTCAAGGGGTGGAAGTTCCTTCTGCCCCCATTTCTGTCGTCCCTTCTTGGGAAACCGTGACGGGGGCACAGCATGGCTGTTAAGAGTCCAGGCCACAGACTTTGGACTTGGGGTGGCACAGGGGACCTGGTTCTGCCATTCGTCAGACGGGTGGTGACCCGGCCACCTCACTTACCATCTCCGAGTTTCTCATCAGTTAAGTGAGGGCTCCAGTAGTGCCAGTCTCACAGGCTGCTAAGAGGAATGGATTAACAAAGTGTTCATCAGGTGCAGGCATGTGGCCGGCACTCAAGGAAGGTTAATTATCGTCCTCCTCGTCCTCAACAGTCACCCCTCTGTCACATCTGTCACTGACCAGACCCCTCCAAGTTCCACTTCCCTGGTTCATTCCTCTTAGTCCTTAGCTAGTCTGGCACCTACCCCTCCCTCATGGTTGGCCACCACCCCAAGACCCTCCACCCTTCTCCCAGTCCCCTCTTTCGGGGGAGTTATCATCCACACCTTCTCACACCTCAATGTAAATAAGGGACATTCTAAAAGAAACACCTCACCAGTACTCTCCAAAGTCTCAAGGTCATAAAAGACAAAGACCGAGGAACTGTACCGACTGGAGGAGACAGGACAAACAAATGCGGTGTGGGATCCTGGGATGGATCCTGAACCAGGAAAAAGGTATGAGCGGAAACCTGGCAAAATTTAGTGTGCAGGAAGAATGAAGTCAGCAGGATTTCAAACCTTGCACGTTCCCGAGAAAGCACTGACCCCTGACGGCTCCTGGGAGATCACCTCTAAGCTCTCAGGACACCCTGCCTGAAAAGAGAACCTCTGTTCACCTGGGCTGGGCCGTGCCAGGCAGTCTCCACTAACAGTGTGATTTCTGTGTGGCCGTGGGCTATGCTGGGCCACTGTTTCTGGACGGGCTGGAGACCGAGGAGCTGAGATGAGCCACACCGACCTCCCACGGCTCTGGGACGCGTGCACTGCGGCCCTGGGCACCAAGGCTGCGCTGAGCTCGCCTGGGAGTAGGTTCTGTGTGCCTGCCGCCACACAGGGAGAACAAATGCTGTCCACACAGCTCAGCCGGGAGGGACCACTGGAAGGCCGCGTCCGCTCTCTCCCGGACTCTGCCCTGCATGCCTTTGCCTTAGCTGATTTTAATCTCTATCCTTTTGCAGTAAACAACCATGATCACAAATCAAATAGCTATCCTGAGTTCTGAGTCCCTCAAGCAAATCCCTGAACCAGCAGGTGAAGCTGGGGACCTTCCAACACCCTCAGGTAAGTTCTCTTGTTGTTGTTTTTGCAGTTTGTTTGGTTTTTAATTACGAAAGTATGATAACACATTTACAGGAGATGTGGAAGATACAGAACAAAGTTACACATAGTTCCACTTAACTAAGTTCTGAAGACTAGTCAACAGTAGCTCCTTGTGGTATTTCCTTGTTTTCCAGAATTACACTACAGTTATGTAAAATGTTAACACTAGAGGAAGCTGGGTGAAAGGCATACAGAACCTCTCCTAGATTTGTGTAACCTTCTGAAAGTCTAAAGTCATTTTGAAACAAAAAGTTAAAAGCAAAGAATAGGGGTGCATGAGATAACTGTCGAAGCTGACTGTTAGGTACATCTGGAATCATTATATTGCTCTCTCCACTTGTGCACAGGTTTTTAATTTTTTGTAATAAAAAAAATTATTTTTTTAACTAGAGGAGTCAATAGTTTGGTGCAACAAATTGAAAGGATCCCATCCAAAACATACAAAGCAGAGTCAACAGCAAAGTCGATAAAGAAACCTTTTAAACACAGAATTCACTAAACCGTAGAGGAACCGGCATCCTGCCCGCCCCCACCTCCCACCCCTGCCCCAGCAGCAGCTGCACGCCAGCGGGCCCAGGCCAGCGCCCCCAGCCCAGCACACTGCGCAGCTGCGAGCCTGGCCGGGCACGTGTGCACACCCCGCCCCGCCGCTGCAGTCCCGCCACAGCCAGCAGGCTGTGCAGCCCACATGAGGGACACCCCCTGAGCGTCCACTGTGCATCTGAGCCCCACGAATCATCTCCTACACAAGAGTACTCCTTCAAGACTGGGAGAGGCAGCTGTCCTGAAAAATATATCCAGACGAACACAGACAGATCAAATGAGGAGACAGAGGAACATGTTCCCAACCAAAGAACAAGATAAATCCCTCAAAAAAGACCTTAATAAGATGGAGGTAAACAATCTACCTGATAAACAGTTCAATGTAATAATCATTAAGGTGCTCACCAGTTTCAGGAGAAAGGAGGAACACAGTAAGAAGTTCAACAGAGATAAAATATAACAAAGTACCAGAAAGAAGTTACAAAAGAACCGAAAAATACACTGGAGGGGTTGGGCAGCAGACTGGATGAAGTAGAAGAATGCATCAGTGAGCTGGAAGACAATGCAAAGGAAATCACCTTGGAAGAGCAGCAAAATGAAAAATAAATTTTAAAAAGTGAAGAGGCCTTAAAGGACTTCAAGGAAAACATCAAGTAGAATAACATTTCCATTAAAGAGGCCCCAGAAGAACTAGAGAATGGGCCAGAAAAAATATTTGAAGAAATAATGGTTGACAACTTCCCTAACCTAAGGAAGGAAACAGACATCCAGGTCCGGAAAGCTCAGAGATTTCCAAGGAAGAGAAACCCCATGAGAACCCACACCAAGACACTATACAACTAAAATGGTAGAAGTTAAGGAGAAAGGAAGAATGAAAGCAGCAAGAGAAAAACAACTTATTATGTACAAGGGAAACTCCTTAAGGCTTTAGCAGATTTTCCGGCAGAAAATTTATAAGCCAGAATGGACTGGTATGGCTTATTTCAAGGACTGAAAGAGAAGGGGGAAAAAAAAAAATACAACCAAGAATTCTCTGCCTGGTAAGGTTATCATTCAGAATTGAAGGAGACAGTAAAAGTTCTCCAGATAAGCAAAAGCTAAAGGAGTTTATGACCACTAAACTAGCCTTACAAGAAATCTTCAAATAACTTCTTTAGGCTGAAAAGAAAAGGCAGTGATTAATAAGGAAACATATGAAAGTAAAATTCTCGTTGGAAAAGGTAAATGTATACTAATGGTAGTGGGTAAATCACTTATAAAGCAACAAACTATCAGAGAAATTAAGAAAACAATCCCATTTACAATTCCATCAAAAAGAATAAAACATCTAGGAATAAATTTAACCAAGGAGGTAAAAGACAGCACATTGGAAATTAAAATACTGATGACACTGAAGAAAACAGAAATGAAAAAAGTATTCCCTGCTCATGAACTGGAATAATTAACACCGTTTACATGTCTGTAAAAGACTCTGATGCTGGGAGGGATTGGGGGCAGGAGGAGAAGAGGACGACAGAGGATGAGATGGCGGATGGCATCACTGACTCGATGGACGTGAGTCTGAGTGAACTCCGGGAGTTGGTGATGGACAGGGAGGCCTGGCGTGCTGCGATTCATGGGGTCGCAAAGAGTCGGACACGACTGAGCGACTGAACTGAACCGAACATGTCCGTACTACCCAAAGCAATCTGCAGATTCAATGCAATCTCTATGAAAATTCCAATGGAGCTACAGTAATCAGCACAGTTCTGGTGCAAAAACATACACACAGATTAAAGGAACAGAACTGAGAGCCCAGAAATAAATCCACACATATATGGACAATTCATTTACAACAGAGGAGCCTAGAACACACCGTGAGCTAAAGACAATTGATTAAAGAATTGAATATGAGACCTGAGACCATAAAAATCCTCAAGAAAACTTAGGTGGTAAGCTTCTTAACACTGGTCTTAGTGATGTTTTTGCAGAACTGACTCCAAAAGCAAGGGAAACAAAAGCAAAAACAAACAAATGAGACTACATCCAACTAAAAAGCTTCTGCACAGCGAAGGAAACGGTCAGCAAATTGCAAAGGCCACCAAACTGAATGGGAGAAGATATCTGCAAATCACATTCATCAGAACGGTATTCAAAATAGTAATTAAAAAACCCATAAAGCTCAACAACAAAACAACCTGGGCAAAGGACTTGAATAGACACCTTTTCACAGAAGATGCACAGACAGCCAACAGGCACAGGAAAAGATGGTCAACATTCACTATTAGGGAAAGCAAAAGTGTTAGTCACTCAGGCACGACCGACTCTTTGCAACGCCATGGACTGCAGCCCCCCAGGCTCCTCTGTCCGTGGGATTTCCAAGGCAAGACTACTGGAGTGGGTTGCCATTTCCTTCCCCAGGGGAATCTTCCCAACCCAGGGATCAAACCCAGGTCTCTGGCATTAAAGGCAGATTCTTTACCATCTAAACCATCAAGGAAGCCCAAAACTGGCTTATGAGGAGTGGGATTATTACAGGGAAATGCAAATAAAAACCACAACGAGATTTCACCTCACATCTGTTAGAACGACTACTATCAAAAAGACAAAAAGTTAACAAGCAACAGAGAGGATGTGGGAAAAAGGGAACCTTCGCACACTGTTGGTCGGATTGTAAATTGGTGCAGCCACTCTGGGGAACAGCCTGGAGGCTCCTCAAAACATTAAGGACAGAACTGTCATACGACCTAGCTATTACCCTTTTGGATCTTTACCTGAGGAACACAAAACCACTAACTGGAAAAGACATACGCACCACTGTGTTCACTGCAGCATTATTTACACTGGACATTTAGCTAAACGTCCATCAGTGGAAGAATGAATAATGCATATGTAGTGCCACTCCAGTTCTCTTGGCTGGAAAACCCTGGACGGAGGAGCCTGGTGGGCTGCAGTCCATGGGGTCGTGAAGAGTCGGACACGACTGAGCGACTTCACTTTCACTTTCATGCATCGGAGAAGGAAATGGCAGCCCACTCCAGTGTTCTTGCCTGGAGAATCCCAGGGACGGGGAGCCTGGTGGGCTGCCGTCTATGGGGTCGCACAGAGTCGGACATAACTTAGCAGCAGCAGCAGCAGAGTATCTGTATACAGTAAAATACTACTCAGTCATAAAATGGGAAATCCTGCCATCTGTGACAACATGGATACACACTGACGGTATTACATTAAATGAAATAACTCAGAAGGAAAAAAGACAAATACCATATGGTTTTACCCTCATGTGGACTCTGAAACAAAAACAAAACAAACAAACCTATAGATTCAGGGAACCGATAAGCAGTTACCAGAAGAACAGGGGAATGTAGGGGTGAACCACGGGGTAAAGCAGTTCAATCGTATGGTGACTGACAGTAATTAGACTTGGGGGTGGTCATTTTGTAGTGTACATAGATGTCAAATTATAATGCCATATATCTGAAACTTACATAATAAAATATATACATTAAAAAAAAAACGAGCTTAATCTTAAGACAACCAACAGGTGGAAACTATGGCAGAGAGAAATTAGGCATTAACTTCCCATAGTCATCGTCTTACTTGGGTTTCTCTTACCTTGGGCGTGGGGTATCTCATCACGGCTGCTCCAGCAAAACGCAGCCATTGCTCCTTACCTTGGACGAGGGGTATCTCCTCACCACCGCCCTTCCTGACCTTCAACGTGGGATAGCTCCTCTAGGCTCTCCTACGCCTGTGCAGCCAAGGCTCCTTGGACGTGGGGTTGGTCCTCCCAGCCACCGCCCCTGGCCTCGGGTGTGGGGTTGGTCCTCCCGGCCGCCGCCCTTGGCCTCGGGCGTGGGGGCGTGGGGTAGCTTCTCCCACCCGCCGCCCCTGGCCGAGAGCTTGGGGCATGGGGTATCTCCTCCCGGCCGCTGCCCCTGACCTTGGACACAGGGTACCTCCTCTTGTCACAGCCCCTGACCTCGGACGCGAGGTAACTCCTCTCGTCGCCACCCCTGACCTCGGACGCTGGGTATCTCCTCTCGGCCGCCCCTCCTGACCCCACGGCCAAGGTAAGAGAAACCCAAGTAAGATGGTAAGATGGCAGTAAGATGCCCTTGCAAGAGGGCATCAGAGGGCAGACACAATAAAACCATACTCACAGAAAACTAGTCAATCTAATCACACTAGGACCACAGCCTTGTCTAACTCAATGAAACTAAGCCATGCCTGTGGGGCAACCCAAGATGGGCGGGCATGGTGGAGAGATCTGACAGAATGTGGTTCACTGGAGAAGGGAATGGCAAACCACTTCAGTATTCTTGCCTTGAGAACCCCATGAACAGTATGAAAAGGCAAAATGATAGGATACTGAAAGAGAAACTCCCCAGCTCAGTAGGTGCCCAATATGCTACTGGAGATCAGTGGAGAAATAACTCCAAAAAGAATGAAGGGATGGAGCCAAAGCAGAAAGAATACCCAGCTGTGGATGTGACTGGTGATAGAAAAAGGTCCGATGCTGTCAAGAGCAATATTGCATAGGAACCTGGAATGTCAGGTCCATGAATCAAGGCAAATTGGAAGTGGTCAAACAAGAGATGGCAAGAGTGAATGTCGACATTCTAGGAATCGCGAACTCAAATGGACTGGAATGGGTGAAATTAACTCAGATGACCATTATATCTACTACTGCGGGCAGGAATCCCTCAGAAGAAATGGAGTTGCCATCATGGTCAACAAAAGAGTCAGAAATGCAGTACTTGGATGCAATCTCAAAAACGACAGAATGATCTCTGTTCGTTTCCAAGGCAAAGCATTCAATATCACAGTAATCCAAGTCTATGCTGGAGAATAGTAATGCTGAAGAAGCTGAAGTTGAACGGTTCTATGAAGACCTACAAGACCTTTTAGAACTAACACCCAAAAAGGATG
>NW_011494876.1:8181895-8182484 GCF_000754665.1 Bison bison bison
ACTGACCTAGAGCCAGACATCCTGGAATGTGAGGTCAAGTAGGCCTTAGAAAGCATCACTACGAACAAAGCTAGTGGAGGTGATGGAATTCCAGTTGAGCTATTTCAAATCCTGAAAGATGATGCTGTGAAAGTGCTGCACTCACTATGCCAGCAAATGTGGAAAACTCAGCAGTGGCCACAGGACTGGAAAAGGTCAGTTTTCATTCCAATCCCAAAGAAAGGCAATGCCAAAGAATGCTCAAACTACCGCACAATTGCACTCATCTCACACGCTAGTAAAGTAATGCTCAAAATTCTCCAAGCCAGGCTTCATCAATATGCGAACTATGAACTTCCTGATGTTCAAGCTGGTTTTAGAAAAGGCAGAGGAACCAGAGATCAAATTGCCAACATCCACTGGATCATGGAAAAAGCAAGAGAGTTCCAGAAAAACACCTATTTCTGCTTTATTGACTATGCCAAAGCCTTTGACTGTGTGGATCACAACAGACTATGGAAAATTCTGAAAGAGATGGGAATACCAGACCACCTGACCTGCCTCCTGAGAAATCTGTATGCAGGTCAAGAAGCAACAGTTAGAACCGGAC
>NW_011494876.1:8182584-8186822 GCF_000754665.1 Bison bison bison
TCTTGATGAAAGTGAAAGTGGAGAGTGAAAAAGTTGGCTTAAAGCTCAACATTCAGAAAACAAAGATCATGGCATTCGGTCCCACCACTTCATGGGAAACAGATGGGGAAACAGTGTCAGACTTTATTTTTCTGGGCTCCAAAATCACTGCCGATGGTGACTGCAGCCATGAAATTAAAAGATGCTTACTCCTTGGAAGGAAACTTATGACCAACCTAGATAGCATATTCAAAAGCAGAGATATTACTTTGCCAACAAAGGTTCGTCTAGTCAAGGCTACGGTTTTTCCTGTGGTCATGTATGGATGTGAGAGTTGGACTGTGAAGAAGGCTGAGTGCTGAAGAATTGATGCTTTTGAACTGTGGTGCTGGAGAAGACTCTTGAGAGTCCCTTGGACTGCAAGGAGATCCAACCAGTCCATTCTGAAGGAGATCAGCCCTTGGATTTCTTTGGAAGGAATGATGCTAAAGCTGAAACTCCAGTACTTTGGCCACCTCATGTGAAGAGTTGACTCATTGGAAAAGACTCTGATACTGGGAGTGATTGGGGGCAAGAGAAGGGGACGACAGAGGATGAGATGGCTAGATGGCATCACTGATTCGATGGACGTGAGTCTGAGTGAACTCCGGGAGTTGGTGATGGACAGGGAGGCCTGGCGTGCTGCGATTCATGGGGTCGCAAAGAGTCGGACACGACTGAGCGACTGATCTGGTCTGATCTGATCCCATAGTCAGTAGTGGAAGAGCCCAGGCTGGACCCCAGAAGTGCCCTGCAAGCAGCAGGGTCAAGGCCACCTTCCCTGTGGCCACCACCTTGTGTGCAGAATTGCCAGGGGCAACAGGAGACCCAGTGGGCCAGGCCCCCCAGTCCCAGGAGCAGCTGGGAGGTGATGCCTCAGAGTTTGGATCCTGCTCCCCTCAGGACACAAGCTGGACACTACCTCGGGGGCATGTGGAGAGGAGCGAGGCCTCTTCCTGAGCAAACACTGCACATCACAGATGGGAAAGCAGAGACCCACAAGGAGAGGGCGCCCTCTCAGAGCCCCCATATCTTAGAAGCTCTGCCATGACAGGAGCCCCTGGTCTCCTGACTTCTTTTCCAACTGTGCACAAACGGGTTAAGACAAAGTCTTTACCATCAAAAGACCTGGTTCAAAATCCAGCTCTGTAACCTAGTCGCTGTGCAAACCTGGGCAAGTGACAGTTGCTCTCCGAGCTTGTTTCCTCCCCTGCAAAATGTGGAGCTGCGTCCTACTCTGCAGGGGTGCTGTGCAACGGAAGTGAGGGAACCTATAAACAGCCCACCGCACTCCCTGAGGCCCGGCTCCCCTCTGGGTCCTACTCAAAGCTGTGCCCAACGCACTGCAGATGCTCCACAAACATCCGTGCAGGGAACAAAGGACGGGAGTGTGCGAATACTAATGCTGGGCGTAAACGAGAGGAGACAAGCTTCAGGGCAGAACCATGGTTGCTCACATGACACAGCAACTCTTTAACTGAAGAAACAGGGAGGGCAGCCTTCTAAGGTCCCGGAATATTAACGACTTGAGCTCCTGAAGGGGACAGAAGCCTTCAGGAGAGGCAGCAGAAAGGCTAAGACCCCTTTGGAGACAGAGCTCGGTACACAGCCTTTTTAGTCCCAGAGGCGTCGGCTCTGAGATTAGAGGACTGGGTAAGTATAAACAGGGTGGACACGTGTGCGCACGCACAGACAGCTGTAAGAAAGGTGCGGTCTTTTCTATCAAAGCAGAAGTCAGAAATGAAGAAGCGATTCATTCTTAGAAGAGGTGACCAGAAAGGTATAAGATGCCTAAAATGTTTGAGTAAGATTTTTGCCTAAATCTTGGTGGCTAGTTTCCAAGCCTTTGTTCTTTTCACTTCCTGATTCTCCTTCCTCAGAAGAACATTTTGGCAGGCTAACTTCTCAGGCTTTATCCTGGACAGACACAAAGAACTAAAAGGGTGAGGAAAACAGTTAACATAAATCCTCCAAGCAGGAATTTACAAGCCCTCGTGGAGACCAATTGTTAAAAACAAAAACACAATTAGGCAACGTCCAGGAGAGACTGTAATCCTGTGGTCCTCAACCTATGAGGAGCCAGAGAAGGGAACCTGCGTCTCCGGGATAAAAATCTAGGGGGCTTCCCACTCAGTGCGCTTGCTTCCCAGACTTCTGTCTGGAGCGCACCCTTCTACAGAAGTCAAGACCGCCTTGCTGAGCCGTTTTCAACTGTCTGTCTTATTCCTGCGGCACCATTTGAGAGCATGTCCAACAACAGCAAACCCGGCGGCGCAGTGGATAGGAATCCACTTACCAATGCAGGGGACATAGTTTCGATGCCTGGTCTAGGGAGATCCCCCAGGCTGAGGAACTAAGCCCCTACACCACAACTACTGAAGCCCACGTGCCTAGAGCCCATGCTCCACGACAAGAGAAGCCACCACGGTGAGAAGCCTCCCAGTGCGACGAGAAGCAGCCCCTGCTAGAGGAAGCAGCCTCAACTAGAGGAAGTCCACACGCAGCAAGGAAGAGCTAGCGCAGCCACAAAGAAGTCATTTGTTTTCAAGTTCCACAAGCAAATGGGATCCAATTAAATTGATATAAACAAAGTTAAAAGACCGTCTATGGAATGGGTGAACATATTTGCAAACAATGCGACTGACAAGGGCTTAATTTCCAAAATGTACAAACAGCTCACGCAGCTTAGTATCCAAAAAAGAAACAACCCAATCAAAAAGTGGGCAGAAGACCTAAATAGATGCTTTTTTGAAAGACGACATACAGATGGCTAACACACTTAGAGAAATGAAAATCAAAACTACAATGAGGTACCATCTCACACTGGTCAGAATGGCCATCATCAAAAATCCTAAAATAAGAAATGCTGGAGAGGGTGTGGGCTTCCCTGGTGGCTCAACTGGCAAAGAATTTGCCTATAGTGTGGGAGACCTGGGTTTGATCCCGGGGTTGGGAAGATCCCCTGGAGAAGGAAATGGCAACCCACTCCAGTATTCTGCCCTGGAGAATTCCATGGACTGTATAGTATATGGAGTCGACTGTATAGTCTATGGGGAGGGTGTAGAGAAAAAGAGATCTTGCTCCACTGTTGGTGGAAATGCAAACTGATGCAGGCAGTATGCAGAACAGTATGGCGATTCCTTAAAAAACTAAAAACAGGGTCACCATATGACTCAGAAATCCCACTTTGGGGCATATACCCAGAGAAAACTGTAATCTGAAAAGACACATGTACCCCAATGTCTATAGTAGCACTACTTACAATAACCAAGACACATAAGCCACCTAAATGTCCTTTAACAAATGAATGGATGAAGAGGATGGATACATATGTACAATGGAATACTACTCAACCGTGAAAAAGAATGAAGTCGTGTCATCTGCAGCAACATGGACGGACCTAGAAATGATCACGTTAAGTAAATCAGAGACAAACATCATATGACATCACTTACATGGGGAGACAAAAAAATGTTACAAATGAACTTACTTGGAAAACAGACTCTCAGACATAGAAGACAGACTTAAGAGTTACCAAAAAGGAAAGAGGGAGAGGGATAAATTAGGAGTATGGGATTAACATCAACACATTATTATGAATGAAATATATAACCAATAAGGGCTTGCTGTATAGCACAAAGGACTGTATTCAGTTTAGTAACCAACAATGGAAAAGAATCTGAAAAAGAATATCTATATCTATCTATACAGAGAAAGATATACATATATATAAAAAAACAGAATCACTTTGTTATATATAAAAAATGCAATCACTTTGTTATAACCTGAAACAGAACATTGAAAATCAACTATACTTCAATTAAAACATTACATCAAGGCAGAAAAAAATAAAGCAGAGAAGAATCAATAAACTTTACCAAATAAAAAAAAGAGGGTGCAAACTCCAGATCCTTTCAAGCACGGGCCGTGCCCTTGGGTAGAGAATACTGGTGCATCCAGCCAACTTTTGTTTATTTACTCATCCACCAAGTACTTACTAATGTCAAGGAATGTTCAAACTACTGCACAGTTGCACTCATCTCATACACTAGCAAAGTAATGCTCAAAATTCTCCAAGCCAGGCTTCAATGGCACGTGAACCATGAACTTCCAGATGTTCAAGCTGGTTTTAGAAAAGGCAGAGGAACCAGAGATCAAATTGCCAACATCCACTGGATCATCGAAAAAGCAAGAGAGTTCCAGAAAAACATCTATTTCTG
>NW_011494876.1:8186922-8208612 GCF_000754665.1 Bison bison bison
GGGAATACCAGACCACCTGACCTGCCTCCTGAGAAATCTGTATGCAGGTCAAGAAGCAACAGTTAGAACCGGACATGGAACAACGGACTGGTTCCAAATAGGAAAAGGAGTACGTCAAGGCTGTATACTGTCACCCTGTTTATTTAACTTACATGCAGAGTACATCATGAGAAATGCTGGACTGGAAGAAACACAAGCTGGAATCAAGATTGCCGGGAGAAATATCAATAACCTCAGATATGCAGAGGACACCACCCTTATGGCAGAAACCAAAGAGGAACTAAAGAGCCTCTTGATGAAAGTGAAAGAGGGGAGTGAAAAAGTAGGCTTAAATCTCAACATTCAGAAAACTAAGATGATGGCATCCAATCCCATCACTTCATCGCAAATAGATGGGGAAACAATGGAAACAGTGACAGACTTTATTTTGGGGGGCTCCAAAGTCATTGCAGCCATGAAATCAAAAGACGCTTGCTCCTTGGAAGAAAAGCTATTTCCAATCTAGACAGCATGTTAAAAAGCAGAGACATTATTTTGCCAACAAAAACCCATCTAGTCCAAGATCGTTTTTCCAGTAGCCATGAATGAATGTGAGAGTTGGACTATAAAGAAAGCTGAGCACCGAGGAATTAATGCTTTTAAACTGTGGTGTTGGAGAAGACTCTTGAGAGTCCCTTGGACTACAAGGAGATCCAACCAGTCCATCCTAAAGGAAATCAGTACTAAATATTCATTGGAAGGACTGATGCTGAAGCTGAAGCTCCAATATTTTGGCCACCTGATGCGAAGAACTGACTCACTGGAAAAGACCTTGATGCCGGGAAAGACTGAAGACGAGAGGAGAAGGGGACGACAGAGGATGAGTTGCTTGGATGGCATCACCGACTCGATGGACATGAGTCTGAGCAAGTTCCAGGAGTTGGTGATGGACAGGGAAGCCTGGTGTGCTGCAGTCCACGGGGTCACAGAGTCGGACACAACTGAGCTACTGAACTGAACTACTTGCTGAGCTGGGGCTGGGACTGCATTCAGGACCAAGAGCAAAGCAGACACAGTCCTTGTTTTCAATGATACTTCAGACAAAAACCAGTAATTAAAGGAAAAACAGCCACTTCTCATACCGAGGGTGTGGTGTCCGTTTCCACCTCCACCTGTGACACCAAACATGAGGTATCCCATCCCAGCAGCAACCAGTCCTCTGATTCCCCAACACTGGACGTCCAAACGTTTCCATTCGAATTGCCTCTGGGCATCAGCGCAGACCCGAGGGGAACAGGGCTCAGTCCCGTGAGACTGCCCCTGCTTCCGACAACAACTGCAAATGCCCGGGGGCACCAGGACTTCTGACCTACCAGCTACATATAAATTCAGGGGTTCCCATGACCCCCTCCCAGGGGTTCAATAACCTGCCAGAATGACTCACAGAATTCAGAAACCACTTGAATTGCATTTGTGGGTTTATTGTAAGGGACCCAGTTCAGGAACAGCCACTGTGCGGGGGTCGGGGGGGGGGGGGCAGGGCAAGAGGCGGCGGGTAGGACAAGATATGGCTGGGAGGCCACCCTCCCAGTGTCTCCATGTGTTCACCAGCTCAGAAGAGCCCTAAAGCCCACTGTTTTAGGGATTTTTACCGAGGCTTCACAATGCAGGTATAAATGGTTATATCATGGACCACTGGTGACTTGTTCAGTCTCCAGCAACTCTCCCAGCCAGGCGGTTAGCGGTGGGGGAGGTAGGAAGGACTGCTAGTCCAGCCCTAGCATTATTAAGGCTTGGTCTGTCTGACAGCAACTCCCCCCGCCCAACCCGAAGGTGTGTGCAGGCCCCCAGCCAGGATACAAAAGAGAATTCTATCACTCAGGAGATGACAAGGATTTTTAGGAGCTCTTTGCCAGGAACCAAGGGCAAAGGCTGAATCTATAACTTTTATTATACCACAAGGAGCCAAAGCTTGGAGCTAAGAAAGCAAGTCCCAGAGTTTCTAATCCAGACTAGCGTGACTTCCCAGAAGAGTGTGACACTGTGGTGAGCCGAAAAGACAAAAACTAGACGGGCAAAGCAGGAACACCCTGGGAACAGCAGCAGCAGCAAGAGAGGGCAAGGAGACCTTAAGTTCAAAAAAGTTATAAGTTCATTAGAAGCGGCTGTGAGTATCCAGCTAGGCGAGCCTGCCCATTCCTAATGGGATCCTCTGTTCCCGCAGCAGCTCCCTGACCCAGTCTGGAAGATTCCCAAGGGCAGGGCTGGTTTGGGCTTCCTGCTATGCCCAGAACTCAGATCACCGTGGATTCTAAAAATAAATACTGACAAATAACCGAATCTGCGCATCCTGCACAAGCCGAACCTTCACACGTGCACGCGTGCTAAGTCGCTTCAGTCGTGTTCGGCTCTTTGCGACCCCCATAAACTGCAGCCTGCCAGGCTCATTCTATGCGATTCTCCAGGCAAGAATACTGGAGTGGACTGCCATGCTCTCCTCCAGGGGATCTTCCTGACCCAGGGATCAAACCCATGTCCTTACAACTTCTGCACTGGCAGGCAGTTTCCTTACCACTAGTGCCACCTGGGAAGCCCAATATGGCACATGCAGAGCAACTAAGCCTGTGCCGCAACTATCGTGCTCTAGAGTCCCCGAGCCACAACTACTGAAGCCCAAGCGCCCGAGAGCCTGTGCTCGGAAACGAGAGACGAGAGTGGCCCCCGCTCCCCACAACTCGAGAAGGCCCATGAAGCAACGAGGTCCCAGCACGGCCAAAAATGAAGAGCTTTTTAAATTTATTTTTAAAAAAGAAAAAAACAAAAAGAGCTTTCCTTCATCCTGTGAGTTATAGTTAAGGGAAAGGAGTTAAGAGAAGTGGTCCCCCAAGAGGCACGCCTCCAGGATTTGCACCCTGGTCTCTGACTCTGGGTACAACCTGTGGTGTTTTTTTATTTTTTTTTTTACACAGAGTGAAACCGTGTGCATCTGACCAGCACCAGGTTCTGGGAGGCTGCCGGATGGGCAGTGAGAGGAAGGGGAAGACAGAGGCTTGGAGGCTGGCACTGAGGTGCTGGGCCAGCCTGGTGCTAAGCTATCTGTCCCACTTCACACCCTCTGAGCCATCCTCCCAGGGCAGACCCGGGCGAGGCAGAGCCCGGCCACACCCAGCAGAGGGAGCCTGGCAGGCAGTGGACAGCTGGGAGCCTGCCAGGCAGCGCCTTCTGTCTTCTGTGGTCCAGCCCCTCCCGGGGAGGAGACAGGGGCTGGCCGAGCCGCGCTGAGAGGCCTGGGCCACGGCTGCGGAGGTCAGGCCAGGCCTACCGTGCAGGCATGGGACAGAGGTGAGTCAGGGGCACCGGAGGGAGTGGGACTCACTGCGCACTTGCCGCCACCCCTACGGACTCTCAGAGTCCGTCCTTCCCCGGCCGCCTGCTCCTAGACGCTCCCTGGGAGCCAAGTATGAGCGCCACGGCTCGAATGTGACCGAGATCCTGGCCCTCAGGTAGACACAGCAATAAACAAACAACAAAACAGTAAATGAGCAAATTATCTTGTATGTTACGATAAGGGATGCAGAGGAAACCCAGAGCAGGGTGAGGGGGGCTGGGGAGGCTAGAGGAAGGGGTGTGGGGTTTTAAAGACGGCGGTCAGGTGGGCCTCACTGACAAGATGGCACAGACCAAGGACTTGCACAGGGAGGAAGGGAGCGGTGAGAACATCGGGAAAGAATGTTCTGGGCTGAGGACACAGTCCTGGCCACTGGAGGGGGTGAGGCTGCGTGTATCTGAGCACAGCGAGCAGCAGTTGGAGCGCAGGGAGGAAGTGGCAGAGGGGACAAGGCCAGGCCATGAGGGCTTGCGGGGATCCAGGCGTTAGACGACAGGGTTCTTCGAAGGTTTCGGGCCCTCTGTCTGCAGCCCGTGGCACTCCCCACCTCCCCCACTCAGTCCGTGCATGAATCCCATGTGCCACAGGTGGCTGTGTGACCTTACAAAGTCTCCTCTCTTCCCGAGGCGCCTGCCCTCTCTAATAAACAGTGATAATACCATTGCATCTGCAGGGTTGTGAAGAAGAGTGGGAATCAACAGAGGCCACCTGTGGGAAAGCTTTACAGCAGGCGTCCTGTGAGCTAGACTCTGGGGACCCCAGAAAAGCAGCGCTGGCCACCCAGGCACTCACACTTTGGGAGAGGGACATTTGAATGAATAAGGAATCCTTCCTTATTGTTCACTCTAATAGCAGCCGGGGTGGGGCGGTAACCAAAAGGGGGCCTGGTTCTCCCAGGGGGCCCAGCCATCAGGGAGGCGAAGGGGTGGCCCTGGAGGCTGGGGCTCACTAGGAAAAGTGGGGGAAAGAGCAGGGGGCAAAGGGCAGGAGGGGAGTGGGGAGGCGTGGATACGGGGCAAGGGGCATGTGGGTGAGAGGTGGTGAGATGGCAGAGGGCACGGACTCCAGCCCATGAACAGTGAGCACCCGGAACCAGACTGCCAGCAGGAGAGGAGACTGCAGTGTCAGAGCTCACCCTGGCCGCGGGGAGAGCGGGCGGAGGCGCCGAGGCAGCGAGCGCAAGGCGAGGGCAGCACAGGAGGTTAGCAGAGGGGATGGGTGGCCGGACAAGGGGGTCTGAGAGACTCAACCTGGGGGCTGTTCTGCTGTGGGGAAACAGGGGCTCTAGGAGGCCGAGGGGGTGCTGTGAAGGATGCAGGGTCCACCGTGGCTGTGGGGGACACCCAGGTTTGGGGGCAACACGTCACAGACAAGAGGCAAGCTTCCTCCCTCAGCTCCACAGTACCCCTCCAGGCTCACAGGAATGGGCCAGCTGAGCCTGGGACTGGTGAATGGGGTCACCGGTCCCCCCGGTGAGACCTCCCCACTCCCTAGGTGCGGCTATAGCATCGACAGAGTGTGTGCTCTGTGGCTGGACACCACCCAGTTCCTGGTCAGCTCCAGCAGTGTGGCTAGAGGCCACACACCTCGCCTCCCTAAGGTGAAATTTCTTCATGCATGACCTTCACTGATGTTTTCTGAGAATCCCCCGCCCCGCAGGCAATGCTTAGAACACTAGCCGCAATGGCAGAACACTAGCTGTGTCCTCAGACTCTGTCGAAACCTCAGCTGGAACGCAGCTGACTGCGGCACCGGGTACTGAGCAGTCACTGCAGGCCCGCTGGACAGCGCCCAGCGCACCACCGAGGGCCCCAGGGGAGGGTGTGCAGGAGGAAGGGCCCGCAAGCCTTTAAAGGAATCTGCTTTCCTCCCAAGCAGGCTGAGCTGACATTCGGCCCTGAGCAGTTCGTGCTGCACACAGGTTCTCAGCACAGTCCAAGGCTCAGAGCAGCTGGCCTGGAAGTATCTCTTCTCGGATGCCAGGCAGAGCCAGGCGATGGAGGGCAATCCAGTGCACCGAGTGTCAGCGGGGGACGCCTGGAGCAGTAGCATGCATCCTGACATAGAGAGCGAGAGGCACTCGCAGTCCTTCAACGTGGAGGAACTCACCAACATCCTTGACGGAGGCGCCCAGAACACCGCACTCCGGAGGAAAGTGGGTAAGAGCAGGCTGGGGAACGGAGCCCCGGCTTTCTGCCCACGTGCATTTCTTAGAAAGACAGTCCCTTCATAGCAGTCCCACCTTCAGATGGGCTTCCCAGGTGGCCCGAGTGGTAAAGAACCCGCCTGCCAGTGCGGGAGACGTGGGAGACGCAGGTTCGATCCCTGGGTTGGGAGATCCCCTGGAGGAGGGCATGGCAATCCACTTCAGTATTCTTGCCTGGGGAATCCCTGTGGACAGAGGAGCCTGGCGGGCTACATACAGTCCATGGGGTCGCTGAGAGTCGGACACCCTCTGAAGCGACTTAGCACACGGTATACATCTTCAAATAACAAATTCTGCTCTTAAAATTCCACTATTAGAGATTTGTCCCTTTGGACTATGAAGGAAGCTTTAACATGTCAGTATTCCCTGAGGTCCTTATTCTTCCACGGCATAGCTTCGCAGCCTTGGGCGAGTCGCTTCCCCATCTCAGGACCTCTGACTGCATCTGTACACTGACAGTGGTGTCTGACTGCCTTTCCACACTCATGAGGCACGTGGATGGGAAGCTGTGAAGGTACCCGGAACCTCACCCAGGACGCTACGCTCTCTGTTCTCTGTCCCTCTCACAGAAAGCATCATCCACAGTGAACCAGAGCTTAGCCTGAAGGATAATTACTTCATGACCCAGAATGAACGTTACGAAGCCGCCATTAAGAAGAAATTCCACATCCTCATGCTAGCACAGCGCCTGGGCTGGTCCGAAGGCAGCAGTGAATTACAGTACGCCTCCAGGTGCTTACTCGCAGGGTGCCTCCACCAGAGACGGGTCCACCTGGGAGCCCCCAGAAAACCCAGCCCATGAGCTATGTTCCCTAGCAAAGATACTGGTTGTTGATGTTGTTCCGTCACTAAGTCGTGTCTGACTCTTTGCGACCCCATGGACTGCAGCACGCCAGGCTTCCCTGTCCTTCACCATCTCCCGGAGTTTGCTCAAACTCCTGTCCATTGAGTCAGTGATGCTATCTAAACGTCTCATCCTCTGTCGCCCCTTTCTCCTCCTGCTCTCACACTTTGCCAGCATCTGCTCTCACACTTTGCCAGCATCAGGGTCTGGGAGTGAGTCAGCTCTATGCCAAGGGTACCACTTCCTGGGAAGCCAGGGCCAGGCGTCCCTTCTCTCCTGCCCCCTGCCAGCCTGAGGGTACTGGGGAACTTGTCTCCGCTGGGCTGTTCAACCATTGTGTGTCTCCCCTACAGAAGTGTTTCTGGAGATTTGGGCTTCGCGATACATCACATCTTCCAGAAAACCATCAGGAGCCTGGGCTCAGAGGAGCAGATTGCAAAGTGGGACCCACTCTGCAGCAAGTTCCAGATCCTGGGGACATACGCCCAGACAGAACTGGGGCACGGTGAGCAGGGGCTGCTGCATGCAGCGTACAGGCAATGCCCTGCTCAGCTCCAGAGGGCCCATTTCCATCTCAGTCGTCACAGGCTGATATACTAGCAAGATGTCACAGCAGGTGGCAGTGTAAAGGTCTTAAGAGGGGGTGATTTTTTTCTAATTTACACGAACATACCGTATGAACTGGTGGTGGCACAAGTCCTTCCTACTGGAAATGTCAGCCACCACCCGCTATCGTGGGCTGGCCATGTGTCCCCGCAGAGCCCACCAGTGAAGGGAGAGACATGCCGGGAACACACTGGAGTGGGAGTGTGCCCCACTCCACACTGGCTGGTGCCTGGGAGCTCCAGGGACACCCAGACGCTGCTAGCCCAGCAGACTCCCGCCCTGGCCCAACGTCTACCTACCCGCCTTGATTCCCAGGGACGTATCTTCAGGGCCTGGAGACTGAAGCCACCTACGATGCAGCCACCCAGGAGTTTGTGGTGCACAGCCCCACGATGACGGCCATCAAATGGTGGCCTGGGGACCGTGAGTATCCCCCCTCATCCCCCAAGGACAGCGAAGCTGGACCGTAGAATAGCGCTGACGGTGGTGTCCAGCAGACCTCAGACGGAGGCACTGTTCTAGGCTGATGACATTGGGCAAGTCCCTTCCCAGAGCCCCAGGTTCTTACGTGGTAGAACAGTTGGGATATGAAAAATTTCATCACTGAGTGGCTAAGAAGCCACCAGAGGCACTTTGAAACAGTTGAGGAAACTGACCCCAACCTTGGGGATGAAGGTCAAGGCCTCTCTCATGTGCACGCTGCCACCCTACACACACTTGGCCTGGCCCCAGGCACTCATCATTCTTCTTGTCTTCCAAGTTAATGATTAAGCTTGCCAGCAGCCAGCGCACAGGGTACACACCAGGGAGAAAAACGAGCCTGCCTTCTTCTGCTTCGGACACCCCAGTGTCCATCAGGCCACTGGCGCCACATCACCCCTGCAGACAGTGGGTGGAGGCTGTGCCCCCACCCGATGCCTCCCAGAGTGTGGGCGGTTTGCCAAAACCCGAGGAGCCGGGTTCCACCAGGGCCCTCTTCCTCTGATTTGAGAATACTTCTTTGGAAAGCGGCTTCCCTCGTAGCTCAGTTGATAGAGAATCTGCCTGCATTGCAGGAGACCCAGGTTCGATCCCTGGGTTGGGAAGATCCCCTCTAGAAGGGAAAGGTTACCCATGCCAGTATTCTGGCCTGGAGAATTCCATGGAGTGTATAGTCCATGGGGTCGCAAAGAGTTGGACACAACTGAGCGAGTTTCACTTGTCTTTGGAAAAAAAAGATATAACACACGTGAGCAGTCCAACTAAAGCAGAGAGAGAGAGAGGGGGGGGAGAGAGAGAGGTGAGGCAAGCAGAGAGGGATGAATACTGAGAGGAGAGACGAGTGGAGAGAGAGAGGCCAGAGAAATAAGAGAGCAGCGACCACTGACAAAACTGCAGGGAAGAAGGGACCCTGAAATCAGGCAGGGTTCAAGTCTGAGCTCAGCCTCCTTCAGGTCGGTGCCCTTGGGCACAGCCCTCTATTCTCTCAGCCGCAGTTTCCTTTTCTGGAAAATGGGACTTGGGCACACCTGCCCGCAAAGACTGGAAATGCTGGTTATCTGTATTCACTACTATTAGGTTGATGGCACAGAGGGTCATTGATAGGTTTTTGAGGACAGGGAGCAAAAAAAAATAGCTTGCTTTTGTCACAATGCCTTTTGCAAGTCACTGCTAGATTTGTTTGGTTCTTTGAGGGTAGCTCCCTCTCTTTGCAATCAGTGACTCTTTGAGGTCTCAAAGGTGCCCACCTGCTGGGGTGGGGGCAGCAAGGCACACATCTCCCTGTGATTTGGGACCCGTGTTCCGACCACAGATCCTTACATACGTTCCCCCCCACAGCCATGGTGTAAAAATCCTGTCCCCCTGATCCCAAAGAAAATAATCAAGAGCATGTACTCCAGTCAGAAGACTGTGGCAGGATCAAGTTTTAAAAGATGCCAAGCTTTCCCAGATTGCTCCATTCAGGGCATTTTCATTAAAATCCGTAGCCTTTGTCAAGCTTTGCCTTTAGAAGAGCAGCCAGAAGGGATGGAGGGCAATGGGCCCTCTTAAGATCTCCATCAGCCTTCCTCCTTTCCCGAGCCCATGGGGACTCTGCCCGTGTATCGCAGGGTGGCTGCTATACAAACCAAACATTTAGACGGAACTCTCTGTAGCCCCAGCCACCAACTCTCCATAAATCCCTCCAACCCCATCCATTCTAAAGCGAGACACTCACACTAAAGTTCTTGGGGTGGTTCCAGTCATTTCCAAGGATGAATGGAGGCTGTATAAACTGAGGGGTATCCTGACTAAGCACCCCTAAGCTTCCCTGGCTCCACCAACTCCACGACCTGGGACCCACCAGGCTGACCTGGTCCCCAAGCTTCTGAACATGCTGCTCCCTCTGCTTTGCACTCTGGCCTGTGTGGATCCCCTGGAAAATACTCTTTGCCCTCCAGCCTCCCCAACCCCCACCCTCCTAGGCAGACCAAACAAAGCCCCACTCCAGCCTCACAGAGCATCCCCCACCCCCAAGCCACCACACTGGTCCTCCTTACAGACTGGGCCTTCCTCCAGGGTCCCGATGAGGAGGTTTGGCCTGCTCCTCTGTAACATGAGGGGTCACACTGGGTTTCTCCCCTCTCTGCCTGCAGTGGGACGGTCAGCCACCCATGCCCTGGTCCAGGCCCAGCTGATTTGCTCTGGAGCCCGGCAGGGCATGCATGCCTTTATTGTCCCCATCCGGAGCCTCGACGACCACAGCCCGCTGCCAGGTAAGCTCCTGCTCCTTCCTCTAGGACCCCTGCCAGAAGACCCCACCAGGCCTCCCTGTCCTGGGCCCCAGAGGTCCATGGGGGAAACTGGGGCCTGTCTCCCTTGGGCAGGGACCGGTCCAGTTGCACAGACCTGGCTCTAACAGGCTGGGTGGATACGAGCAAGATTGAGCACCTGACCTCAGCCTGCTCACCTGCAGCAGCTGTGATAACCCCAACGCCATGGGCCGCTGTGAGGCTCGGAGGAGCCAGCATGTGGCTGTGTGCTGACATACGACCCCTCAACTGACGGCCACCCCTTCCTCTGTATCCTCCTAGGGACCACCATTGGGGACATTGGGCCCAAGATGGACTTTGAACACACGGATAATGGCTTCCTCAAACTGGACCACGTGCGCATCCCCAGGGAGAACATGCTGAATCGCTTCGCACAGGTGGGTCCTGGGGAGGGTGCAAGCCTGCATTGCCTGCGAGGGGGCAGAGACACCCCACAGAAAGCTGCTGCTGCCCCTGGGTCCTTCTCTAGAGAGTTGGGTTTGGGGCATCCCTCCCAGAGGGGCTCTAGTGTCCCGCAGACCTGAGTAAGGTCCCAATTTTGGAGCTGTGTGATCTTGGGCACGTCACTTGGCCTCGCTGAACCTCAGAGTAAATGCTCACCGCATTAGGTGGCAGAGCAGTCACGGGGTAGGGTGGCAAGGCCATGTGAGGAAAAGAGAAACAGGTTGAGGATGGTGTGCGTACGCACCTCCAGTACAGCCTGCACACAACCAATCTTCGAACAGACATCAGCTGAGTGCTGGAGGAAGTTCTGGGGGGGTCCCCACTTTGCCAGGCATGACCATGGATATGAGGGAAGCTGTGGCTTGTGGGGGGTCTGGGGTGTACCAGGGAGGAGCTGTGAGCTGAGGCATGTGGGCAGTGGGTATGTGTCAGCAAGTACAGGCGAGTGTCAGTTTTAACAATGGCCATACCAGCACACGGCTGGTGCTGGCTGGGTCTACTCCGGGTGAGCAGCCCGAGGACGCCAGTGTCTACAGTGCAGGGAGGCCCGCGGTTCTGGGCGCAGGAAGGCTGGGGAGTCCCAGCTCAGACCCATTGCCTGGCCCCCGTCTACTAGGTCCTACCAGATGGCACCTATGTCAAGCTCGGAGTGCCGAAGAGTAACTACCTCAGCATGGTGGTGGTGCGTGTGGACATTCTGCTGGGCGAGGTCCTCCCGCTGCTGCAGAAGGCCTGCACCATTGCCGTCCGCTACGCCGTCATCCGCCGCCAATCCCGCCTCCGGCCCAGGCAAGGGGCGCCCAGAGGAACCACAGCAGCCGGGGCCCCCTCGGTCCCACAGTGTCTGCCCCCTGACCCAGCCCTCTGCCAGAGTGGGGTGCCAGGAGCACACGTGAGCCCCCTCGTGCACACACAGTCGCCTGGGCCTGGCCCATCCGGTCTGTGGGGTTTTCCTGGCTCCCTGGAACCCTGGCTGACCAGCCGGCCCGACCTGTATCTGTAGGTCATTGTCTGCCCTGCAGCGGACTCAGTCTGTCCACACGGGTCAGTGTCTGCCCCGCACCGCCAGGGTGGACTCAGTCTGTCCACACGGGTCCCGTATGGCTGTGCCAGGCTGAGTGCCATCTGATGGGCTGGGCGCCATGCTGTGGGTGAACATGGCCCTGGAGGTTGTTCTGTCAGCTGTGAATGCTTGTGTCTAGAAAAGCCCGCTGTGACATCCGACTGTATTGGAGACGGTTCTGTCTGGTTGTGGCTGTCGGCTTCTGGCTGTGGTATGTCCACATCCAGGTCCTTCTGTTGTCTGCGCTTGTGTCTGGCCAATACTCTGTCTACTCCACGGCACTGAGGGGCTGACTATACCCTCTGCTTCTTTTTTTTTTTTTTTTTTAATGATTTGCACTTATTTTTCTCATTTTAAAAGTAGCAGGTAATCCACAGGAGAAAAACATAAGTTTTTCTGCTTTAATATGTGTACGTGTACAAAGCCATGTTCCCTCAAGCATGCAGGCGCACACACACACACGCAGTTATCAGATTCACCAGAAAAAAAATATAGAACTGCCCATTACATTTCAATTTTCGGTAGACAAAGAATCTTCTAGAATAAACCACACGGGCACACACCCACGATGCAGCAAACTGGAGTCTGGGCCTACAGGGCTGCAGTGTGAGCTCAGGGAGAGAGGCTGGGCTGGACATGGCACAGCTGACTGAACTTGTGGGGCAGAGACAGGCGGGGTCAGGGCGGTTCTTGCCCCAACTCCACTAAGTGACCCTGGGCAAGTCCTCTGCCCTCTCTAGGCCTACTTCCTCACTTCTAAAGGGAAGAGCGAGACCACCAGGACCGGAACTTGCGAACATCTGGTCTAAGAATCTGGTGGAGTTTCACACCATGGGCTCAAGGATCCACAGGTGACTAATGCAAAGTGGACTGAGAGGCGAAACCAGGCAGGCCTGGGGCCACCCTCAACTCGGCTGCTCGCTAGCTGCGGGACCTCAGACTAGCCGCCCAACCCTCCCGTCCCTCAGCTTCTCCATCTACTAATGGGCCTGACAAGAATGCTCTTCCAGGGCAGTGAGGCACGCCAGGCCCTCAGTCCAGGGTCCTTCGCCGGCAAGCCCAAGGCACCTTGGCCAGCCTGGCTTCAGAATCCTGGGCTGAGGGAGTCGTCTCTGGTGACAGGCGAGCTGGGAAGACGGTATCGCCAGTGGTGTCCTGCTGGGGCCCAGGTTTATGGGCTGCAGAAACGCCCTGAGGATGGTTATAACAGTGCATGTCCAGGTGAGGGGCTGCTGGCCTGAGGAAGAGACACCAGGTTTCGCCCCATCCCCAACGGGAGGCCTCTCACGGTCACACTTTTTCTCAACCCACAAGTAGTTACCTACCACAGGCCCCAAATGCTGACCAGAGTCTCAAGCGCTGAGGACACAGTAATGGACGAGGCAGGAGAAATCCCTACCTCGGAACTGCATCAAACCCACGTTCACAGCCTAAGAGGTACTGACTAGGCTTCACGGTGTTCCCCAGCACACAGCACATGAAGCTGGACAGTGAAAGGTCAAGGGTCAAATACCCCGGGCTTCAGGGCCACAAGCCCTCACCTCAAATCCTTGAGACCAGGTATGTTGGTATTCAGAACTTGCCAGATTTTCGCAGGTACATACGCTCTAATTCTGTAAACCTCCACAAGGGGCAGCACCCACCAGCAAACACGCCAGCATTTCTACAGTGAAACGTGTGGGTGTTCATGTGAGATGGAATTTTAAGGCTATTAGTGGTACCATGTCCCTCTACGTCAAGTCTGGCAGTGAGTTATCAACTGTCATTTTTAAGGCTTTTATGGCCTCGGGGAAGGTGGGTGGGGCAGGTAGCAACCTTCTACATCTGCTTTCCTTTCCCTCAGCGACCCAGAGGCGAAGGTCCTAGATTACCAGACGCAGCAGCAGAAACTCTTTCCTCCGCTGGCCATGGCCTATGCGTTCCACTTCGTGGCCAACAACCTCCTGGAGTTCTTCCACCATTCCTACAGCTTCATTTTGGACGGAGACTTCGCACTCCTGCCTGAGGTACCTGCTTCCTGAGGGGCAGAAGCTGGGACCGTGGCTGAAACTGTCCTCCCCCGGGACACAGCCCCAGTCCTGCCCGCCCTGGGCTTTTCCTGCCTCCCCGCCCACAGAAGATTTCCAACATCCCAGCCCACCCCCCGCCCCGGGTGAACCGTATTCTGACATAGAATCCTCCCAGGTCTGGCCCCCAGGAAGCTCTAAATATGTTAGATGAAGTAATCACAGACGGTGTACAGAACACAGGGGGCAATCCCTGGTGTGTCTCTGAAACTCAGAAAGTTCTGAAAACCAAAAGTCACGTAGAACTCACCGGGTGGCACGGTTTGACCGCAACTGCCCAGATTTATCCCACTCGCTGTGAATACATTTTGCAGCAGAAATACCAGTACATCAATCAGCTCACTAAGATGCCCCTGGCTCCTATAAGTGTGTTATATTTAATCCACCTTAAATGCCCTGTTTTACCTTTCTAAAATTCAAAAAATATTCTGATTCCAAAAACACATCTGGCTCCAAGGCCCTCTCAGATAAAGGACTGTGGACACACACACACTAAGATTTAGTCCGTCCAGGCCCTGTGTTTTATGAGCATTGCTTCAGTAATCTGTCCACGCTACAGCAGGCACCATACCCATTTTACAGATGAGGAAAGTGAAGCACAGAGAGGTTAAGGGACATGCCCCTTCCTCCCAAGGACCTGAAAAGTCTGACAGACGGCTAAGGGTCTCCAAGAACCAAAAACTCAAACCAGGTCTACTGCCTGGCGGCCACTCCTACAACCTGAAACAGTGGGTTGACAGTGGACCCACACGCTCACAGACAAGCTCTCCAAAATCTCTGCTTGTGGGGACAATCTGCAGCTCCTGGATAATGGCGAGACCGACCTGGGAAGCACTCTCTACCTGAGATCCCGGAGACACTGGCCTGGACACTTATCCTTTGTTCTTATCAGCCCTCCAGTGACACTGCCTCTCTCTATGGCCCGAGCCTTTGTCTTCTCATTCATCAAGTCATGGGCTGAGGAGACAGTTCTCACCGCACAGAGCGGTGCTCAGCACCCGTGGGCGCTCTGTGAGTGGCAGGCACGTCGTTCCTGACGCCACCTGACCCCCTTCTTATTCTCGCAGCTTCACGCACTGAGCGCAGGTCTGAAGGCCATGCTGTCGGACTTCTGCACCCAGGGGGTCGAGCAGTGCCGCAGGGCCTGCGGTGGACACGGCTACTCGAAGCTGAGCGGCCTGCCCTCCCTGCTCACCAGAGTGACGGCCTCCTGCACTTATGAGGGCGAGAACACGGTGCTCTACCTGCAGACGGCCAGGTAAGGCCCAGGCCTCTGCCTGGCCCCCAGGGACCCCACCGAGCTGCTGCCTGGGTTGAAGCATCATCTCACGCCCACGGAGGGAGCAGACTTTGGGAAAGCCACGTGGGGGCTGCCCAGCTCCCACACCGTGTCTCCAATCCATCCCCTCTCCCCAGACCCTGCAGCCTCAGCCAGGCCGCCAGCCCCGCCCCCTGGACCACAGCATCAGTCTCCTCATTGCTCTGCGGCTTCCCACCTGCCTCACTTCAGTCCTTTCTCCACAGGCAGCCAAGGGACCTTCTCAAAGCTTAAAGAAGATCACCTCTTTCCCTGGCTCCCAATTCTTCAATCACTTCCCTCAGCTCCCAGGAAAAGGCCACACCCCACACTGCAGCCTAAAAGGACCTTTCCATCTGGCCCTGCCTCCCTCCATCCTCTCCCCATCTCCTCCTCTGCTCACTTCTGCGGGGCCTCACTCCCCTCCAGCTGGCTCCTCCTCACCCTTCAGGTCTCAGCTAAAACGATACCTCCTCCAGATGCTCCCCCTGACCACTCTGTCTAGGGCACCACTCTGTCTAGGGCAGCAACTGCCGTTCCCTTGGAGCAGTTACACGATCTGAGCGTCTCTCTGTGTGCTGGGGGGCTCCCTGCGGCATGCCCAGGTTTAGCGCACGGTCTGCGCCGGAGGCCCCACCCTGAAAGGCAGGGAGGAATGACTCATTCCTTATCCCCTCAACAGGCAGTTTCTTCTCTCGTGCGTCTGTGGCTGACGGGGCCTTTCACGTGCCTCCATCTCAGGGGACTACAGAGGGCAAATACTTCTCCAGGCAGGGAGAAAGGACTGGCAAATTTGCTATATAACATTTCTTTAAAAACTTGTAACTATACATTACTTTTTTTTTTTTCAAATTACAAAAGGAATACAAATGCCCCACACTGTGCCAAGCGCTCAGAAAATACTATCTCATCCAGTTTTCACAGACCCATCAGACGACTATCATCGTCATCTAGAGCTGGAAGCAAGGAGGCTGAGGGAAGGGAAGTGACTTCTACAGGGTCACAGAGGTCTCAGTGGAGTGGCATGGGAATCCAGGCTTCTCTGGCCCAGAGCCTCCAATCACTGGATTATCATAAAGAAGAAGCTAAGAGCCACCTGTAATTCTCCCATTCACGTTCGCAATCTTGCCTCTATCCCTTTATCAGCTAAGAAAATTTAATTTCCGCAGTCACAGTATAATCGTCATAAATCCCCAAATCACAAGATCCTAGCCAAGACAGAAGATTCTGTTCCATTATCAAAAGGCTTTACGTTCAGGATCTGAAGATGTCTGCCAAGGTCTGCGGCTCCAGGCCCATTTCACTGTGAAAGAAATTATAGCCTCAGATGCACTGTGGCTTTAAGTGAGGAGCAGCCACCAGCAGGGACCCAGGAAAGAGCGTGGGTGGCCCTGGTTCTCCCATGGGGAGCCTAAGGGTGCACGATGCTGGGAGAGAGGGGTGCTGGGCTGTCCCATGGGGCCCCCCAACCCTCTCACCTTTTGGTACCTCTGCCCCCCAGATTTCTGATAAAGAGCTACCTGAACACTCAGAAGTCCCCAGGCTCCGCATCGAAGGGGTCTCTCCCTCAGTCTGTCGCATACCTGACCGCACCTGACCTGGCCAGGTGTCCAGCCCAAACGGCAGCCGACTTCCTCCAACCCGAGCTCTACACCACGGCCTGGGCACACGTGGCAGTCAGGTGAGCCATGCGGAGAAACCAACTATCCCACCTGGAGGCAGGCTCCTTTACACTTAGGGCCTTTGGGGTTGGCTGGGGGGGACAGTCTTGAATACTCTTCCAAAACCCTTTTCCAACCTCCTCACTCCTCTCGGTTTCTGCCATGAGGGGCAGAGAGAAGGCAAATTCACACCTGTCACTTCCCCATCCTGCTCAAGATAACAGGAAGACATTAGCTCTCAAACCAGTGCAAGGAATTTTTTAAATCTTTAGGCTCTTATTATGGTTTGAAATACAGAGAATGTACCCATACAATGCAAATAACAAAAACTATCAGTACTAATGCTGACAATATTATAGCATAATAATGTAATTATATATGACAATGTAACATAATAATTATATATGCAATAGTTATATATAATTATATAATGTAATACTGATAATACTAGTACTGCTATCAGTACTAATATTAATACTAATAAATAAAGCATTGCAGTCATCCCTCTGTATCGGCAGGGGATTGGTTCCAGGATCTCTATAGATATCAAACTCTCAGGATACACACACAAATCCCTTCCATAAAATGGAATATTTGCAAATTTGCAATATTATGGGTATTTGCATAAAACCTATGCATACCCTCCCATATACTTTAAATCAACTCCAGATTACTTATAATACCTAATAAAATGTAAATATTATGTGAACAGGAATAAATACGTTACTGATACGTTAATAGTTACCAGTGTGCACCAAATTCTACTTTTGCTTTTTGGAACTAACTTTCAGGAGTTTGTTTTTCCCAAGTATTTTTGATCCTTGGTTGAATCTGAAGATGTGAAAACTGGATACAGAGGGATAATGGTACTTGCATGGTCAAAACATCCCACAATCTAAAAATAACGCTTAAAATATGAGTATAACAAAGGATTTTGTTTATTTCCAGGGTCTAGTAAGCTTCAGGGCACATAGACAAGACCAAAGACTCCTCCACTCTGTCATTCAGTAAATACTGTCAGACACTGACTATGTTCCAAGAACATCCACATGTGCCAGGGGCTGGGAATAAAGACTGGGCGTGGCCAAACACAGACAGTCCCACGGAGAAGAGACTTAACTACCTAGGAGGGACACCTTCTGAGCCCTCCCCAACCAGCACACCAAAAACAACCTGGAAAAAAACAGCTTCAGTACATAATAAGAGGTCTTACATCCCAACTGGTGATCCCAGGGATGGTTAATAGTTATTTCAAGATCAAAAGCAACTTGGAACATTCATCTATTTTCTCCACAAATATCTAGCAAGTACTTAATAATCCACCAGGCTCTGAGGATCCATCAGTAAACCAGTCTGATAGAAACCAAAGTTCAGGCTTCACAGAAGTAACATTTCAGCTGGAGTGGAGGGGTGGGCAAAAGAAGGCTGCTCGGGGTAATTAAAATGCCACCCCGGTTGGCCTCCATATCCGCGGACGCAGAGCCTGTGACCATACCACACTGTTTCATACAGGGACTTGAGCATCTCTGTTTTGGTATCTGTGGGGGTCCTGGGACCATTCTCCCTGCCCCCACCCACCCCCCAGAGATAGCAAGGGATGGCTGTGTATTGCTTTTTGCTCAGAACTCAGATGTGTCATGTGCTTATATATCCCGTGACAAAGCAACGTAAGTATTGCCTAATAAATAGCTTGTTTTGCATACAAATTCCAAGGGTCAGGAGCGGATGGGCAGGGAACAGAAGATAAGAGAATAAAGGTTAACTAAACAAATGACCAATTTTGTAGTCTGGAGAACAAAGGATGGTTTTCTTTCCTCCTTTCTAAAGTCCCTTAGGTGGAACTTGGAGCACAGTGGGTGACTGGCAGGCTTCAACTAGCCTTAGAGGAAAATCACTCTCCTTGCTCGGCACAGAAGCCAGTCAACTGAGTGGCCTGAAAATACTGGGATCAGGGTGGAGACCACATCAGAAAGAGGGGAGGGCGCCTGGCGCAGCTAGGGGGTTATGAACTCCTTCCTCACTGCGTGACTCGCTTAATTAACCTCTCTAGGACTCCACGTTTCCCACTGCAAACTGGGAATGCCTTACCCTTAAAAGGGTTAAGGAGTTTATATACAACAAGGACATTGTTTAGGTTTCCAACACCAACAAACAGTCAATAAATAGAACTGTTCTACTTCTGTGGGACCCCAGGCATCCTGGGATCAAATGCCATCAATCCCTTCTCCACTCAGTTGAGAAACAGAACCTTTATTTTCTCCGGCCTTTAGGCTCATAAAGGACTCAGTGCATCACTTACAGACGCTGAGGCAAGCCGGGGCTGATGAGCACGATGCGTGGAACCAGACCACTGTCATCCATGTCCAGGCCACCAAGGTGAGCTGCCAGTCAGCCAGAGCTGAAAGGGCCCCGTTCTGTTTCCCCAGCAAGCTGCCAGGCCGAGAAAACCTGCCATCATGCCTCAGCCCTGCTCAGTGGCTGCCCTCATTTCACTTTCAAGCCTTTAGCCCCGGGTATTTTAATTAAAGGACTTAACTCCAAAGCAGTCTTGCTGGCAGCTCTTAAGAGAAAAAACGTAATGAGGCAGTGTTATTGGATTTGCTTCAGGTTGTTCAAATATTTCCTCCCAGAGAGAAAAGCAGGTCAAGTCTCCCCTTAGCCCCACAGACAATCCATAGATGTCTGATTCCGTTTCCACTGTATTTTGTGTTTGTGCATAATTCACTGTCTGCCAGCAAATACTAGAGCACTCCAACACCCGCCATCAGACTGGGTTCTGGGGGGCTCAAGAGAGGCCATGCATGGCTACGATCAAGAAAGCACTGCCACGGGGAAATACAGGCTGCCCCAAGGTCCCACAGCAGGTCCAAGTTCACCCCCCTTAAGGAGTCAGAAAGCCTTCTCAGAAAAACCATACAGGCCAAGACTGCAAGGGCGAGCTGCAATCAGCCAGGCAGTGGGTGGAGGCTGTGGCTTTGGAGAGGAAGGATTTCCAGCAAAGGGGTCAGGAGATGCAAGACATGGAGGCAAGGAAAGGCACAGCGTTTGGGAGGAAATGCACGTCCTTCCAAGGAGAACCTAAAGGAAGACGACGAATCTGGAGAGGAAGGAGGGAGGCGAGAAGGAAAGATAGGCACAGCCTGGCCCCTCCGACAGCGCTGTGAGAAGTCTGGGTTTTGTGTTCACTCCAGTGGGAAGCCTTTGCAGGGTTTCCATCAGAGGAGTGTAGCGATGAGTTTCATGCTAGAAGGATCATACAGGCTGCAGGGGGAGGAGAGGACTGGAGGCTAGAGGCCAGTACAGAGCAGGCAGCAGTCTGGAAAGGGCTGAGGGTGCCCCAGACCATGAACCTGCCAGAGGGCAAGGAGAGAAGTGGGTGGATGCATGATGGGTGGATGAAATATTCAGGGTGTGGAAGAAAGAAGGGACAGGCTTCAGACAGCAGTGGAGTGGCATGGAGCTAAGAATGGCTCCTGAGCTCTAGCTCAGGCCGCTGGGACTCTGGGCCTACCTATGGCTGGAGAACCAAGGTGGTCGCTTCAATCCTCAGGCAGCACGCCCAGAAGACAGCCGCCTTAGAACGGGAGAGCCCACCAGGGTTCTGCAGCAGCTCCCGGCGGCAGGCAGACAGGAGAGCCACCTGGTGGCCCATCACCTCCATTGCATGGGTGGGGTGGGTGTGATTCTGCCACCTCCATTCCACTCTGTCCACCATAGAGGTGCTGCCTGCTGTGTTCAATGCACCATCGGCACAGGAGAGGGTAAGCAAAGGCTGCAGTCTCACCAGACACCTAGAAAGGAACCGCACCTGCCCACTGTTCACCTGCTTTCCAAACCCATGCCCTGCCTTCAAAGGCACCAGGCGCGACCTGCCGGGGTTACCTCATTTAATACCCATGACCCCAAGAGGGAGAGACGCGTAATCTCAGTTTTAAGGATGAGCAGCTTCTTGGGAAGGCGGTGCTGATGCCGACCCTCTAAAGTCATAATGGGCAGGGAAACCCGCACTTTCTGGGCTCTGGGCCCTGGGAGGCCCTGTCCTCTACAGAAACCTCAAGGACCCAACGGGGTCTCATCTGGAAACCAGACGTGCCCAGCAGAGCAACACAAGGGGCTGGTGGGAACAGTGGCAGAGGGGTGGGCAAGCAGGAGCAAACCCTGGCCCAAGTTCTGGTCCTGGCCCAGTAACATCCAGCCTCAGTCTCTGGTGGCTTTGGCAACACAGGGTAGCGAGTAATGCTACCAATTCTTAATCGAGAGACTGACTGCCCTGGTTCAGAACTCACTGCTACCACTCATTAGCCAGTGCCTAGGTGAGGAACTTACTCTCTAGATGCCTCACACGCTTCCTCCACAAAATGGAGCTAACAATAGGATCTACCTTGTAGGATTATTGTGAAGGTTATATGAGTTAATAGATGTAAAACTTAGAGAGCCAGCTTGAGTACATAAACAGGGCTCCCCAGGTGGCTTAGCGGTAAAGAATCCATCCCCCTGCGATGCAGGTGACAAAGGAGACGTGGGTTCGATCCCTGGGTTGGGAAGATGCCCTGGAGGAGGAAGTGGCAACCCACTCCAGTCTTCTTGCCTGGGAAATCCCATGGACAGAGGAGCCTGGTGGGCTATAGTCTAATGGTGGCAAAGAGTCAGACATGACCGATCACAGAGTATAAATGCTACAGAGTATAAATCCCACTCCCACCCCAACCTGGACAGGAGAGAAGCTTGAAACCAATACAGTCACAAACTAAGGCTGACTGTGTTCAGAGCACGGTGCCAGGGTGCAGCTCAGCCTTGCCCCAAGGAGCCCCTCCTCTCTCTGGCCCCCCTCCTGCTCCGTAAGGCAGAGGCGGGCACCCTCGGGCAGCTCTTCATCACTCCACTCTTCAATCCAGAGCCCTGAGAATTCAGGGATGCAGCTCTCAGGTGAGAAAAGGGACCCAGGGTGTAAGTGGGAAAGTGAGGGTCTCTAACTTTGCCACACCGGGTGCAGCCTGAGCACCAAGGCATCTGACCCGGGAGGGCGGCGGAGCACCTCCGCTCCTTAACCACATCCAACTGCTGCGAACTCGGCACGGGGTCAGCGGCCCAGGTACAGGCGGCAAGGCGGTGAACACGGCAGACAATAAACGGCTATTTTCTCGAGAAAAGCGGTGCTGTCCCCCCCTGGCCCAGGTCAGCCTCCAACACTCCTGTATTCTTTCTTTCAAACCAACTTGAAACTGCCCCAAGCACAATGAGAAGCGAAGGGCCAAGTTCCAGAGCCCACCATCCGCTAGCACGCACACGGACACCGCCGAAAAGGCTTAGCCAGACGCAGTGGGCTAGGAGAGAGGCGGCTGCT
>NW_011494876.1:8208712-8233592 GCF_000754665.1 Bison bison bison
GGGAAACACACGGCCACAGCAACCTTCTTCCAGCAGTCTTGCCAAGCTTCCGGGATGATTTGTGGAGGCAGAAATCAGAGGTTAACGCATCTCTGCATCTTTGTAGGCGCACCTCTACTATGTCACTGTGAAGATTTTCACAGAAGCTCTGGAGAAACTGGAAAGCCAGCCAGCGATTCACCAGGTGCTCAAACGCCTCTCTGACCTCTATGCCCTACATGGCATCCTGACTAACGCGGGTGACTTCCTCCATGACGGCTTCCTGTCTGGTGCCCAAATAGACATGGCGAGAAAAGCCTACCTGGACCTGCTCCCCTTCATCCGGTGAGTGGCTGCCCTTCACCCTCAACCCTCTGTTCATTTCAAACACCAAAACCTTCAGCTCCAAAATTCTTGCTAAATGGGGGTCTGGCAAAAGCAGCAACAGTCCTGGACACACTATGGATTAAGAAAGGGGAAAAAATAAGGGGAAAAAAATCACAACTAAAATGTTTCAGAGTAAATCATCTAGCTACCTCAAACTCTAACATGATCCGGCAATGATAGAATCCATAGAATATGAATAAAATAAAGCATACTACATATTAATACTGTGTATCAAGAATAGTATTAATGAGTCTTACTTAGTCTTCAGTTCAGTCGCTCAGTCGTGTCTGACTCTTTGTGACCCCATGAATCGCAGCACACCAGGCCTCCCTGTCCATCACAAACTACTGGAGTTCACTCAGACTCACGTCCATCGAGTCAGTGATGCCATCCAGCCATTTCATCCTCTGTCGTCTCCTCCTCCTCCTGACCCTAAGCCCTCCCAGCATCAGAGTCTTTTCCAGTGAGTCAACTCTTCGCATGAGGTGGCCAAAGTACTGGAGTTTCAGCTTTAGCATCATTCCTTCCAAAGAAATCCCAGGGCTGATCTCCTTCAGAATGGACTGGTTGGATCTCCTTGCAGTCCAAGGGACTCTCAAGAGTCTTCTCCAGCACCACAGTTCAAAAGCATCAATTCTTTGGTGCTCAGCTTTCTTCACAGTCCAACTCTCACATCCATACATGACCATTGGAAAAACCACAGCCTTGACTAGACGGACCTTTGTTGGCAAAGTAATGTCTCTGCTTTGTAATATGCTATCTAGGTTGGTCATAACTTTTCTTCCAAGGACCAAGTGTCTTTTAATTTCATGGCTGCAGTCACCATCTACGGTGATTTTGGAGCCCAAAAAAATAAAGTCTGACACTGCACTTAAGGATGGAGAAGGTGATGGCACCCCACTCCAGTATTCTTGCCTGGAAAATCCCATGGACGGAGGAGCCTGGTAGGCTGCAGTCCATGGGGTCTTGAAGAGTCGGACACGACTGAGCGACTTCACTTTCAGTTTTCACTTTCATGCATTGGAGAAGGAAATGGCAGCCCACTCCAGTCGGAGGAGCCTGGTGGGCTGCAGTCCATGGGGTCTCGAAGAGTCGGACACGACTGAGCGACTTCACTTTCACTTTTCACTTTCATGCATTGGAGAAGGAAATGGCAACCCACTCCAGTGTTCTTGCCTGGAGAATCCCAGGGACGGGGGAGCCTGGTGGGCTGCCGTCTATGGGGTCGCACAGAGTTGGACACAACTGAAGCGACTTAGCAGCAGCAGCAGTACTTAAGGAACACTTATGTTTACCAGACAGTATGCCAAAAGCTTCTATATTCATCATCTCATTTAATCCTGATAGGCTTCCGAAGTGGATACTATTAATTTCCCTACTTTATAAAGGGGAGAAAACTGGGACTTAGGGTTGAAGGTCACACAATCAGCCAGAAGAGGGGCAGGGCACAGTCTAGGACCCATCTACCTCCAGAGCACGTGCTCTTAAACTGCATGTTAAAATGAAGGCTGAGCTATTGTTTATTTCAAATATATCCTTATTTTTGTTGAATGTGCTTAGTTGACTAAACTCACTTTAATACTCCCTCAGCTTCAAGATGACATTTTTAAAATCTAGTAATTCGTGTCCTGACTTGTAAAACAATTTGTTGTTGTCCAGTCACTCAGTCGTGTCTGACTCTTTGCGACTGCATGGACTGCAGCATGCTAGGCTTCGCTGTTCTTAATGATCTCCTGGACTTTGCTCAACAATAATATAGTTTTTACAGACAGCATAAGCAGTGCAGTTGACCGCCATGACATACTAATGCAATACATTCATCCTGTCACTTTATATATAATCAAAATGATCACTTTAAGAAAACCAAAGCCCCAAAAGACCAGGATACTGGAAGAAATAGAAATTATTACTAATTAGTAACCATTGTCCATAAGATGGAAAAGGAAACAATCTGTGACATTGCTTTTCTGAGAACAGACGATGCCTGCTTTGTTTGTTGGAAGCCACGCAGGGCATGACGCATAAGTGTACGACTCTTCCCCAAAAACCTCCAGTAGTTCACACCATCAACAAGAATAGGAGAACAAAAGAAAAGGGGACTTCCCTGATGGTCCTGCAGTTAGGACTCCACGCTTCCACTGCAGGAAGCAGCCACAAGTTCAATCCCTCCTGGTCAGGGAAATGAGATCCCGAATCCGGCAAGGCACAGCCAATAAAGAGTTGAACTTAAAAAAAAAAAAAAAAAGATATTCATGAAGGAGATTAAAAAAAAAAAAGCTAGACCAACTTCTTTTCATTTTGAACAATATCCAACATGTTACTTGTGACTCCAAGTTGATGCTCAGTGAATTGAAACTCAAAAATTATCAAAACTATATCAGATGTAAAATTATGTCCCAGGTATGAAACTGTCCCTAATAGAGAGAATCCAGTGGTTAAAACCATTAATAGCATAATTGAGTACTGCACACTTCAAGCCCAAGTGTGTCTAACTTTCTGAAACGCTTGGCATTTAAAGCACATGAAGATGATAACGTTCTAGCCCTGACTGTTGGTGATAATGAAACACAAAAGATCACCGATAAGCATGATTTTTTTTTTTAATTTGCAACAGCATGCTGAGTGCTTCCCTTGGGCCCAGAGACTTACAATTCAGACAAGAAAGACAGCACTGACGCAAACAATGTGCGTGCATCAAACCCACACTCGGATTTATTCACATTACGGTTTCTAAAGTAACCTTCCTACTGCGGCCGGGTAATTAGGAGCCTAAGAGACTCCAGGCTTTTAACAGTCCTGTGCCACACTCCACGCCTTGATTATTCAGCATCACCCTCAGATTTCTGAGCTGACAAATGAAGGATGGCACACTATTCTAAGTGACACTAAGAACCAGCTCTCTGCGTCATGGTAATTAGCGACCAAAACAGTTTTTAGTGGTTTAAACAGTCCTAAAATCCCAGGGGTGACACTTTTAGGCAAAGATGGCAGACTGAACATGTACATTTACTTCTGTTCCCTCCTGAAACCCTACTAAAAACATCAATAAATTAATTTTAAAATGTTAAAAGGCATAAACCCCCAGAGAGAGAGTGCAGGAGAGGGAAACAGGAACTCTGGAGAGGAGATGGACAAACAGTGACTCGGCAGACCTGATTACACTGAATCATAAACCAAAAGTAGCAGAAGCCGAGAAGCCATCAAGGGCCACCACAGAACCCAAGAGCTGCAGCACCAGGTCCCTCTGGCAACGGGGGTGAAGGGAGGACCGACAGGGTGGGCTGGAGTCTACTTCAGAAGGAGCCGGATCCCGCTCCCCTCCTCCTCTCTGAGCAGGGGTAAGACCTTCCCTGACCAAACCCTGGCCAAAGGCTGAGCAGAGGGTCTGCAGACTAGAAGACCTCAGGCTTAGTTGAGGGTGAGGACCACTGGGCCACCCTACAGAAACCAGGGGCCTGAAGACATGTTTATAGGCTAATGCTGACAGCCGTCTCCCCCAGCCCTCTTTTCCCACACATGTGCATGCGTGCCAAGTCGCTTCAGTCATGTCCGACTCTCTGTGACCCTGCGGACTGTAGCCCACCAGGTTCCTCTGTCCCTGGGATTCTCCAGGCAAGAATACTGGAGTGGGTTGCCATGCCCTCCTCCAGGGGATCTTCCCGATCCAGGGATCGAACCTGCCTCTCTATGTCTCCTGCACTGGCAGGCAGTTCTGTACCTCTGGCACCACCTGGCAAGCTCCCTTTTCCCACAAGTGCCCAGCAAACTGGCGGCCAGGTCAGTGTCCTGTAGGAAAATGCCATCATGGTCCTCTGGAGAATCTGACCAGTCCAAAGAAGAGAGATGTGAAGATACTGACACCAGGGTTCCCCAATGGTCCACCCAGTTCAGCCCACAGGGAATTCCACACTGACAAGTACACCAGACTTGTAATCAGCTAGACTGTCCTACTCTTAGCTATGACCAGACACTCAGGGATTGCCAGCACTCGAGGAAAACCCGTCATAAAAGACAGAGACCAAGCAAGAACAAGGCAACTCCAAAGACACAAGAGAATCTTCCGGGTGAAAACTTTTTTGAAAGATCAGTAACATCCTCAAAGAGTTCACAGGACGTATGGCAAGCAGAAAAGAACGTCATTTCTTAAGAAGTAATATTCAGAGAAGAGCAACAGAAAGAGTTCTGTGAAATCAATGACAGCGAAAATGAGAAGCTCAGCTGAAGGACCGGAGGACAAAGCTGCAGAAATCTCATAGAAAGCAAGCAAACTGAAGACGACAGAAAAAGGACAGAAGACAAAAAATAGTGAGAGCACTGATTCTAACTGTCCATCTGAAGAATGGGACTAGAAAGAGAAGACAGAAAATACCGAAGGGAGCAAATCATTAATAAAACACTGCAAGAAAACATTCCTCAAATGAAGCATACGAGTTTCAGGCTGAAAAGGCCAGAGGAGAAGCAACACACACCCATGAACCAGGCCAAACATTTAGGCAGCGGTCACAAACACTACAAAGGCAGGACAACAGGGCCGGGGATTGGGAACGCTGCGGCTGGGGACGGAGGACCGGAGTTTCAGGAGGTCAGAGAGGGCCTCCCAGGGATGGTGATGATCTGAAGAAAGATCTGAAGGTGGGGAGGTAGGAGGAGCATGTGGCTGGCTGGGAAAAGCACACTCCATGCAAGGGAGAAGTACGAACGTTGGCAGGCAGAGCACGCTCGGCACGTACACCCAGGGAAAGAGAAAAGGCCGCAGCAGCTGGAGTCGCATGACTGAGGTGGAGAATGAGAGCAGAGGTCGGCGAGCTGCGGGTGTGCTGGCAAGGGCAGTGGAGGGGCTGGAGGGCACGGCAAAGACAAGACTCTGCCCTTCGCTGTGAGTGGTTCTGAGCATAACACACGCAATCTGAGGGAATCTGAGGTGTGTATATAAAGGATCACTCCAGTTGCCATGTTAGGAACCGACTGGGGAGGGGTGAAAAGCAGAGAGACCAGTTGCTGCTGCTGCTGCTGCGTCGCTTCAGTCGTGTCCAACTCTGTGCAACCCCAAAGATGGCAGTCCAGCAGGCTCCCGCGTCCCTGGGATTCTCCAGGCAAGAATACTGGAGTGGGTTGCCATTTCCTTTTCCAATGCATGAAAGTGAAGTTGCTCAGTCGTGTCCGACTCTTAGCAACCCCATGGACTGCAGCCTACCAGGCTCCTCCGTCCATGGGATTTTCCAGGCAAGAGTACTGGAGTGGGGTGCCATTGCCTTCTCTGGAGAGACCAGTTAGGAGGCCGCAATAAGCCCGGTGAGAGATGCTGGCGGACTGGACCAGCGTGACAGCACTGGAGGTTGGGGGAAGCGGTCCAAGTTTGGGTTTATTCTTGAGACAGAACAAGATTTACTAACAGATCCGACGTGGAAAGTAAGAGACCGAGAGGAGCTCAGGTTTGGGGCCAGGACCGAGTCACCATTTACTGTAAACGGGGAAGGCTACAGGAGAGCCAGGTTTGGGTAGGGTGGACAGAATTTCTCGAAGATCAGGAGGCTGTTTTTGAATACCTCAAGTTTGAAGAGCCCGCTAGAAATCATGTAAACCGTTAAGCAGGTGAGGCTGGAGAGAGAAATGCAGAAGCCACTGGCGTGCGGTTGGTATTTAAAGCCACCAGAAGGACAGTATCACGAGGGGTGAGTGTATGAAGAGGAGAGGCCCAGGCACTGAGTCTCAGGACCCTTCAAAGACAAGGAGGAGACGACCTTGACAAAAGCTGCTTAAGCGGAGTGGAGGGAATGGAAACCTGAATCTAGCTGAGGAGAACAGCCAGACAAGAACAACTGGAAAGAGTAAGCATAAAGAAGCTGGACACTTTCAAGGAGTTTTGTCACAAAGGGGAGGCGAGGTACAGGTGAGACGATGGGGAGGGAAACAGAGTCAAATGAGTGTTTTGATACAGATGGGAGAAATGGCAGCCTGTTTGTACACCGATGGACACGACCCAGTACAGACGGGAATTTTGACATTGCGGTGGAAATACAGGAGGACTTCTGGAACACGGCTCTATTGGGCAAGCGGGGAAGGTATCAGTGCACAAGGGGGACTGGCTGGAGCTGGTAACTAGGACAGTGCACCTGTTCAGAGAGAAAACCCCGTATGTTTACATGCACGCTTGGGAACTTGTGGACTCCTCTTACCACTTCTATTTTCACACCAGTGAAACGGGACTCAAAGTCACCTAGGTTAAGAGAGATGGGCAAGTGAGCACCACAGATCTGAGGATCAAAGAGCAGGTGGGAGAGAAGGTAAGAGAATGAACAAGTGAATGAATTCAAGCCACCAAGAGTGACTGCCAAGCAGCGATCAGGGCCCGCTCGAGTCTTCAGGGCAGTCAGTATTGGTTTTTCAGGCATATATTGTTACAAAGGTGCGGGACAAAGTCGGTGGAAAACGGGATATAACAAGGGATGGTATTTTGCTGAACAAGTATGACAAGCAAGAAACCTGTTGAATGTATCTTGCAGCGAGTGAATATAACAGACCATGGAATTTCAGATGGATGAAGAAAGACAGCTCACATAGATAGGGGACTTGAGGCAGTAGGTGCCAGTAGTGTCAAAGAATTATGAACAGCCCTGTAGGAAAACCATGTCATAATGATGAGGAAAGGCCATCCAGGATTAAAGTAAGTACAGTATCCCACGCACCTCAAATGCCGTGTGAAATGAGGGTTAAGGAAGAGTGTAAACAGTCATGTATTTTATTTCATATCCTCTGCTAAAAAAGGAAGAGAAGCATGTAAACAAGTTTTTAAATAACTTCATTCCATAGGTTAAAAGAAAATAATTTTGCTGCCTGAAAGGTAAAATGAGAATTACAGAAGTCAGAGCAGTAGAGGGAGTAAGCTAGAAAGACAAGAAACGGTGAAAAAGAAAATGGCTGGGCTTACGGTGAAATGAAGACATGCATGACGAGCCCGGGTGTGTGACCCTGGCAGTCAGAGGGAGGCTGCAGATCAGTGCAGGAGAGTCAAGGAACTGAGGCATCAAGTTCTAGAGGATCCACACAGACAGTGAAATCACTAAGAATTATGACAGAAGGGCCAGGAGAGCGATCCCTGTGTCAGGAGAGCGTTGGTGGAGCACGGCCGAGCTGTGAACAGAGAGCGTCTAAAGTCATAATAACATATAGAATACACAGCCGTTACAAGGTAAGCACTGAATGTTAGTCTGGCCGAAACTAACTATACTAGGAGGCAGGACGACCAAGGAGAGGAGGCAGAGGCTGGGGATGGGGAGGGCACGGTGGCGCAAGCGAGGAGAGGCGTGCTAAAACAAATCCAATCTTCTGTAACAGGCACAGATGATATCTAGCAACACTGAACAGGAAGTAGTAATACAAACAAGACACTGAGAGGCATTCAGGTCAGTTCCCTAAAAAGCCGCTAAGAGAGTAAAACTTCGACTGCCTCTAGGGGCTGGGGGGAAGAAATGGAGGTGAGAGGCAGGGATATGCTGAGTTTAAATAACAAGCCTTGAAAACCTATTTGACTCTTTCTACTGTGCCTATATAACTGATCAAAAATTAAAACTTGCAAAAAAAATTAAAACTGAGCTGTTCAAAAAGTGGATAATGGTGCAACTTCTAATTAGATGTTATTATTCACCATTCCAGATGAATCAAGCAATCTAATATACTCACAAACTCTCTTTTTTCCTCTCAGGAAGGATGCTATCTTGTTAACTGATGCTTTTGACTTCACGGATCAGTGTTTAAATTCAGCACTCGGCTGTTATGATGGACATGCCTATGAACGTCTGTTCCAGTGGGCTCAGAAGTCACCCACCAATACTGAGGTAGCTGACTAGAACACTTGATAAATTACCTAAGAGAGCAGGGAACAAGCAGTGACTGTACCTCCATGCTTTCCCATGGCAATCGATGTCCATTAGGTTAGAAATTGCTTGGCATAGTATATCTATTTACAGTATTTTAAGAATACAAAAAAAAACCAAAAAACAGGAGCAGGGATGTGGCCTGGCAGCGTCTCTGAGTTTGAACTGTAATCAGCAAAATGCACTGCTCAGAATTTGGTGAAGGGAATTAGGAGGAAGGACCAAGCTCTAAATCACAGCTTGACATACCCAAGGGCATACACACAGAGAGGCAGGCTGGCGTTTAAGTAACAGAAATAAGAAGACAAACGGCTGCACTGATTTAACCACCTTATTTTCAGCCTTTTAACTCTCAGTTTAGTGTTGATACAGCAGGTGTTGAGAGGGACAGGAAGCTTGGGGGGGGGGGTGTCTCTCTCAGATCTCACCACTTGGGAGAGATGCCCTCCTTCCTCTTTAAGGAACAGCACCCCAGGGACAGAGGGGCTGCCGCAGTGCATCAGTGTCCCAGGAAGCCAAGTGAATGACAAGTACATAGGTGACGGTGAAAAGATCCCCAGCTGGCCTAGGAGAGACCACCAGAACTCATTAACAGAAGGCGGCGGAGGACCCAATAAATACTAACAGCCTAGGGCCAGGGTCCCAGACTCTCTGCTGTGAGCCTCGAGGAATCAATGGGTACATTAACTGGAGGAGAGAAATGGATCCTGCATTTAGAATTTGGGAAACCAACATTTAATAGCTGACTTGATACAGATGATCAAAACAAAGGCTCTCTATAGCTACACAACAGGCTATTTTGAATTCTATACTGCAAATGTGTTATTCAGATGATGAAGCTTACTTTTTTACCTCTTCTGTCAAATTTCAGAAAAAGTGTCTTAACACCTCATCAAATTGGCACCTCTCAGGCGTCCATTCACACTTAGCATGGTGTTAGACTTGCTCTTAACGTTCTGCATCCTGTCATACCTCACAGCTTAATTTAACATGGTTATCTTAAGTTGCACCACAACCAGTTACCCCCCAGAAGCTTATCAGATAGAAGGCCAATCCATTTCGGTCCTTCCCTGTCTCCAGGAAGGCACCCTTCTAACTCAGCAAGGAAATATCAAGAACTTACCTAAAGACTGTACATTTAGTGGTTAGCACAGTCTTACATTATGTTACTTTTTCTAATGATTAGATCTCTACTTTCTAACGTTTAAACCCTGGCAAAGAGCTACAGCGATCCCATCCCTCTAGATTAGCCCCTGTGATCTAAAGAGACACACATGCCCTTTGATGCTTGAGAGAAAAACCTCCCCTGCCTTAACACCTGTCAGGGAGCACTGCCATATCCAGCTCAAAGCTGCTTTAGCAGCAATGCGAGGAAGCATGCCAGTTCTCCTGTTCCTCATCTTCACCAAAGAACAGAGGGGGCTCTCTGTCTTTTACTTGTTTCTACCCTTCTTCTTGAAAGAATTTACTCTGGACACTGTATGACTGCAGGCTTGTCTAAGTGAGGGGCGTCACTGACCCAGGGCATCAGCACACTGGGTAGGGATGTGGATGCTCGACACCCCAGGCACCCTCCCCGATCTCCTGCCACTTGACTGTGAACAAGGATGGAATTCATCGTCCCAACTCCAGGGTCTACCAGAGTAGATGCTTTCATTACGGAGTAAATGAACATGGTTCTGCGACCTGCACAGGGGGCAAGGACCCTGCTGCACACACAGTAACGCCACTCCCGCCATCCCAGTGCACCTCACCTCGCTAAAAAGGGGAAAGGGAGAGCAGTGTGGCTCTTGCTCACACGCTGATTTCAGGAACGTGAGTTCACACCTGACCTTGAAGGACTGTTTCCAGCTAGTTGAAATGACACTTGTTTGACTACCGATATTCAGCCCCCTCATCTTACATTTGCAGCTCCTCTACGGACTACCAAAATAGCACTTTTAAAGAGTTATTGTCTAATCTGCTGTAGGTAATTTTGAAGCTGCAGAAAGAGACATTTGCCCCCCTCGTTTGCCCTAGCAGAAAAAGGAACACTACAGGTATTTCAAATCAATTTAAATGAAAGCTACTCTGAAATATGCCTCGTCAGACACAAAAGTACAAACGGGAATTTATTTTCCTGACATTCCTACCAAAAGGAAAATGCTATGCTGAGTGAAATGTGTTAGAACTGGAAGCATCTCTTCTGTCTAGGGGAGGTTAAGTGTTGAGCTCTAACCCAGACAGCAGGATGCACTCTCATGGTTTACTCTCTCCTCGGTGTCTTCCGTCTTTCCCCCTGATTTGGATGCTATCTCAAGCCCGTTTCTTTGTAATGAACTGCAAAAGGCTGTTCCCCTTTCCCACTCAGTTCAGTGCAGTCGCTCATTCTTGTCCGACTCTTTGTGACCCCACGAACTGCAGCATGCCAGGCCTCCCTGTCCATCACCAACTCCCAGAGTTCACCCAAACCCATGTCCATTGAATTGGTGATGCCATCCAGTCATCTCATCCTCTGTCGTCCCTTTCTCCTCCTGCCTTCAATCTTTCCCAACATCAGGGTCTTTTCAAGTGAGTCAGCTCTTCACATGAGGTGGCCAAAATACTGGAGTTTCAGCTTTAACATCAGTCCTTCCAGTGAACACCCAGGACTGACCTCCTTGCAGTCCAAGGGACTCTCAAGAGTCTTCTCTAACACGACAGTTCAAAAGCATCAATTCTTCAGCGCTCAGCTTTCTTTGTAGTCCAACTCTCACATCCATACATGACCACTGGAAAAACCATAGCCTTGACTAGACAGACCTTTGTGGTCTGTCTTTTTATATATGTCTTTTTATAATGTCTTTATATATGTCTTTTTATAATGTCTCTGCTTTTTAATATGCTGTCTAGGTTGGTCATAGCTTTCCTTCCAAGGAGTAAGCGTCTTTTAATTTCATGGCTGCAGTCACCGTCTGCAGTGACCCTAACCCTTCCCCACTAGAACTCCTCTAAGAGATTACCTATAGATGCAAGCAGTAGAGACACCACTGGGGATAATTTCTAAACAAGAATCCTATCTCCCCCCAATTATTCTACTGTAGAAATCTGTTAAAATGGTTGCCAGATGTTCAACACACCAACCGATTCATTCGCTCATTCAATCATTTAACAAATAGTTATTGAGCATATGAGGTATACCAGAAGCTATGCTAGGTGCTGAGGACACAGTGGAGAACCCCTGTCATCAGGGAGCTTACAGTTTCAGCTCAGACAGGCAAAAAAGTGAAACAATATCATAAAAGATGAGGGTAGAGCAGTGAAATGAAGACATCACATTAGAGAATAAGGTAGGCACTTCCCTGTGGTCCAGTGGTTAAGACTACTCCACACTCCCAACGCAGGGAGCACAGGTTCGATCCCTGGTCGGGCACTAAGATCCCACGTGCTGTGCAATGGGGCCAAAAAATAATAAATAGATGAATATTTTTAGAGAGAGAGAACAAGGTATATTAAGAACACCCAATTCTGACACAGAACGCTGCTTATTTCATTCCACCTTCTGGTTTCTTGTTTTTTGGTTAATGTGCTCAATTTCAAAGAGTCAAGCCTTTTATTTGTATTAAATCCCCAAAGCAAAATGGTAAGCTGTGTTTTTTTAATTGGCCACCTGCATCCACAATTTGAAATCTGCATGAGAAAAGGAAGGATGCCCTTTGGAAAAAAATGTTTCCCCATATGTTCATCACAAAATGGATTTTAAAAACACATTTAAAAATTAAGAATCTTATGTAACATTACTGTTTTGAAATTACAAACTTAATGTGAAAGTGAAAGTCATTAATCCTGGCAGAAAAAGTCTGTTTTAATAATGCACTTCTTTCTACTCACAGGGGAACCCTGCCTATGAGAAATATATAAGACCACTATTACAAGGCCGGAGAGCCAGGCTCTGAGATGACCCGCAGCACTGGAGAGGCAGCACCGTGTGCTCGTCATGCTACGGCGCAGGTGTCCTTAAAATCTACAACTACACATGCACGTATTGTTTAAAAGAATCATTATCCTTCAGAGACAGTCTGAAGCATGTGAAATATCTGATTTATTCCAAAATAATCCAGGGGAAGAAACAGGGGGAGTGAATCATTGTTAAAGCTGTTCAATGGGTACGTGGGTGTTTACACTATTCTACTTCTGAATGTTTGAAATTTCCCACAATTAAAAACAAAGCACTATCCATTTGTAGCATCTGTTTTGTGAAATCCCAGGGTTTTGCTTTAGATCTAGCAAAAGCCAACAGATCTATTAGTTATCACTTGTGTTGTCACAGCACACATTTATTCATCCCAGGGCTTAAAAGAAAACACACACACACACTGCTGCTAAGTCGCTTCAGTCGTGTCCAACTCTGTGCAACCCCATAGACGGCAGCCCACCAGGCTCCCCCGTTCCTGGGATTCTCCAGGCAAGAACACTGGAGCGGGTTGCCATTTCCTTCTCCATTCCGTGAAAGCGAAAAGTGAAAGTGAAGTCGCTCAGTCGTGTCAGACTCTTCGAGACCCCATGGACTGCAGCCTACCAGGCTCCTCCGCCCATTGGATTTTCCAGGCAAGAGTGATGGAGTGGGGTGCCATCGCCTTCTCTGATACACACACACACGCACATAAACAATCCTCTTCTAAAAGTGTATATACTTGCCATAGTCTAAATAAAATGTCAATCACCTCACGCCAATCAGAATGGTTGTCACTAAAAAGATAAGAAATAGGGACTTCCCTCATGGTCCAGTGGCCAAGACTCTGCTTCCAGCTCAAGGGGGCAGGGGTTCGATCTCTGGTCAGGGAACTAGATCCCACATGCCACAAGTAAGACCCAGCACAGCCAAATAAATAAATACTTTAAAAATAAATTAAAAAAAATTTTTTAAGGTAATAAATAACAAGTACTGGCAAGGATATGGAGAAAGGAAAACACTTGTGCACCGTTGGAGGGGAGTGTAAGTTGGTGCAACCACTGTGGAAAACAGTATGGAGGTTCCTCAAAAAGTTAAAAATAGAGCTATGATGCAGTCCAGCAATTCCACTTCTGAGTATGTGCCCAAAGAAAACAAGAACACTAACTTGAACGATACCTGTGTACACCTATAGTCACTGCAGCATTATTTACGACAGCAAAGATATGGGAACCATCTAAGAGTCCAACACATGAACGGACAAAGAAATTATGGTGTACATAAACAGCGATATTACTCAGCCGTAAAAAAGAATGAGATTGTACCATCTACAAGAGCATGAACGGTCCTAGAGAGTACTAGGCCACGTAAAATAAATCAGACAAAAGACAGACAAAGGCCATATAATTTCAATTCTATTAAATTCTATCAAAAAAAAAAAAATGAGCAAACAAAACAGAAAGAGACTCAAAGATACAGCAGTGGTTGTTGGGGAGGTAGGACACAGGTGAAAGATTAGAAGGCACAAACTTTCAGTTATAAAATAAGTCACAGGATGTAACGGATACCACAGGGAGTACAGTCAGCAACACTGTGGAGACTGGTGACACATGGTCCCCAGATTTACCGTGATTGATCGATTCATAATGAATATGAATGTCCAATCACCATGTAGTACACCTGAAATCAACACAATATTGTATGTCAACTATACTTAAATTTAAAAACTGAAAAGAAAAAAAACAGCCCTAGGGATACAACATAAATGTTTAAAAATCAACTCTTCTACAATAAAAATCATTAAAAATTTCATAAAAGACATAACTGTCTCAAATTATCCAAATATAACCACGCTACATTTTTCACATCATTTTCAACTGCCCAAGTTAACACACTCAAAATTAAATATTATCAAACAAATGGCAAAAAACCTCAGCAGGCTACTTTTCCTAATATACTCATATAATCATTTAATCGTTAATAACATAAATCTTAGAAAATTTACCAAAAGCAAACTTATCTCCAGTAATCTGGACAAGGGAGAGGCCTCATAAACGTTTAACTCTTAAAACCCTGGAACAACTAATAGTCATACTTCATACCAGTTTTCAGTCCAAATTAATTTTATCTTTCATTCACCTCTGTTAACAATGCATTGACTGGCTAAGCTGTTCCTTTCCTTGTTGTTTGTTTTTTAGGTAACCCCTAATCAATTTGAAGTAGGAGACAATTTTCTAAAATGATAACCTCATACTTATGAAACCACAGCCACCTACCAATAGTTAACGTTAAGGGATTTTAGTTTGAAAACGGTGAAAATGGGGGTAATTACAGGTTTCTAGATATTGGTCACTTGTCAAACCTTAAATTTTCAGAACGAAGTGGGCAAACACGGATGTAAGACAGTGTTCTCATCCTCCTTTTAAAGACGAGAATTTCAGAATCTTCTCAGAGAAGAAAAGGGAGTCTGGGGTGCACAGCCTCGGAACTCTACTCCTCCCTTAGACAACAGGAAAATTTCTGAACTGTCTTTTAAAAGGTGTTCTAGTAAACTAGGAAGTTTCACTATAGTTAACATAATCCTTCCTGTGAGCAACTTCCAAGAAACAGAATCAAATGAACTATGCAAAATAAGACTACAGTGAAATAAATAAAAGTACACCGTATCTCCAACTGTTCTAGATCCTTCGTTCACTCCAGTTTCCTTCTCCTCAGAAAGTTAATCTTAATAATAAATTGCATTCATGGGTCACCATTAATACGTGAGAATAAAATGGCTCGAGTCGGTTTGTCCCTGTGCTCAATACAAAGCTAGAACAAGGGTCACAGAGCAATGACAACCGGAGAAAAATCTATGATCTTCAAAATAAGTCCTACTGGAAAAAAAATTGTCAAGCTGTACGTTCGCTGTCCAACTATGCGCTGTTTTAAACTAAACTAGTAATTTCATCAATTCCTGACTCGACAGCACAGTAGAATTCCATAAACTGCACCCTGAAGCTCCCACTGGGTCCTTCTGAATCAAATACAAACATGCTATAGGCAGTATTTATTAGGACATAAAACAATTCACCTTTTAGACAAGGATTAAGATTTCCCCCCTTAACAATAATCAACCAATACACACCTAATTCTCATATTTCAATTTTTATTGTTTTTTTTTTTTTTTTCTGGTAGACAGTACCACTTGACAATTATACTGCACCAGGCATAAGATGTTAAGATTTCTACCACAGGGACGTTTTGTATTCAGAATCCAATATAAATATTTCTAGTCAGACATCTCCATGGCTACAGATATTTGGTTGCTTGATTTATATGCATAGAAAGAAACAGTTGTCATAACTGTAAAAAGCAGTACTTAACAAGTACTTTTATATGATTGGAATAGTTTTCCTTTAATATTACAATACTGCTTATTGGTCTGAAAACTAGGTCACCCTACATGATGTCTACATGATGTTCTGATTTTTCCCCAAGGCATCATGAGTACTCTGTTTATTCTTTCACTCCTGCATTTTTAGCCTTCTAGTTGATTTAGGGGCTATTTAATCAGAAATCATTTTAGCACTGCAAAAAAAAAAAAAAGCTTTGTTAAATCATTATAGACCATAATGATTTTCAGACTTCTTTGCATTAAAAAAAAAAAAAAATTTGGAGGCTCGGAACAGGCACATGCACACTTGGGGTGAAGGGAACAAAATATAGAGGAGTACTTCCTTCTGGTCCCCAATGCCTTCAAATAAATACAAATATTAAAAAAAAAATCTCACACTGTGATTTAAAAAAAAAAAAGTCAGCCTCTTGGATGTCCTGGGAAGTCCACTTCCAGGAACCTCCCCCAGGGCTGAGGTCAGTCGTCCGTCTTCCGGGCCAGCCTGCAGAAAGTCCAGTTGTGCTCCACCGTGTTCTCGTTGGCCCGCTCACTCATGTGGTGCACTCGGGTGTTGCGGATCGTGAAACCCTGTTTTGTAATGTACTCCATCAGGTGGACGCGGAGAGAGACTTCCTGGTGATAATCACAGGGTCCGAAAGTAAAGGACACCTGGCAATCTCTGGTGTCCATCATGTGCTTATTCCACTTCGTAAAATAGTTTGATATGCCTTCTAGTAAGGAATGAACCTTGGTGGTAATGGTTAACTGGGTTATGATGACAGCTACCGGATTGGAGTACTTAGAAAGCTTCCGGGTACTAGATAACTCCACGACTTCTTCAAAAGTATCCACAGGATACAAAGGCTTGGGGTCATTGAGACACTGAATCAAGGGCTCAATCTGATAAAAGTCTGCTTCTTTCCGAAGCAGATCAAATTCCTTAAAATCCAGGGGTAAGGTCAGCTCTGAAGTTCTTAAGAAGTTGAGGACATATCGGAAAAGAGGTCCATCTCGATCAATGAAGTAATTGCCTTGAGGGTCTCGAGCTGTGGGGAAGTCCCCCCCAAACATGGCTCCAAGCATGGAATCCGGGTAACGCGTCAATGTGGTGAGCGATGTCGTGTACAAGTGTCCACCTACATTTAACGTGACTGGGTCAGTCATCTGAAATTGTTTAAAACATGATCAGTCATCTGAAAATAAATTTTTCTTAAATCCTAACTTTGACCAATTAAGAAAAGTAGTGGCAACAAGCAAAGCGAAAGATTCAGGCTACAGCACATCCAGCAAGTCACTGATGCAAAACAGCTTTAGTTTCAGTGAGAAACCCACCCAGATGAAGGGATCGAACATTCACTTCCAACAGAAAAAAGAGCTATGTCCACCGCTTCAGAGCCTTACACTGAAAAAGGAGGGCATGACTTCCGAAGCCATGTAATTTCAGGCCCAGGGTCTAGAGGTTTTCAGGTTAGAGTATATTATGGGAAGAGGAAGAGAAACTTAAAATATACTCATTTTCTCCCCAGTTTAAAAAAAAAAAACAAAACTTCTATGTTTCTTAATTCAATTTAACATAAAACAATATAAATGATTGAATAACATAAAGATACCTATTTTCAGTATTTTTGTCTTTTCCCCCTCAAGAAGGGAAAAGATGAAATTTTTTTTTAAGATGAAATTTTAAAAATAAAAGTTTGTGTGGACTTAATCTCAACTTTTCATGGAAGACATAGTGCCAAATACTAACTTAAAATACACAGTTTGGTCAAAACAATCTCATATATTTTGTTGTTTTTCAGTCTCTAAGTCATGTCCAACTCCTTGCAACTCCACTGACTGCAGCCCGCCAGGCTCCTGTCCATTGGATTTTCAAGGCAAGAAGACTGGAGTGGGTTCTCACATACCCAAAGGCTAAGAGCAGCTTTCAAATTTCATAATCTGATAGTATAATCACTTTTGTAACATTAATGTCACAATCTGACCTTTAATTTTGAAAAGCAAGCTTCTCTAAATAATACATACCTTTGGCTTTTAAAACCATACTTAAGAAATAAAGCAAGACAGGTAAAGACAGGTAATATGCAAATAAAAGATTTCTTACCAAAGGAAAAAAAAAAACATAGGAAGACACATGCACATGCAAAAGAAAAGTACCAGCGGGCAAGTGGCTCTCAACCATTAACCTCCCACCACAGGAAAACGGCCTGCCGACTGTCACCCACCGCACACTCATTTACCAGTCAGTACTCTACGAAGCAAGCGTCTTAAGAGAAAGATACTTTAAGACCAAAAACACAGTGATTATTACAAGTTACATGGAGAGTCCACGCTGAGCTCGCTTACTTAAAAACACCAAAGTTAAAACACCCAAAAATACACAGGAACTAATTGCGGGGGAGGGAAGGGTTGTACCCTTCGTAAGTTCCATTCTCATTGAGATGCATTATACCTAAGAATACATATGAAGCGAGAAAAGACACACAGGAATAATTTGCCAGCCTTCAGAACGCATCCTCAAAAGCCTCTCACCATATAGCCCCAGTCTCCATTATCCATCTGCTCCAGTGCTGCGTCTCGGGGAGCCCAGGTTCCAGGGAAACTTGGGGAAGAGAAAAAGACATGAGACAGTGCATATCACTATGAAAACAGAAGACAGGTTTCTCACCCAACAGCAGGCCAAACACCAGAGAAACACTCATCTTTGTTCTAAGGCAAAGATCTAGGGGAGAAACAATTTCCCAAAGGTCTTCTGGGGTCCCCCGACATCCTTACCACAATGGGTACCTAAGAGACTGGCAAATGTTTATACAGAGGAAAGAGTTATCCTAAACTTTGAGAGGAAGGTAGAGAGTCTAGGGAGTAAACCAGTTATTAAAATTCTACCTGTCTTCTCTGAAAATTCAATTTTTAGAATTCCTGCAGGAGAACATTATGATTAACCCTACAACCTTATCTGGTACAAAACTATGACGATCCTTATCAAAAAGGTTAACAGAGGGAAACAGTAAACTCTTTTTCATAAGCATTTCAGCTACATAAACTAAACATCTTAGTAAAAGCATTAAAAACCATTAAAAACTCCAAGACACTAGCATCTCCTTCCAAGAGAAATACACCAGAAACGTAGCTCTGCTGTAACACAGAAAACCTAATTACATTTCATTTTCTACAATAATCAAAACAAATACAAAACAAGTTAAATGCCGAACCATTAGAGCACAATTTGGGGCAGAAAAGAACCTTACCAATCTATCATGAGAGTCACTAGGCTGGCACTTAGGAAGGGACAGCCTGAAGACATTGATAAACACCCAGATATTCATGATGCCATTTTTATTTTATTTTTATCTACAATTTAAAAGCACTTAAACAGTTTCTCAGCTCCTGAACTGCTTCAGTCCGTTCTCCTTCACACACATTAATCCCCAAACCTCCCAGCAATGCAAACTCCAGGGCAAATTTCAAAAGCTTTGGCAAGAGACAATAAGAAACATGGACTTAAGGGTATTTAACCAGGAAAAGCACTGTTTGTTTGTTTGTTTGGTCTTGTTTTTTTAACGGATTCATTTTTCCCACTTTTAGAGGAATCTGGCACACTAATTCCCAGAACAGGCCCTGGCTGCAGAAGATCACAAAGGCTCTTTCTCAAAAGGTCACTCAGGCATGTAGAGAACATTTGCATAGCACAGCAGGGGCTGAAATCAGAGCCTCAAGCATCCATTTCTCTACCTTGCAAATTCTTCAAAGCAAACAAGCTAAAATGTAAACCAGACAACTGTGCGGTCAGTTTTTATTCTCCACACTCAGCAGCTGGGAATAGGTAGGGCTCCACATGCTATAGGGTGAGAAATGGAGCAAACATCAAATGCAGGGTTGCGATGACAATCTCTCATTCCTCTGACTGACTTCAACAACAGAATTTTAAGAGAACCAAGAAACAGGTTTTTACCAATTTGTATTATGTGCACCTAATTCAGTTACTGATGCAACAGACAGATCAACAGATGGAACAACTGAGTGATTTAAAAGGTCAGTCACCCAAAAGTTCTGCTAAGATGCCCACCTCTGGCCTTCTCCCATCACCCAAAGGGTTCATTACTGGCAGCCTCAAAAATAATTCAGTCGACCAACATTCACTGGAGGGTAGAAGGGGAGGTGGGGGGCCTGTGTGCAATCCACATACACAGAAACAGGAAAGTATGGTCCTTGCCCCGGTGGGGCTTTCAGTCTATGAAGAAGGGCCACACGCAACAACTCAAGTACAGAATTCGAAGGTCCCATATAAAAGATGGACCGGCAGAGAGCTGTGGGAGCCAGCGAGAACGCCAAACATGAAAACGGAGGACTTTGGGGAAGGGCTCGTCTCAGTGGAACTCAGCAGGAATGTTTGGACAACCTGAAAGGGGATTCTAGAATAAAGAAACAATTTAAGTAAAGGGCTGAGGGCTCCTCTACAACATCCCTGATATAGTAAGCAGAATGTGAATAATTCGGAGAACGCAATGGCACCCCACTCCAGGACTCTTGCCTGGAAAATCCCATGGATGGAGGAGCCTGGTAGGCTGCAGTCCAAGGGGTCGCTGAGAGTCGGACACGACTGAGCGACTTCACTTTCACTTTTCACTTTCATGCATTGGAGAAGGAAATGGCAACCCACTCCAGTGTTCTTGCCTGGAGAATCCCAGGGACAGGGGAGCCTGGTGGGCTGCCGTCTATGGGGTCACACAAAGTCGGACATGACTGAAGTGACTTAGCAGTAGCAGTGGAGATGCTTCCCTGGTGGCTCGGCTGATAAAGAATCTGCCTGCGATGCAAGGGACCCCGGTTCGATTCCTGGGCTGGGAAGATCCCCTGGAGAAGGGATAGGCTACCCACTACAGTATTCTTGGGGTTCCCTCATGGCTCAGCTGGTAAAGTTTCTGCCTGCAATGCGGGGAAACGTGGGTTCAATCCCTGGGTTGGGAAGATCCCCTGGAGAAGGGAAAGGCTACCTACTCCAGTGTTCTGGTCTGGAGAACTCCACAGACCTTATAGTCCATGGGATCATAAAGAGTCAGACACGACTAAGTGAATTTCACTTTCCACTTTCGGAGATGTAACAAAGAGGCACTTTAAGAGACTTGCTCAAGGGCCCATGGCTAGAAAGTAACTGAACAGGAGTTGGGGTTTTCTGATTCTTAGTCCAAATCTTTCCACAAACCTCTTCCTCCAACAGAAACTTAAAGAATAATATCCAAGAAATGAGAAATCCAAAGGATTAACTTAAAAACCCCTAACAGCCATCTATTAATGCTATCCACCTAGTAAAGGTTTATTTACAAATATAACAGTAACTCAGCCAAAGTGAGCAGTTATCATGGATTTGTAAAATTCCCTTGAAGCAAAATAGCAAGGACCTACTGTCCAGTGTGATTCGAGACTGCTATCTTCGATCTTAAACAACTCCACTCTGCGAATATCCAAACAGTTGAATAAGACATCGGAGATGCCAAAAAAGAAAAAAAGGAGACCAAAGACAAGTAAAAAACAAACGAAGAAACACGTATCATCAAAGTCACGGCTGTTATGCAAGGACCGTCCACTATTAATCCTTTCTTTTTTTTACTGCTAAATCAAAACAAGATAGCTTTTTGGGCAATCACACACACACACAGTTAGATGATGCTCCTGAATCTGTTCTACAGCAAAAGGCAAGTAATTATGGAGATCTACATAAGTCCATGTTTCTTTAAAAAGTACCCAAAAGCCTCCCTTCATTCCTGTATAAGATACATCAAAATAAGATGAAGTTACTATCAGTCACTTTCAACAACTACTAAACTGTACCCTCAAAATGAAAATGTTCACCTAAGAGCTATAGAGCAGGAAAAATAGTAATGATTAATTTACATTTTATCTCTATGCCTTACTTCTAAACATCCTCTGTAGAGATGCTCAGATACAGCACAAACAAAAAAAGCAAGGACATTCCTGGTCAACCAATAGCCGGATAATCAACCTCTGAACTGATGACTGTTAGGAGAAGGCAATAGCACCCCATTCCAGTACTCTTGCCTGGAAAATCCCATGGATGGAGGAGCCTGGTAGGCTGCAGTCCATGGGGTCGCTGAGGGTCGGACACGACTGAGCGACTTCACTTTCACTTTTCACTTTCATGCATTGGAGAAGGAAATGGCAACCCACTCCAGTGTTCTTGCCTGGAGAATCCCAGGGACAGGGGTGCCTGGTGGGCTGCCGTCCATTGGGTCGCACAGAGTCGGACATGACTGAAGCGACTTAGCAGCAGCAGCAGCAGGACCATCTTAGAGACAATGCAGATGAATGAAATAAAACACAGTGCAAAAGAATTTCCAGAATAGCTTCAATCTCTTCTACTAAGTCATTTTCCGGAGCCGTTAACAATTAGAAATGATTCATTTGCTTTTCATCTTCTCTCCCTTCTGGCACTCAGCAGTGGAGGACTTAATGAGAAATTGAAGGACCACGAGACAGACAGCAGAAGGAAGCTCTTGAAATGGGCATCAAATGTGCCTGTCTTATTTGAGGAACACACCCCTAATATTTCAGAAAAACAGACAGGAATGGAGATCATGAAGGTACCAATGAAAAACATCTTTCCTTTATAGTGACCTGCCTTACTAAAACTTGTTTTAAAAAACAATGAATGCAACCAAACACAAAAATTCAAAGACTTCTGACCCTGTAAAATCAAGTTCACCTGAAAAGATCTGACCTTTGGTGCAAATAAAATACGTGTGGTAACAACCAGCAGACTGTTCCCAAAGGAAGTACAGCAGTTCTGAAAATTCACCCAGATGCAACTTCAAAGGTTAATTATGACTAATATATAAATTCTGACAGTGTAGTGTTAGCAGATAATTATGTTAAGGAAAACACAAACTCAAGAATTTATGGAAGCCTTAAAAAAAACTGTTAACAATTTTCTACATTAGCAAATGTGAAAAACACACAATTCAACAAGTGAATGACTTAAAGAATAACTTAAGAACCCCTGAAACTCATTTTCCTTACCACAGCAGAACTCAATTACAGGGTTCGTGGTTATGATGAACTAATTTAGCACACATATTCTGGGCTTATCATTTCTGCTACAGACTAAGAATTCTCTGGAATAAAACTCCTGCTCCTATCCTACATAATAACTTACACATTGCAATACACACCTCCAAACTTGAATAAATAATAAACACATCACTATTTCCTTCCCTAAGTTTCCAGGTAGCCCTTTTAAAATGCCTTTCTACTGAAATCTTTGTGGCTAGCATTCAGAAGAGACAACTCAAGAAATTCCATCTATACATACCTTCAAAATCACCTTTGTGCTGAATTTCTCTGTTCTTGAAATGTGGGAGTTTTTGAAAGTGAAATACTTTTTATAGTAACTAGTTCCGCAACATCTAAAGGAGTCTTTGGGGTTAACATTCACATACAGGCTGGCTTAAGTAGCCAGGCACAGAAGGAGAATATGATTATGGTGTTAGGTGATGCTTGACCACAACCACTACACAAACAGATCATTTCATCCAAAAACGAATCCTTTTTTCTCTCTGCTCTCTCCATGTGGTCTACAAAAAAGGTGCTGTAAGTTAAAAGTGACTTTTCCTACTGAAGAGCTACCACAAATAGTCACAAAACCATACCATTCCTCTTACCTTAATTTCTGTAAGATAAAACAGAACAATACCACATTCCCAAAAGAACAGTACCACTTAAGCACAGCACAGAGGCAACACCTGGCCTATAGGGTGACAGACCGGAGCTTGGGGTCTGAGGTCACGGGCAGGCCAGAGCAGGAGAGAGAGAAGAAGCCACAGGTGAGGATCCTTAAGCCAGCTTGGCTTCATTACTAATTATAAGACCCAGAGTAAATCACTCTGTATTGCCCAGCTGCTGCTTGGAGAAAAAATAAGTGAGATCACTTACCCACAGTTATGGGTAAACTGGCAAGTGTGAAAATGCTAGTGGCAGTACCATACATACAGTTTCTGTGGTTAATTGAGAAACCTGCGAGTGAACACAAGCAATTCTGAGCCTGGGCATGGAGACCGGGCAAGTATGGAAGAGGAGGGCACTTAATGTGCTTCCAGTCTCCCTCATCAGTCCTCCTTTTCCTGGAGCACCACAAGGGAGAACCACAGGTAAAGAGAGCATCTGGCTTTCACAGAGACCACCAGACGCCTGAACTCTTCGTCACAGAAGGAAGGAACTCTAAAGCATGACTCAGGATTATGTCCAAGGCAAAGCCAAATCCAAATAAATATCTGGATTCCATTTTAAATAGACTCCAAATATCAGAATCCAAGACACGTTCAGTGATTCACAGATTCACCCTAGAATTTCTTTATGCAGTAATGCTTTAAGCTGCAACAAATTAAAATTTAAATGACATGAACCTTAGAAACAGCATCTATGGTAGTCCTCACCACTCAATTCTTAATATTTATGATGTTATGCAAAATGAAGTACTAGTATGGTCTGACCAAAGAGCAAGTTGTCTCAACCTACCAACCATGCAAGTTAAAAAAGAGATTTTCCTTTTCCTAGCTACACATCTGTTTATTTGAAAGCATCTCAGTCCTGGGCTCAGCCCTGTGCTAAACGCTGTCCCCTCCCTTCTTTCCTATCTTGGAATCGTTCATATACTCGGGCGTTTGTGACAGCAAAGAAAATGAACATGCCAAGGGAAAAGGTAAGACACGCTCAGGCTACCCCAAACGCTCTTAGCCAAACCAAGTTACCTCGGGTCTCTTGGCACTCAAACGTCTTCCATCACAAAGCCCTAAAACTGGAAGTATCCAACTTGTTCTATAACTGGTATAGTTGCAGAAACATGATAACTTCAGCACAATATCCAAAAAGGATCTCTGCTTCGTTTCTCGAGTCCCACCCCTCAGACACAGCCTCCACCACTGACAGCCCGGCAGGTGCTTCAGGGGCTCCTCATTACCATGGCCATTTATCACCTCTGACGTCCAGCATTAAAAATGCCCTGGCACACACAAATCTGGGCATTAAGAACTCAGCTGCGGTCAGTCTCTCTTTGGGGCAGAAAAATTCCCTACGGCAGGGTTCAGAAGTCCTGCCGGAGGCTTTAAAATAAGGTAAACTGTAGCCAATAAGCACCACCCACAATCAATCATTTTCCAGCAAACCTCGAGGTGCTCCCGTCCCGGCTTCACTGCTGCCCACTGGCAGAGTCCCCCACCCCGACCCGGGCCCCGGGCGTGGGACGGGAGAGACTTGGGGCCCGGGCATGGGGCGCGCACCCGAGCCCTGAACCCGGGTCCGCCGAACCCGCAAGTCCCAGCGGGGCAGGCCCCGGATCCTCCGCCC
>NW_011494876.1:8234070-8247397 GCF_000754665.1 Bison bison bison
AGTGACCGAAGGGCCGAGCGGCTGGAGAAACTCAAACCAGGCGTAGCCTGGGCGGCTCCTTCATCCTGGCTCCGCGGCGGTCCTGAAGCCCGGCCCCGACGCCCGATCCCGCCCCCGAAGCTCGGGCCCAAGACCCACGTGCTCCGCCCAGAATTCGCCCGACGTCCCGCCTCCGCCCGCACCGGGGGATCTGCCCAGCCCCCGGCACTTTTCGCTAGGACTCAAGCCTAGTTTCTCCTGTCATTTTACTTAAGGGACCCCGACCAAGTGCCAGGCCTGGCGAGTAAAGCGGTCACCAAGAAGGAGGGGCTTCCTAATGAAAGGAGAAACACTAAAGACCCAAGTAAACAGCCGACAAAACAATGACCACACAAAAAAAGTTATGATTATAAAATGTTGGGAGGTACATGAATTTGATGGAGAATAAGCGGAGGGGGCCTCTGCTGCAGATACGGTTGACTATACAAGATCTGGACTCTGGGACTGTGGTCCCAGGACTCCTGGCCTTGCCCTCTGTGGGATTGATAAGGTCACCTCTCCAGTCTTTTGTGGGCGGAGTAGGGAAAGACAGCCAGCTGGAGAGAAGGGCAGCAGAGAAAACGACCAGTGCAAAGGCTCTGAGGATTGAAGGAGCCAGCCCGAGAGGAAGCTGGCACCAATACTGTCCTCATTTCACCACGAAGGAAGCCAAGGCTGCAAGAGTGGGGAATTACCTAAAGTCTCTGAGCTAATTGGTTTCCAAACATAGATTCCTTCCAAACGGAACTCACTTCTGGCTAACCAAATCCCCATCCCTTTCCAGGTGAGATCAGGTATAGGGTTTTTGCCATTTCTCCTTCACAATAAGCAAGAGAGTTCCAGAGAAACATCTATTTCTGCTTTATTGACTATGCCAAACCCTTTGACTGTGTGGATCACAATAAACTGTGGAAAATTCTGAAAGAGATGGGAATAACAGACCGACCTGCCTCTTGAGAAATCTGTATGCAGGTCAGGAAGCAACAGTTAGAACTGGACATGGAACAACAGACTGGTTCCAAATAGGAAAAGGAGTACCGCAAGGCTGTATATTGTCACCCTGCTTATTTAACTTATATGCAGAGTACATCATCCCAGAGAAGGAAATGGCAACCCACTCCAGTATTCTTGCCTGGAGAATCCCAGGGACGGAGGAGCCCGGTGGGCTGCCATCTATGGGGTCGCACAGAGTCGGACACAACTGGAGCGACCTAGCAGCTGCAGCAGAGTACATCATGAGAAACGCTGGGCTGGATGAAGCACAAGCTAGAATCAAGATTGCTGGGAGAAATATCAATAACTCAGATATGCAGATGACACCACCCTTTGGCAGAAAGTGAAGAACTAAAGAGCCTCTTGATGAAAGTGAAAGAGGAGAGTGAAAAAGTTGGCTTAAAGCTCAACATTCAGAAAATGAAGATCCTGGCATCCCATCCCATCACTTCATGGCAAATAGGGAAACAGTGACAGACTTTATTTTGGGGGGGCTCCAAAATTACTGCAGATGGTGACTGCAGCCATGAAATTAAAAGACGCCTACTCCTTGGAAGAAAAGTTATTATCAACCTAGACAGCGTATTAAAAAGCAGAGACATTACTTTGCCAACAAAGGTTCGTCTAGTCAAGGCTATGGTTTTTCCAGTAGTCATGCATGGATGTGAGAGTTGGACTATGAAGAAAGCTGAGTGCCAAAGAATTGATGCTTTTGAACTGTGGTGTTCGAGAAAACGCTTGAGAGTCCCTTGGACTAAAAGATCCAACCCGTGCATCCTAAAGATCAGTCCTGAGAGTTCATTGGAAGTACTGATGTTGAAGCTGAAACTCCAATACGTTGGCCACCTGATGTGAAGAACTATCTCACTGGTAAAGACCCTGATGCTGGGAAAGATTGAAGGCAGGAGGAGAAGGGGATGATGGGATGAGATGGTTGGATGGCATCACTGAGTCAATGGACATGAGTTTGGATAGACTCCGGGGAGTTGGTGATGGACAGGGAGGCCTGGTGTGCTGCAGTCCATAGGGTCATAAAGAGTTGGACATGACTGAGCAACTGAACTGAACTGTACTGAACTTTACCAGTATAACTACTTGCCTTGGAAACTCACCTGTGCGTCACCATTTCGAGTATGTGACTGCCTCTGGTGTTTATCTGCACGATCATCGCAGTTATATGATATTTGGTTTTCTCTGAAAAACTCAGTGGGCTTCCCAGGTGGCTCAGTGGTAAAGAATCTGACTGCCAAGCAGGAGACGCGGGTTCCATCCCTGGGTCAGGAATACCCCCTGGAGAAAGAAATGGCAACCCTCTCCAGTATTCTTGCCTGGAGAATCCCACGGACAGAGGAGCCTGGCTGGCTGAATAGGTTCCATAAATGGCATACGCTTCATTAATATACCTGAGTGCACCATTATATTCAAAAAGACCAGGTGAGGATACAGGGGAATGTGTGTAAAAATAAGCAGTGCACGCAATGGTATATATGGTACAATCCTGATTTTATTTTCAAAAATGTAAATATCCATAGACAAACATTTTGAAGGAAATATATCAAATCATTGATCATAGTCTAGGCAGTAGGATGGGAATATTAGTGACATTACTTTCAAATGTTCTTCTGAATTTTCTATCTTTTCTAGAGTGCGTGGATGCTGAATTTATAATTAGAAAAAAAAGTTTTATTTTTTAAGAAAGATAATTCTGACATTACCCAACACTCAGACCTCCAGGATTTGGTGCCAATGAAAATCTAAAACTGCCCTTTTCTTACTGGTATCCCTGAAGGAGTCATTTCCCCTCTCAGGACGTCTATTTCCTCATCTAAAAACTCAGAGGAATTAATTTTTCAGTGGTTGTGTCACTACAATTCCTACATATCTAGAAGTTTTATTGCTATTGTAACTTATCAAATTTACATTTTATAACATATTGATAGTTACTGAAATGTGGTTCATTATCTGTAATTTTATATTCAGCAACTCTTTTAGTTCTAATTGAGTTCTAATAAGTTTATACGTGCTCTTGAATTTTCTATGTAAGCAGTTATAGAGTCTGCAAGTAATAACATTTGGAATCTTCTTGTCCAGTCTTTATTTTCTTTTCCTTATTTTACTGCACTAAAACCTCCAGCACAAATTTGAATAATGATGATAGTGGCCATTTCTATCTTGTTCTTGACTGTTTCTAATATGGCACCATTAAATATGGTGTTTGTTGCAGATTTTTGGTGGATTCCCTTTATCAGAATAAGGGAGTACTATTCTGCTTTATTATGAATGGGTGTTGTATCTTTCTGACCTAGGGATTGAACCTGGGTCTCCCGTATTGTAGGCAGATTCTTTACCATCTGAGCCACCAGGGAAGCCCTGGTGAATTTTATCAAATGTGAGATTTCCCCCCCAATGTAGTTAATTACAATCATGGCTTTTACTGTATTAAACCATCCCTGCATTCCTGGAATAAACACACCTTGATGATGTGTGCTTTTTTTCTTCTTCGTATAGTACTGGATTTCATTTGCTAATATTTTATTTGGAGTTTTTGTATCCATTGCTATGAACAAGATATGCCTACGATTTTTCCTATCATACTCTCTCTCTGTCTGGTTTCATTATCAAAGTGACATGAGCCTCATAAAATAAATTAAGGAGTGGGTGTCTACTCATTAGAGCAGGCTCTGTAAGACTGAGATTTTTCTGTTGTTTGGGTTTCCCAGAGGATTCTCCTATAGGTCATCCTGATTTGGGGCCTGGGGGTAGAGAGTTTACCCTTGTATCCTGACTCACAGCATTCAACCTGATCTCAGGGCCCACTTCTCCACCTGCAGAGCTCTTGTGGGGCCACCAGGAATCTCTTTGTTGCTGAATCTGAAAGATACCCTTCAGATCTCCCTGAAGTGACATCACTGACCACACTCTCCTGGGGACAACCTCTTCCCCAGCCCTGTTCTAGTTTCCTCCTCCGTCTCAGACTCATGAAGATGCTCCTCCTCTCGGTTTATCCACTCCTATGCCCCGGTGTCTGGCTGAGGCTGTACCCTCTTCTCCATCTACCCTCCCTGTGGACTAACTCAGATACCTCCATGAATGCCATTATTGTCTCTAAAGCCAAAGCCCTCCCAAATCCATACCTCCAGCCCAGGCCTCTCTCCTGAACTCCAGACCAATAAATGCTGTGTATGCTAAAGCCCCTGCTATGTGCCAAGGACCTATGCTAAATGCTTTTATCCTCTGTATCAGTTATCTACTTCTTACTGTTCAGTTCCTCAGTCGTGTCTGACTCTGCGACCCCATGAACAGCAGCATGCTAGGCTTCCCTGTCCTTCACTATGTCCTGGAGTCTGCTCAAACTCATGTCTGTTGATTCAGCAATGCCATCCAACTATCTCATTCTGTCATCCCCTTCTCCTCTTGCCTTCAATCTTTCCCAGCAAAGGTCCTTTCCAATGAGTCGGCTTTTCGCATCAGGTGGCCAAAGTATTGGAGCTTCAGCTTCATTCCTTCCAATGAATTTTCAGGGTGGCTGCGTGATAAATTGTCCCAAAATTTAATTTAAGGGCTTAAAACAACAAACTTTCCTTTTTTTTTTTTTTTTTTTGGTTACACCACTCAGCCTGTGGACTCTTAGTTTCCAGACCAGGGTCTGAACCCAGGCCAGGGCAGTGAAAGTGCCAAGTCCTAACCACTGGACTGCCAGGGAATTCCCAACAAATGCTTTTTTATCTTACAGTTTCTGAAGGTCAAGAATTTGAAAGCGGATTAGGTAGGTAGAAGATCTTGCAGTCTGGATGTCAGGACTGCTGTTGGCTGGGGCACAGACATGTGCTTCTAGCTAACTCATGTAATTTTCATGTGGGATCTAGTTCCCTGACCAGGGTTGGAACCCCAGCTCCCTGCATTGGGAGCGCAGAGTCTTAGCCACTGGAGCACCAGGAAAGTCCTGCATCTTTTATAGCCTAGCCTTGAGTGACACACCCACAGTCTCTTGGTCTCACAGACCAATACTATTGCAGCATGGGAGCGAATACCGGGAGACAGCATCATTTGAGGTAATCCTGGAGGCCGCTGCACCCTCACAACCAGCAGGACGACCCACCTCATCCCATGAATGCAGATGAGAAAACGAAGGCAAGGAGAGGTCAAGTTGGTGATGAAGGCCACACGGCCAAGTCCGAGAAAAGAGGTTTGAACACCGCTTTGCCTGGCTCCCCTTCCGCAGTCCACCACCGGCTCTCTCACCTTCGACATGTACAAACCTGAATTCTCTCGCCTCACCACCCCCAAGCCTCCCAAGTCCCCAGCTCAGCTGGGCAAGTGGCGCCACCGTCCTCCCATCTGTCCAAACCAGCAGCTTTGAGTCACGCCTGCTTCTCCCACCCACTCACTTCCCAGCACCAGATCACCCAGCCCTGCCAAGTCTTCCTCCTCAGTGCAGCTGGGATCCATCTCGCCTTCCCTTTCTTTCTGTCTCCACTACCACTGCGCGGGGCCGAGCCACCCAACTGTCCATCCTGGGCATCTGCCGTAGCCCCACCCAGGCCTCCCTAGCGCTCTCTGCCCCCACGCTATCCCTCTGTCCTCCTCTCTCCAGCATGAGTCACCTTCAAGAACACAGGGCTGGCTGTGTCACCCTGTCTCCTTTCAACTTCACTGTCCCTGGCTACCACTGCCTTGGGGAGCTGGTCCCCATCCCCTCCCTCCCGTGTGATCCGGCCCCTGCCCACTGGCCCAGCCTCTCCCCGAGGCACCTCTTCACGCTCTTCACCTTCCCGGCCCCTCTGGTATCGGGAATCCACAGCAAACATTTTCACTTCAGGGCTGCCATCATGCTGTTCCCTTACCTAGAACACTCTTCCCCCAGCCCCCGGGGCAAGCCCATCTCCTCCTCCTTCAGCACGTTGTCATCTCCCCAAAGAGGCCTTCCCTGACCTCCCAGCCCAGCTGACGTCCCCCAGCAGTAACTTCCACAGCGTCAGTCCTTTCCTGTCCACCTCACTGCTTCTCAGCTGAACCGTGAGCTCCCTGAGAGCAGGAGCTGTTTTGTCCGTTTGGTTCACAACAGCACCCGAGGTCTTCGCCACATGCCTGGCGCTGAGCACCTGCTCGACACCATGTGACAGTTCAGTGCATTCCCTCCACGCCCTCCCTTCCCCCCAACCCAAACCCCATGCCTCTCTGCCCCTGGACGATGTTTACTTCCTTAAGTGAAGCACAGTCACCACCGCGTCTTTGCACATGCTGTTCCCGCCACGGGGGTGCCCCTCCCTCCAGTCGCTCTGTTTACTCAGCTAACTCTTGTATAATTCATCAGAAACCAGGGCTGCCAGGTTTATCAAAGGAAAACACAGGATGCTCAGTTAAATCTGAATTTCAGATAAACAACGAGTAATTGTTTAAGTATGTCACAAATATTGCACTAAATAACAAGTGGTCCTGTATTTTATCTGGGAACTCTAGCAGGAATGAGCACGGGCTCCCCCTTCCTTTGGGACACCTCCCTTGCCTCACCCCCTCCCCATTCCTGAGCTCCAAGACCATCCCCTCTGCTTGCCCCCACTGAGCATAAACACTCAGTCTGTTTATGACTGTCAGGATACCCAGTGGAATGTGACTTTGCTGACAGAGCAGGCCGTGTCTCAGCCTTCATTCAGGGAGTCTGGCTTCACCTGGGACAGCCCCAGCCACAAGCCCGGGTGGTGAGGTTTACTGAGCGGAGAAATGAAAAAGCACCAAAGAGAAAAGCTCAAACAAGATGGGAAATGGAACCAGCAAATGAAATGTGGCCCCCAGAGCAGCATGAATCTCTTGGATGATTACCACAGCGGGGAGCACCCCTGCCACCTTACCTCAACTGTGGCACCAGAGTCCCCGCAGCCTCCTGGGGCCCTAGGATGGGTGGGCCAGGCATATGCAAAAAGAAAGTCTGTGCGCCTTCAGGAGGTTCCCCCAAACAGACTGCGGAGCGTTCAAATGGGGGTCCTGTGGGAACCAGAGAGGGAGTGTATGTCTCAAAGATCCAAGAGAGGCTAAGAAAATCCCCTGGGTTGGAAGGTGCCCCCCAAAAGTTAGGGGATGCTGACCAACTGCTTGGAGAGTCCAAGCAAGTCATCTGGGGGCTAAACCTACATTAGGCCACTTGGGGTGATTCAATTACCCTCCTCACAACCCCTCCCAGGATGGAGACATTCTTTCGGGACCTCAGGAGGTAAGGGACCCTAAAGCAGCTGTGTGAATTATCTGGACCCAAGACTTGGCTGAGGGCTTCCCTGGTGGTTCAGATGGTAAAGAACCTGCCTGTAATGTGGGAGCCCCGGGTTCGTTCCCTGGGTTGGGAAGATCCCCTGAAGAAGGGAATGGCAACCCACTCCAGTATTCTTGCCTAGAGAATTCTGTGGATGGGAGGAGCCTGGTGGGCTACAGTCCATGGGGTCACAAGGAGTCACAGGACTGATTGACTTTTATGCTTCACTTTTCAAGATTTGGCTGAACTCCTCCCAACTACCCCTCCTGAGGTTTGCTGAACAGCCGAGGGGATGGCCTGTGGAGAAACCCACTCCACTCTGCCTTTCTCGGTGCTCGGTCTTGTCTCTTCTGTGTGTGCGTCTCTCCCTTTCTCCCCCTCAGTCCTTGGGCCACTGGTTTCACTGTCTCAGCTTCTCCTGGGACTGGTAAAGGCTTCCTTAGCCTTTTGCCCACTGGCTGCCCTGACTGGGAAATCCATTTCTAAACAGTCTCCTGGCTCCACCCTGGGGCCTGGCTCCAGTTCCTCCGCACGCTTGCCCCAGCCCCTGAGCCACCCTCTTGCAGCCGGCAAGGTTTCCAACGCCTCCCCCACTTCCAGCCATGGAGACACTTTGGTAAATTTGACAAGAGCATTTTTCCTTTTTATAAGGTTTCTAATTACCTATTACGTCTAATCTTCTCTTTAATCGGCTTCCAAAACTCAGCTTGGAGCTACAGAACCAGGGGAAGGAATCTGGTTCTCACCATTGTTGAGAGAGAGGCCCTGTGGTCGTCCTTGGATGTCACCAGCCTCTTCACCATTCTGACTCTGTAATTAAAGGGATCAGGAGGTCAGCTTCTGTCTTTAGTCCCCCGAGTGTTTTAGTGGGCCACATGTGAGAAGTTCACGGGCCTTGAGAGTCCTTCTGTGCCAAAAGGGAAGAAAACTGCCTGACCATGGCATGGCCAGCTGGCACGCAGGAGGCGAGACAACTCCCGATTCTGAGTTCTCACCCTCCCTGACAGCTCAGTGCTCTAAATGCTTGTCAGTAACACATTTCAGGCCTCTGCTGCCCTCCTGCCTGTTGCTAATCCAAACCATTTCCTCGGCATGGGAGTCCTAGTTTAGCAAGAGCCTTATTCACTTAGCAGAGCACACCGCTCTCTGTCCAGTCCCTCTCAGGCTGAGTCTCTTCTTCTTAACACATCCAAGGTCTCTCTTTCTACATGCCCTCCTGCCTGGATGCTCTCCCCCTAACCTCATGTACTATGGGAACACCTGTGTACCCCGCCCCCAACACCCAAATGCATTGCTTTTATCAAGGAGTCCTGTGGGACTCTGCCTGAACTATAGCTGTATTACCTTTCGAAAGCCCCTATGTTTTACACAAGGAGCAAATAACAATATTAGTAAAGCTGCCACAGAAAAGGATCTGTTCATGTCCCAGGGGCTTCTGAAATATAAGGTCTATTTAAAAGGCAGGAACAGTATTTTAAACCTACTGAAATGTCCTTGAGTTTCATGATGATGGTGGGGGTTCAAACCTCACTGGCTAATAGTGGATCCATTGTTATCCTGGCCAAAAAAAAAAAAAGAGAGCATCATGTAGAGAAGTAACTATAGTAACCGTGTAAAGAGCCATGCTTCAGGATTCAGAATTCTACACGTGTCACTGATTTCCTGTGCCTGACGTCAGGTTCTGACACAGAGCGGAGCACGCAGGGTGGGGCTCCAGCTGACTCACTTGGCCCTGTCACCAGCACTATGGGTCTGGACCCTCAGCCACAGTTTCTTCCATCATAAAGTCGAATAAAGCAACTCTGGGGCAGGGTTGTTATGACAGTGAAGTGAGGCAATTAGAGTATGAAAAACTCTGCTAATGCAGAGCCTGGCATAAAGTCGGCACACAATAAATTGGTAGCTCTTATTCTAATAACTAATTGCTCTACTGCTGATCTGGAAAGATAAATATAGAATCGAAACTCTGGCAGGCAGCAGGAGAACTGGGCTAAGAGAGGGGGTTACTTTTTGAGACTTGGTGATGTGATTGTTCCACCAAGGTCTCTTAAGACATCTGTTTATTTTGGTTGCAAGTTGAATATTGTCCATCTTGATAACAGCAGTGGATAATTAAGAAACAATGGCTTCCGCTGACATTCTTATAGCATTTGTGTAACAAGCTAAATATTATCTTCTTATAACCCTTTCTGTTATAAAGATAGACCAAACCTGATCCTGTAATGTCACGAGACTAAATTGGCAGGGTAATGTGATTATACAAAATAATACATAGGAAAGTAATAAATTTTTATCATTTGGAGAGGAATTGTGTCCCCCTCCCCAACCTTGGCTGATTTTGTTTGTTTTTAGTAAATTTTGTCACTAAGATATAACATTCATATATCAAATGTGCATAAAACATAAATGAATGGTTTGATGAATTTTTCACCAAGTGAACACACCTTGTAACCAACACCCAGATCAAGAAACAGGCTACCACCAGGACGCCAGAAATTCCCTCATACACCATTTTTCTTACTTCTCCTCCTCCTTCCTCTTCTTTGAGATACAATTTACAAACCATTCAATGTATCCATTTAAAATACACAGTTTGATGAATTCTTCTAAATTCATACAGTGTGTGGGGGGCTTCCCAGGTGGCACTAGTTTAGGTAAAGAATCTGCCTGCCAACGCAGGAGACACAGGAGACGTGGATTCGACCCCTGGGTCAGGCAGATCTTCTGGAGGACGAAACGGCAACCCACTCCAGTATTCTTGCCTGGAGAGTCCCATGGACAGAGGAGCCTGGTGGGCTACAGTCCATGGCGTCACAGAGAGTTAGACATGACTGAGCATATATAGTGTACAACATCACCACCACCCAGTGTTAGAATACCTCCATCACCCCCAGAAAGTCCTCTGGTGCCTGTTCAAGGCCAACCTCACTTCCATCTCTAGCCCCAGGCAACCACTGATGCGCTGTCTCTTGCCTCTAATAAAATGTTCATAGAGAAGCATACAGAAGCCAACATCCAATGGTATGTTTGTGTCTGACTGGCTTTTTATCATAAAAGAATAAATATGAATATAGCAAGATTACAGTTTCCTAACTGTGGCGCATGAAAGACGTTCAGGTGTCACCTAGACAATTAGTTGATACCTGAATTGTGTTTTTTTCTAAGATACCGGAAAATAACTACGACATAAAGCCCTCAGTATCACAGATACTGTTGCTTTGAGCTAGAATAGGTTTTAAAATGAATCAATTTTAAAAAAACATGTTGATAATAACATAGATAGTCCATAGATAACGTGAAAATTCTAAGGGTGTGTGCAGCAAATGTTGAAGCCAGTCAAATAGTGACCTAGATTGAGAGAAATCATTTCTCTGAGCTCTGAAATTCTCTACAGATCAATCAATATGCAGGCTTTTAAAAATAATGTTTAGAATTTTAGGGCTATTCAGGTGTTTTATTGACCATTTCTACACTTTTTTATTGAGTGCCTTCTACATGCCAGATGCTAGATAAATGCTCACTTAGAGATTTTAGTCACACCACTTTTGTATCTACATCATAAATATTTTTTACTGGACTTTGATGGTAAATGGGCTTTCCTGGTGGCTCAGGCAGTATAGAATCTGTCTGCAATTCAGGAGACGTGGGTTTGATTCCTGAGTTTGGAAAATCCCCTGGAGAAGGGAATGGTCAACCCACTCCATCATTCATGCCTGGAGAATTCCATGGACAGAGGAGCCTGGGAGGCTACAGTCCATGGTGTCACAAATAATTGGACACGGCTGAGCGACTAACACTTTCATTTTCATTCTGATGGTAAATGCAGTGACAACAGGAGTGTGTGGTTATGCATTCTCACAAAGCAGTTGCCCAGCCAGTTCTGGGCTGACACGAGAAAGAACCAGAATTCAGGGAAGGGAGAGAAAGTGTGTTTGAGTGATGAGGGGGTTGGCTCAAGGGAGGGGAAATTTGGACAGTAGTTTAAAAGAAAGGAGGATGGTTATAGCAAAAGCAGAAGTAGAGCAGAAAACAAACATATTCCAGGGTCAAAAGAGTTGATTCTACTGGCAAATGCAGAGTTGAGAAAGGTGAAGAGTTAGCAACAGGACTAGAAAGGCTGATCCAAATGTTGACTACTCTCAAACAACTATGCACTGGACGCCATGGAAACTAACCAGAGGAGCAGTCATAGTGTCAATCCATTGTGGAAGATATAGAGGCCGGCAGGATGGCTGCATGGACAGATGGATACTGGACAGCTGGATGGATGACAAAGGCAGGAAAGGATGGCTGCTCAGATGGATGGTCATCTGCCACATGTAAGATATTCCACATCCATACCTGTGTTGTTAAGTCCTAAAATTAAAGCTCTGTATTATGTGCTGCCTTGACATCTGATAAAATTGGGAGGACCTTAAATGGCCTAACCACAAGTCTCCTTATCCATTTTTCTGCACCCATAAGGTCCCCTAGCCATATAACCCTTCTTGTTGAGGGCATCAGGCACAGTTCCTGCTTAACCCTGAGCAGTGGGCTTCAGTTCCTGCCAGCCCATGGAATTATTCCAAAAAGCCAATCAGATCCTCCTGCAGCAGCTAAGTGGCACCTCGCCTCTTGTGACGACGCATTCTTGGTCCCCAAGTGTATTCTCATGTGGTCCTGCGTGGGTGTGTGGCGTCCTCCTCCCAAGGCTGAGAGAACCAGGGACTAACAACTGCTGTCAGTCTCATCTGCCCAGCGCAAGGGTCGTGTGTCTGGCCATCCCCACAACCATAGGGTAGGAATACCTCCCACTAATGGGGAGAAGAGGAGGTAATCAAAACAATCCCCCCCCCCATTTTCCTTTGCTAATGGAACCTGCGTTTCATTCAAGGAGTCATCCTCCCTAACATGACTTATCCCCAGCTCAGAGTTAAAATCCTAACTGGTTTAATTCCACCTTAGGGGTCTCATTAGACTCTAGCATGTAATTCAGTTCTGCCAACTGCAATGTAAAGTATATTTGATGGGATGACTGTGGGAAAGGTTTCCTGGTTTCCAAAAAGTGAGTGAGTGAGTGAAAGTCATGTCCACTGTTCGCAACCCATGGACCATACAGTCCATGGAATTCTCCAGGCCAGAATATGGGAGTGGGGAGCCTTTCCCTTCTCCAGGGTATCCTCCCAACCCAGGGATCAAACGCAGGTCTCCCCCATTGCAGATGGATTCTTTACCAGCTGAGCCACAAGGGAAGCCCAAGAATACTGGAGTGGGTAGCCTATCCCTTCTCTAGCAGATCTTCCCAACCCAGGGATCCAACTGGGGTCTCCTGCATTGCAGGCAGATTCTTTACCAAATGAGCTATCAGAGAAGCCCTCCTAAGAAGAAGAAACTGGAATAAAAGCCCCCTGCTCTACCTCTGGATATTGCTGTATCCAGGTAGGATGCCTTTACCTGCTGCTCCAGTTAACCTGTGACCACCAGTAGACACAGCCTACTCTAGAGAAGGATGAGAGAGAGCAGGGAAACCTGGGTCCTTACCAACACCAGTGAGCCACTGATTCAACAGCCACACCTTTGGATGACATATTTTCTTACTATTTATGCCAGTCTGGGTCGGCATTTTCTCTTCCTTGCAGCTGAAAACATCCTTTTGGCATGTCATCTTTAAGCTCTATTGGTTAACGTGAATTCCTTAATCTATCCATCCATGACATTCTTCTTCTTTTTTCTCACGCATGGCATTTGTAAAGAGTTTTCAGAAGGACCTTAATGTCTAAATTGACAGGTTTAATTAATAAAGATAAGAACTAGGAATCGAGTAACTATTATGTACACTCATAATATCCTTGACATAGGTTATTATTATTGCCCCTGTTTTATAGAAATTTTGTGGAGACTCAGACAGGTGTATGATGAGCCCAGATCACACAAACAGCAAGTGTCCGAGCCAAGATATAAAGGCCAGTTCTTACCGTCTTGCCAAAACCCTGCAGGGCATCCCATTCTGAGTGAGTCTGGCAGGACTAGGAAATCCAAATGAAAGAAGAATTGAAGGAACCTCAACAGGCAAAAAAAAAAAAAAAAAAAAAT
>NW_011494876.1:8247497-8249753 GCF_000754665.1 Bison bison bison
AGAAGGGTATTTCTTACTTTTTTTAGGGAACACAATGCCGCCAGCAACTTCTCACTTTTTTGGCCACTTCTGAACCAGTCACAAAAGTATTTCAAGTGCAAAATTGCTTGTGAGATGCATAATCAATCAGGTAACAAGCATTTATGGAGCTCATAACATGGGCCTGGCTGCTGGAGTAACTGCTGGGTGCTGTTTTACAGCCCACTGAGAGAAGGGCTAAACTATACTACAAATTTCATAGAAACAGAAGTTTTTAAACTCTACCCTAGGCTTACAGGTCTGGCATTACTGCTGAGCATTTAGGATGTAGTTGAGCACTGCCTACAAATAAGGATTTGGATTTTAGAGTCCAGATGACTGAAATTCAAATCCCAACTCTCTCACTACTGACTGTGTGACCTTTGGCAAGTTTCTTATCTTCCTGAACCTCAGTGTGCAGATCTGTAAAAAATGGATATAACCATAGTTCTTAGTTCAAAAGGCAGGTGTGCTGATTAAATTGGATAATGCCAGGGTTCAGAATGTATTCAATGGATGTTAAAAGGAGACTACTTTTTAACATTTAATTATCCCTTTTTAAAAAGTAGATGCCTATAATCTCCCATGTAGAAACACAGAGCTGGAGTAAAGGGTGAACTGACTACCAGCCTGGATTATGCCAAGACTGTTAATCCATACCGTCAGTTCTTCCTGTGTTTTCCTTTCTTCCTTCCTCTTACCTGAAAAGGGAAATGATTCTGGGAATGCTGCCTGGAGTCTGCAAGCCTATGAAAGGTGGTGCAAAGAGCCTGAGGGACAACCTCAAATATTCCTGGGGCCCCAAAATGTCAGGAAAGCAGCAGAGAACCCTGGAGCCAAAGGGGCCACACAGGTGAGAAATGGAGTATTTCTTGTCATATCCAAAAACAAGGATGTCACAGTCATCTGCAATTTAGGCCCTCCAATTGTGAATTTCTGAGCCCTAAGAGCAACCAGGAAGGAGAAGGATACCTGCAATCCAGCAGCCACTCTCTGTGGTGAACACTGAGGAAAACCACAGGATACTGGCCCCAGATAGCTGAGGTGCAGCTGAAAGGGATGATTTCAGTGAGCCCAGACACTTGCATCTTCCCACACACAGAGAAGCACTAAATTCCTTAATTTGAGATATCTGGTTTTCTTTAATTCACAAAAATATTTTTGATATTTAGACTACCTGCCCTTTGTTGCAAATTTCCATATAATCCAACAGCCCCACCCTTCCCAGCCAGTGCCCTCTGGGTTATCTGACATGCTGTCTCCCAGGCTTGAAGTCCTAAAAATTCCTACTGAATAAAACATAACTCTCAACTTTCAGATCGTGACTACTCATATTTTTAAGTCAACATGGGCGAAGCCAACAAGTCCTGTGACGAATGACAACCATGTGACTAATGACCCAGAGCCAGAGTTCTCCCTCTCCTCCTTGGTTAAACCCCAGGACCGAGAGACACTCAGTATGTATGTACTGCCGACGAGACGGTGGATGTGCCCGGGACAGACTGCTGTTAGAGGCTTTACACCAGCTTAGCAGGACAGAGACCTGCACTCAGAGTGCAGTTCTAGGAAAGCAAGCCTTATTTCTTGCCCACCTGAGTTGCGGGCTGAGATGCATACCAGCTACGGCAAGAAGATTTCAAGAGTTGCTTGTTCTCAACAGACTGAGGTGAATGAATACAAGGTCTACAGACTCCAGCAAGGAAGCGAAATGAAGGCAAAAAGTAGCCACCACTACAGGCCTAGTGCCTGGAGGACAGCAGCCCTTTGATCCGGGGTTTTAGGCACAAACACAGAAGCAAATGAGTGAAGGAGGAACAAAGAAACACACCTGGCAGAAAACAGCCAGTATTCATAGCCTTTCACACCCAACTCTTAATAAATCCCAAGATTTGGGTTTGCAGCTAGGGTTTAGCAATTAAAACCGTGTTGCAACACCTTTCTGGTTTGAAGTGGAGAAAGCATAAGGCCTGTGAATTTGAGGATTTGACACCACAGCCTTCTGTGCAAACATCTGACTCACTCTGCCCCTCCAGGGAGGGAAGAAGCCAGCTCAGGTTTCACTGTTAGCCCCCAAACCCCACTGTGAATGTCAGTTCTTTCCCAGAAGCAAACTGAACTACCAAATCTGTTTAAATCAGTGCTGACAACCTAAACCCAAGTTTATGAAGCTGCAGGCCACAGAGGAGGCCTTCTGTTCCAGGACTGCACCATGAGGGGTGAGGAGCCCTGATTCAAATG
>NW_011494876.1:8249853-8250726 GCF_000754665.1 Bison bison bison
ATGAACCAGAGCTAGATTTCGCTGTTTTCATCGCTTTAACATTTACATTCTGAGAGCCTAGGGAAATGGATCTTAGAGACACGGAACATTAACCTTTGCTATAGCAAAGTCATGCCTGTCTTCAAACGCCTCAAAAAAAAAAAAAAAAAGGTACTCCTTATCTCCATTCTAGCCTCCAGCCTTCTGGAAAGGTCAGAGCATGGGAGGAGTCCCGACAGCAGTGAAATCTCAGGAAATCTTGGGCTTACAGGGATGGCAGCGACAATCTAAGTCCACTGACATTTTATGCATGAGTAAATTCAGGCTGAGGAGAGCTTAGAGTACTTTTGCAAAGTCACATTGCTGGATGGCTGAGGAACAGTGACTGGAGTCAATGTTACCTTACTCTGTCTATTCATTTACCATAATGAACATCTTTTGGTTACTATTTGGGGGCCTCTGTGATTATACAGTGGAAGTGAGAAATAGATTTAAGGGCCTAGATCTGATAGAGTGCCTGATGAGCTATGGAATGAGGTTCGTGACACTGTACAGGAGACAGGGATCAAGACCATCCCCATGGAAAAGAAATGCAAAAAAGCAAAATGGCTGTCTGGGGAGGCCTTACAAATAGCTGTGAAAAGAAGAGAAGCGAAAAGCAAAGGTGAAAAGGAAAGATATAAACATCTGAATGCAGAGTTCCAAAGAATAGCAAGAAGAGATAAGAAAGCCTTCTTCAGCGATCAATGCAAAGAAATAGAGGGAAACAACAGAATGGGAAAGACTAGGGATCTCTTCAAGAAAATCAGAGATACCAAAGGAACATTTCATGCAAAGATGAGCTCGATAAAGGACAGAAATGGTATGGACCTAACAGAAGCAGAAAATATTAAG
>NW_011494876.1:8251265-8251745 GCF_000754665.1 Bison bison bison
ATGGTATGGACCTAACAGAAGCAGAAAATATTAAGAAGAGATGGCAAGAATACACAGAAGAACTGTACAAAAAAGATCTTCAGGACCCAGATAATCACGATGGTGTGATCACTGACCTAGAGCCAGACATCCTGGAATGGGAAGTCAAGTGGGCCTTAGGAAGCATCACTACGAACAAAGCTAGTGGAGGTGATGGAATTCCAGTTGAGCTATTCCAAATCCTGAAAGATGATGCTGTGAAAGTGCTGCACTCAATATGCCAGCAAATGTGGAAAACTCAGCAGTGGCCACAGGACTGGAAAAGGTCAGTTTTCATTCCAATCCCAAAGAAAGGCAATGCCAAAGAATGCTCAAACTACCACACAATTGCACTCATCTCACACGCTAGTAAAGTAATGCTCAAAATTCTCCAAGCCAGGCTTCAGCAATATGTGAACCGTGAACTTCCTGATGTTCAAGCTGGTTTTAGAAAAGGCAGAG
>NW_011494876.1:8251845-8252367 GCF_000754665.1 Bison bison bison
AGAAAAGGCAGAGGAACCAAAGATCAAATTGCCAACATCCGCTGAATCATAGAAAAAGCAAGAGAGTTCCAGAAAAACATCTATTTCTGCTTTATTGACTATGCCAAAGCCTTTGACTGTGTGGATCACAATAAACTGTGGAAAATTTTGAAAGACATGGGAATACCAGACCACCTGACCTGCCTCTTGAGAAACCTGTATGCAGGTCAGGAAGCAACAGGTAGAACTGGACATGGAACAACAGACTGGTTCCAAATAGGAAAAGGAGTACATCAAGGCTGTATATTGTCACCCTGTTTATTTAACTTATATGCAGAGTACATCATGAGAAACGCTGGACTGGAAGAAACACAAGCTGGAATCAAGATTGCCAGGAGAAATATCAATAACCTCAGATATGCAGATGACACCACCCTTATGGCAGAAAGTGAAGAGGAACTCAAAAGCCTCTTGATGAAAGTGAAAGTGAAGAGTGAAAAAGTTGGCTTAAAGCTCAACATTCAGAAAACGAAGATCATTGCA
>NW_011494876.1:8252467-8258733 GCF_000754665.1 Bison bison bison
GAAGGAGATCAGCCCTGGGATTTCTTTGGAAGGAATGATGCTAAAGCTGAAACTCCAGTACTTTGGCCACCTCATGCCAAGAGTCGATTCACTGGAAAAGACCCTGATGCTGGGAGGGATTGGGGGCAGGAGGAGAAGGGGACGCCAGAGGATGAGATGGCTGGATGGCATCACTGACTCGATGGACGTGAGTCTGAGTGAACTCCGGGAGTTGGTGATGGACAGGGAGGCCTGGTGTGCTGCGATTCATGGGGTCGCAAAGAGTCGGACACAACTGAGCGACTGATCTGATCTGATCTGTGGTTGTGACGGGAACAAGGCCCCAGTTTACCATGTGGAAGTCAGAGAGGCCCCCTATCCCTCTCCCCACTTCCTGGAAGCAGAGGTGTAGCTTAAGACTCATCCAAGAGGACACTTCCATCCAGCCCTACCAACAGTAGCCAACCCGCCCATGGCCATCATGTTGGTTCCGGCCTACGAACAGAGTACTCTGGCCAGAGCTACATGTCCTAGTGACCAGCTTGCTCAGTAACCAAGTGCATAATGAACAGTTTGCCTCAAAGTCAAATACTCTGTCAGTATTCATTCAGCTGTCATCTGCTGCTGCTTCTTTTTTTTTTTCTTGCCAACTTTTGGACATCTTTACAAATTTAAAAAATTAATTTCCTCTAAGGGTTTTTTCCCCCTGCTAAATTTTGTATTCTGATTAATTATTTATGAATGTGTTACTTTTTATGAACAATAAAATTGTTCTTTACTGTTATGGGAGGCTTTTGATAATATATGAACCTTTGAACACACTGTTAGGGACTTTTTTGCAAGTGTGAATAACAACACTTTTTTCTAAGCTATATGTTTACAGTGAGAGACTTTTACTGAACTTGACATAAGATATTAAATTCAGAATAATTCTAAGTGTTAAGCTCAAAATGGAGTGACCTTGGTCAGCAATTAACCAGCATACCTCCTAACAATTAATGGTAATTAATGGCTGACTACAATGAACGAGTCTATACTAGACCTGATGTATAATACTGGGTTCATATTCCATTCAGATCCATATACAAGTATTGAGTTTAACTACAATAATCAAACAACTAACGTTTGTCAACTACATGTCAAAGGCTGGGCTGAACACTGTAGTTTTGTTCTCTTTTAGTTCTGCTCCCTGAGGACAAGGCCCATCTTTGTTCACCACTGTGTCCTCAGCCAGCCCATGGTAGATGCCCTGTTACTACCTTCAGGACAACCAAATGGCCCTGCTAGTAGGTATTGTTATAATCTATCATCTCAACTGTACAGGGGAGCAAATTCAGGTTCAGCTGTTACTACTTGTCCAAGGACATCAGGAAGGGCAGCATGACCTGGAGCCTGCATTCTTGACACGAGGATGGGCGTGACCTGACATCTGGACCCTAACTAAAGCTTGGAGGATAGGGGTCAGGGTGGACAGACACATTCATGCTGTTTAGTGCTGGGGACCTGGTGAGCAGGTTAAGTACAGAAGCCCCTGGGAGGAGGTGGTTCTGAAATGACTCCTGAAATGAAAGGTGTCTGAATGACTATTCTCGGAGGTAGAAGATTCCACAATGAGACCAAGCTTCCTAGGGAGCCTTGGGACAGAATACAAGCAGGGGTCAGAGGTCAGGGGCACACCCCAGTGGCCTGTGCAATGTGCTGCGGCTTTCCAACAAAGGTTAGCTTGATGGTGAGGGAAGAATCATTCTGAAAACCCAGGATAATAAACATGAGGCCTTGTGGACTAACAAAGAGATTAGTCCTGAGCTCTCTTTTCTTCTCCATCTAATGTATATTAATTTTCTCTAGAAATTAAAAATATCTCAGAGTCTCACGTGGCTTTGGCCTCGTGCCGTTGTGCTAACACCAGTCAATAGCATTTTGTATGAAAAGAAAACTGTGGATGGGAATGTGAAATGGTACAGCACTCTGGAAAATATTTGGCAGCTTCTAAAAAGCTAGGCATACACTTATCCTACAACCCAGCGATTGCAATCCTGGGCATCTATCCCAACGAAATGAAAACTTATGTTCACACAAAAACCTGTGCAGGATTGTTCAGAGTCGCTTGCTCTGCAATAGTCCCAAACTGGAAACAACCAAAAAATGTCCTACAATAGGTGAATGATTAAACAAACCACATGTGGTACATCCTGACCATGGAATTATATTCAACAATAAAAATGAACAAGCTAGTGATACAGGCAATAACTCGGATGGATTTCAAGGGCTTTATGCTAAGTGGGAAAAAAACAAAATTTCATGCTGCATGATTCCACTTATGTAACATTCTCAAACTGACAAAGCTCTTGGGACTGCCCTGGTGGTCCAGAGGCGAGACTCTGCGCTCCTAGTGCAGGGGCCCAGGTTCGGTCCCTGGTGAGGGAACTCAATCCCACATGCCACAGGTAAAAAGTTCCCACACGCCACAACGAGACCCAGCACAGCCAAATACACGAACATTTTTATAAATAAATAAAAACTTTAAGTTATGTACTCACTATTATACTACTGTTCATTTTTATACAGATTCGGAGATAATGTGATGCAATCTTGTCTCCCTAAGTTACATAACAACCAGACATAGAATAAGGCTAGTATTATTAATTCACAGACACCTTCCAACCCCAGGGTTTCATAAAGGAGGTCTAATGAAGATCCCCTGGAGAAGGGAAAGGCTACCCACCCCAGTGTTCTGGCCTGGAGAATTCCATGGACTGTATAGTCCATGTGGTCACAAAGAGTGGGACACGACTGAGTGACTTTCACTTCACTTCAACATATTAAACACAATGGCTTTCCTTTGGTCAAAAAAGAATTTTTTAACTCTAGTCAAGTAATCTACATCAAAATGTCCAGGATGCTATGAAGTGCTTCTCGGGCCTGGAAATGGAGAGTTTTATCCATCCTATGAAAGTTCGTGGTACAGCAAGCACGTGGGTGAGGCTTTCTGAGCAACCTTTCCCTTTGCTGCTGCAAAACCAAAATGTGCGCTCAGAGTCTGAGCTTTGCTTCCCACAACAAATGTGGCTAAGGCCAGAGAACACAAGTATTTATACTTTTAGAGGACCCCTTCTTCGTGAGACACGTGGCAGCAGCCCTGAGAAGGTCCTTTCTGAACCTGCTGCAGCTTGCTGCTGCCAGTCAAGAGGAGAGAGTGCCCTCTACAGGTGAAACTGGGGAACAAAACGGTCTCCGACCCCCGGGAAAGGGTCTGTGGGAATTCACCTGCATGGCCTTTTCTAGGCAGCACCCTTATAAGCTTCCAAAACCTAACGTCTATCAACGCAATACCAGACATAATCTAAGTGTGTGTGAACACACTCATAAAATTCGCATTATCTCTCCAAGGAGAAGCAGGAAATTAGTAGCAATGCTTGTCTCCTGCAAGGTAAATGTCATAAGAGAGATGGGGATGGGGGGAAATTCACTTTCTCTATCCCCAAATTTGGGATGAAAAAGTTTCAAACATACAGAAAAGTTGAAAGAATAGTATAATAGTATAACGACCATCCTGACCACTTAGATTCTACAACTGTTACCATTTACCATATTTGTTTTATCTCTACTATTAATTTACCAGAATTATTCAATTAGAGACTCACAGCAAAAATCTTTATGCCCTTTGAATTCTGTGTAGAGTATATCATCGATAGAAATAAATATATTAGTAATAACAACCACCTCTGAGAGAAGTTGTGAGGGAACACTACATTAAATAAGATATACACACACACACAAAAAAAATAAGATATACAGTATATAAATACCTGCCATAGTGCCAAGCACAGAGCACCCGCTCGATAAATAAATGCTACCTACAGTCATTCTTGGGCTTCCCTGGTTGCTCAGTGGTGAAGACTCTGCCTGCCAAGCAGGAGATGCGAGCTCAATCCCTGCATCAGGAAGATCCCCTGGAGAAGGGAATGGCAACCCACTCCAGTATTTTCGCCTGGGAAATCCCATGGACAGAGGAGCCTGGCAGGCTACTGTTCATGGGGTTGCAAAGAGTCAGACACGACTTAGCGAGTAAACAGCAGCAACAGCATAATCATTCTTATATTTCCCTTCTGTTACTCTTAGATTCCATAGTCAACTCATCGCCTTTGCTTAGCCCAAAGCGAGCAGCACAGACAGGACACGGCTGTTATGGAGCAGACAACAGGGCTCTAAAAAGCTCAGTGACTCCAACCTGTCCAGGCATCAAGGGCCCCCAGCAGGGCCTGGCATCTGGGCCTTTTCCCAATGTAGCCTTTTCCCCACTTTTCCAAACTCTCAGCTCCTGAAAGGCTCCTGGCAGGTCCAGAGCAGAAGGGTCACTTTAGTCGTAGGAAAGTGACAAAGCCTACAGACCACCCTGTTAGAGGCAGGCCGCAGAGCAGGGAGGAGGCAGGGGGTGGCCATGACACTAGACCCTTCTGGGCTGCTCTGGGAAAATCCCTCCATGACTACAGATATTCACCTCTTCCCACAGACCATCTTGTAATGAGTTTTCACTGTTTTCTGATCTCAAAAAAAGTACAATAAATATAAAATACAACTCAGTATGTAGTAAAAAAAACAAACACGCTATCTAGATTTCTGCTGCTGCTGCTGCTAAGTCACTTCAGTCTGTACGACCCCATAGACGGCAGCCCACTAGGCTCCCCCGTTCCTGGGATTCTCCAGGCAAGAACACTGGAGTGGGTTGCCATTTCCTTCTCCAATGCATGAAAGAGAAAAGTGAAAGTGAAGTCGCTCAGTCGTGTCCGACTCTTAGCGACCCCATGGACTGCAGCCTACCAGGCTCCTCGGCCCATGGGATTCTCCAGGCAAGAGTATTGGAGTGGGGTGCCATCGCCTTCTCCAATCTAGATTTCTAAATATGTCAAATAACATGTAATTCATAATATGCATATATACAATATACATATATTAATATATATTAACATGTATAAATAATATACATGTTATCAGATAATATATATATATAAATGAAAGTCACTCAGTTGTGTCTGACTCTTTACGACCCCATGAACTGTAACCCGCCAGCCTCCTCCATGCATAAAATTCTCCAGGGAAAATACAATTCAGTATGTGGTAAAAATGAAGTAGAGATTCAATGCTAGCTAGGCCTTTCTTTTTCTCTACACACTTAAATGCAATATATGACACATTATGTTCCTTTATTTACATTATATACCGATTGATCAATTTATAGACCTACTGAGCATCTCTGACTACGTGGGTTTTTACCACATACTGAACTATATTTGGTCAGACTAACACTTTTCCCCCCCTAGTGGGGAAACAAGCCGTAGATAAACCAGCTGAGTCACCACTTGCTCTGCTGGACATGACCAATATCTCTCTGAGGTCTCAGGCCTACAGATATTCATGGGCCTGCCAGCTGCCCACGAACCCAGAGATTTCCTCCAGTCCTTGTAGAGAGAGAACTGGGGAACTCGCCTGCCCCTCAGTCTTAAACGGTAGGCACTACTATCTCCACTGCAATAAACTGAACGTATTGCACCCCCCCAACAAAATATATACATTGAAATCTAATCCCCAATGTGATAGAGATGAAAGCTTTGGGAGGTGATTAGGTCCCAAAGCAAAGCCCTCATAAATGGGATCAGTGCCCTTATTTTAAAAAAAAGAAGACCCTGGAGAGCTGCCTCATGCCTTCTGCTATCGAAGACACTGATAAAATGGACAGCTATGAACCCGGACGCAGGCTCTCACCAGACACCACATCTGCTGACACCCTGATCTAGGACTTGCCAGTCTTCAGAAATTTGAAAAAAAGTTTCTGTTGTTTTCTAAGTTACCATGTCTACCATATTTTGTTACAGTGGCCCAAGTAGACTCAAGACACTCATTTGACAGATGAGAGATGATGTACAGATGCCATAAGCAATGAGCTCAAGGTGAGTGGCAGCGCTGGGATGCCTTCTCCTGCCTGTGGACCTTTAATACCGATGTCAATGTAGAAATGTGTACTTACGAGTATCAGCAAAGCTGTAGGGGAAAAGCCACTTTCAGATACTCTTTATTGGAATTTACATCTGGAAATCAACAAAACAATACTGAACACAATTTACAATGCACAGTTCCAGTAGCTAAGGCTCCTTGCTCACAATGCAGGGAGCCTGGGTTCAACTCCTGATCAGGGAACTGGATCCCATGTGCCGCAACTAAGATCTGGTGCAGCCAAGTAAGTAAATAAAATAAATAAATAAATATATATATATATATATATATTTTTT
>NW_011494876.1:8258833-8259324 GCF_000754665.1 Bison bison bison
TTTTTTTAAGAAAAGTTAACGCATATGCCAAAGTACATGGTGAGGATTCAAGGAAAGACAAGCACACGCTGCCCTAGCTATCATACTAACTGCAACTACAGACCCTTTCAACGTAGACAGCAATGACCCAAGGATGGTGGAAAGCAAATGGTATCAGGAGAATCAGAAAAAAGACCAGAATTCAAAAGTCCATAAAACTGGTGGGGAGTTCGGTTTTCTCCCTTCAGCACTGCCTGGCCTAAATTCAAAGGCACCTGCTTAAAACTCAGAAGTTTTCATCGAGTGCAGACAGAAAGAGTTCCAAGAGAAGCCCTCTCTTTCTGATCTGGCGGGTGGGGGCATTGGGAGAATATTCCATTTCAATCTTGGTTTTCTTTTCTCTGTTTCCTGCCCTAGCCTGCATGCAATACCTTAGTGCTGGTGGCAGCAGTGGGTGGTCAGATGCTTAACACTCTGCTGCTGCTGCGTCACTTTAGTTGTGTCCGACTCTG
>NW_011494876.1:8259776-8260978 GCF_000754665.1 Bison bison bison
GTGGGGTGCCATTGCCTTCTCTGGCTTAACACTCTAAGGTGGGGGGGGGGGCGCGGATTCTGTCTCTAAGCAGAGGAGCTGGGATTCCAAGAGCAGGGAGAGAATACCATTGCTGTTTCTCTCCTGTCCTCCTTGGTCCAGATGCAGAAACAGCAGTAAGCAGTGAACAACAGAGCAGACGAACTAAAGCCACACTGTTACTGGCGGACTTGTATCCCCATCAAATTCCTATACTGAAGTCATAACCCTCAGTATCACAGAATGTCACAGCAGTTGGTAATGAAGGTACAATGAAGTCATTAGGGGAGGGCCTAATCCAACATGGTTCATGGCCTAATCCAACATGAACTATGGACAGAGGTTCGTGACATTGTACAGGAGACAGGGATCAAGACCATCCCCATGGAAAAGAAATGCAAAAAAGCAAAATGGCTGTCTAGGGAGGCCTTACAAATAGCTGTGAAAAGAAGCGAAAAGCAAAGGAGAAAAAGAAAGATATAAGCATCTGAATGCAGAGTTCCAAAGAATAGCAAGGAGAGATAAGAAAGCCTTCTTCAGCGATCAATGCAAAGAAATAGAGGAAAACAACAGAATGGGAAAGACTAGGGATCTCTTCAAGAAAATTAGAGATACCAAGGGAACATTTCATGCAAAGATGGGCTTGATAAAGGACAGAAATGGTATGGACCTAACAGAAGCAGGAGATATTAAGAAGAGATGGCAAGAATACACAGAACTGTACAAAAAAGATCTTCACAACCCAGATAATCACGATGGTGTGATCACTGACCTAGAGCCAGACATCCTGGAATGGGAAGTCAAGTGGGCCTTAGGAAGCATCACTTTGAACAAAGCCAGTGGAGGTGATGGAATTCCAGTTGAGCTATTCCAACTCCTGAAAGATGATGCTGTGAAAGTGCTGCACTCAATATGCCAGCAAATGTGGAAAACTCAGCAGTGGCCACAGGACTGGAAAAGGTCAGTTTTCATTCCAATCCCAAAGAAAGGCAATGCCAAAGAATGCTCAAACTACCACACAATTGCACTTATCTCACATGCTAGCAAAGTAATGCTCAAAATTCTCCAAGCCAGGCTTCAGCAATATGTTAACCGTGAACTTCCTGATATTCAAGCTGGTTTTAGAAAAGGCAGAGGTACCAGAGATCAAATTGCCAACATCCACTGGATCATCAAAAAAGCAA
>NW_011494876.1:8261078-8267076 GCF_000754665.1 Bison bison bison
TTCATGGGAATAGATGGGGAACAGTGGAAACAGTGTCAGACTTTATTTTTGGGGCTCCAAAATCACTGCAGATGGTGACTGCAGCCATGAAATTAAAAGACGCTTACTCCTTGGAAGGAAAGTTATGACCAACCTAGATAGCATATTGCAAAGCAGAGACATTACTTTGCCAACAAAGCTTCGTCTAGTCAAGGCTATGATTTTTTCAGTGGTCATGTATGGATGTGAGAGTTGGACTGTGAAGAAAGCTGAGTGCCGAAGAATTGATGCTTTTGATCTGTGGTGTTGGAAAAGACTCTTGAGAGTCCCTTGGACTGCAAGGAGATCCAACCAGTCCATTCTGAAGGAGATCAGCCCTGGGATTTCTTTGGAAGGAATGATGCTAAAGCTGAAACTCCAGTACTTTGGCCACCTCATGCGAAGAGTTGACTGATTGGCAAAGACTCTGATGCTGGGAGGGATTGGGGGCAGGAGGAGAAGGGGACGACAGAGGATGAGATGGCTGGATGGCATCACTGACTCGATACACATGAGTTTGAGTGAACTTCGGGAGTTTGTGAAGGACAGGGAGGCCTGGTGTGCTGCGATTCATGGGGTCACAAAGAGTCAGACACGACTGAGCGACTGAACTGAACTGAACTGAACTAAGCCCTTGAGCCACAACCACTGAGCCTGCACTCATGCTCTGCAACAAGAAAAGCCAATGTGACGAGAAGCCTGCCTGTAGCAACAAAGACCCAGTGCAGCCAAAAAGAAGGAAATAATAAAAATGTTTTTAAAAATTTGGAACTTTAAAAACTGAGCTGACTTTGGAACCACAGCCCACAGCAGGCAGGTGGAAATCCAAATCATCTGATTACCTGCAAAAATGTAAAATATGAATATTCTCTAGCCAGACTGACAAAAAAATAAGGAAGAAAGACACAGGTTACCAATTTCAGGAATGAAAAGGGGGATATCACTACAAACCCTACAGAACATAAAAGTGAATTTTGTGAACAAATCAACATATATAAATTTGGCAACCTTCATGAACTGGACTTAGTCCTTGAAAAATAACAGCATCTGACATTTACCCAAGAATAAATAGATAGCCTGAATAACTCTATATCATTAGAGAAACAGATTTTGTAGTCAAAAGCTCCATGAGAAAGAAATCTCTGGACGGTTTCAAATATAAATTCTACCAAACATTTAAGGAAGAAATAAAACCAATTCTATACAACCTCCTTCACAAAGCAGAAGAGGAGGGAACACTTCCCAACTCCATTTGAGGCAGGCCACCATGACACTGATACCAAAATCAGACAACACAAGAAATCTTCCATAAACATACACATAAAATTCCACAACAGACTAGCAAATCAAAAGCCAGCAATATATATGCGTGCACACGTGTGTCTTTACATGTATCTCACCATGACCCAGGACGGTGTATACCAGTAATGCAACACTGCTGCAATCAACATAATCCACAATGTTAACAAACCAAGGAAGAAAAATCAAATGATTATATATTAATAAATTGATGCAGAGAAAGTATTTGACAAACATGCAATGGCCATTCATGATTAAAGGACTCAGCAACTGAGAAACAGAGGGAACTTCCTTGGCCTGAATAAGCATCCATACAAAAACGTTAAACAAACATCACACTTACTGGTCAAAGAGTGAATGCTTTTCCTCTAATGTGGGGAACAAGGTGAAGATGTCCATTCTCACCACTTCTACTCAACATAGGTACTAGAATGGCAGCAAAAAAGGGAAGAAAAAGAAACAAAAGGCAAAATATTAGAAAGAGAGAAAAAAATTATCTTTCACAAACATAATTGTCTAAGCAGACAATCCCATAGAACATACAAAACCAGCTTCTTCTGGAAACAACAAATGAGTTTAGCAAAGTGGCAGAACATCACGTCCACACCTGAAAATCAACCGCATTTCTACATACTAGGAGTAAACTATCAGAAACCTAAAAATATAAAGTTTTTAAAATTTGTTCGTTTTTAGCTGCGCTCGGCCTTGATTGCTGCGTGCAGGATTCCTCTAGCTGTGGCAAGCAGGGGCTACTCTACTCTCAAACTGCAGCGTGCCGGCTTCTCTTGTGCAGAGCATGGGCTCCAGGGCGCACAGCCTTCAGAAGTTGCAGTGCCTGGGCTCACAGCTGTGGCGCTCGGGCTCAGTTACCCAGAAGCATGCGGCATTTTTCCAGATAGGGGACTGAAACCGCATCCCCTGCATTGGCAGGCAGATTCTCAACCACTGAGCCACCAGGAAAGTCCCTAGGAACCAAAATTATTAAAAATAACATTTACAATAGCCTAAAAAGGACAGAAATAAAATATGTGTAAGATGTGCATGCTGAAAACTACAAAAGGCTGATAAAAAAATCAAAGACTGAAATAAATAGGATACTAGCTCTTTTTAAAATGTTCTACAGATTCAACACTATTCCAATAAAAATTCTATCAACATTTTTTTGGGTAGCTTCAGATAAGCTGATTGTTAAAAAAACAACTTTGAAAAAGAAATGTTGGAACACTCACATTACTTGATTTTAAAAACTACCTCACAGCAGGAGTAACTAAGACAGTGTAAGACTGAAAAAGGGATAAACACAGAGACCAATGGGACAGAAGAGTCCCACTTCAGCACTCAAAACAACGAACTGATTTCTGCACAAAGGTGCAAAAGCAATTCAGTGGAGAAAAGATGGTCTTCCTAGCAAATAACGTTAAACAAGTGGATATGCATACGTAAGAAACTCTCGTGACTTTCCTGGTGGAACCGTGGATAAGACTCTGTCTGCCAGTGAGGGGCACACAGGTTCAATCCCTGGTCTAAGAAGATTCCACATGCCATGCAGCCACTAAGCCCGAGGGCCACAGCTACTGAAGCCTGTGTGCCAAGAGCCTGCGCTCATCAACAAGAAAACTTTACCGCAAAGAGAAGCCCATGCACTGCAACTAGAGAGCAGTCCCCACTCTTCACATCTGGAAAAAGCCCGCACACAGCAATGAAGACCCAGTGCAATCAAATATTAAATAAATAATTTAAAAAATTTTTTAAACTCTGGACCTAAACTTCACTGTTGTTCTTTGTTCAGCCTCTCAGTTGTGGCCAACTCTTTGTGACCCCATGGACTGCAGCACACCAGGCTTCCCTGTCCTTCATCGTCAAAAATTACCTCAAAATGAACCACAGATCTAAATGGAAAACTGTAAAACTTTACAAGAAAGCATCAAAGAAGTTTTGCAACCTGGTGTTGGGCAAAGTTCTTAGAGATGACATCAAAACATGATCCATACGAGAAAACTCCGGTAAACTGAATTTCATCAAAATGTAAACCCTTTTTTTCTGAAAGACTGTTGAAAAATGATGAGATATGCCACAGACTAGGAGAATATACTGTCAGCCTTCAGTATCCAGATTCCACACCTGCAGATTCAATCAACAGAGCATTATGTCAGAGGTCCTACTGTTGCCAGTCAGCGTCCTTGGACTCTTTAATCAACAGAAATAGGTAAGAAGCCAGACAAGGAATTTTGGGCAAAGCTTTATGGGGACTCGGGCCACAGCACAAGGGACTGACAAGTGACTGATGCTCTTGCTCGTCCCCCCTCCCCAAGGGAGAATTGTGAGGTGGCTCCTTAAATGGCGCAAAGATAGAGGGGGGTGGTTAAGGGATTCTGCCCACACCCTTGGAGGTACTGTGTGCAGGGATCACGCATGGTACCCTGCTTTCATTCCCCACACCACAGAAGTGGCAGTTGTCTTTAGCTGCCAAGTTGTATCTGACTCTTAGCAACCCCATGCACAATAGCCCGCCAGGCTCCTCTGGCCATGGGATTTTCCAGTTAAGAATAAAGAAACGGGTTCTGTTTTGGTCTTTTTGTATCTTACGTTCATGTTTTGCCCCAGCTGCACACGCATGCAGTTATTGTTAGTTGGTTGTAATTTCTTTTCATATTGCCCATGGGGTTCTCTAGGCAGGAATACTTGAGTGGGTTGCCGTTTCCTCCTCCAGTGGAGCATCTTTTCTCAACTTTTCACTATGCCCCGTCCATCTTAGGTGGCCCTGCACGGCATAACTCACAGCTTCACTGAGTTGCCCAGTCCCCTTCGCTACGACAAGGCTGTGACCCATGAAAGGGAAAAGATATGACATTGGAAGATGAGCCCTCCCAGATCGGAAGGTGTTCAATATGCTATTGGGGAAGAGCAGAGGCAAATATTAGTAGCTCTAGAAAGAATACAACGGCTCGGCCAAAGTGGAAATGATGCTCAATTGTCGATGTGTCTGGCTTTCCTGGTGGCTAAGACAGTGAAGAATCTGCCTGCAATGCAGGAGACCCAGGTTCAATCCCTGGGTCAGGAAGAGCCACTGAGAAGGCAATCCACTCCAGTATTCTTGCCGGGAGAATACCATAGACAGAGGAGTCTGGCAGGCTACAGTCCATAGGATCACAAAGAGAAGGACACGACTAAACGACTAACACTTCTACTTTCTGGTGGTGAAAGTAAAATCTGATGCTGTAAAGAACAATATTGCATAGGAACCTGCAATGTTAGGTCCATGAATCAAGGTAAAGTGGATGTGGTCAAACAGGAGATGGCAAGAGTGAACAGTGACATCTTAGAAATCAGTGAACTAATATGGACAAGAATGTTTAAATTTAATTCAGATGACCATTATATCTACTACTGTGGGCAAGAATCCCTTAAAGAAATGGAGTAGCCCTCACAGTCAACAAGAGAGTCTGAAAGGCAGTATTTGGGTGCAATTTCAAAAATGACAGAATGATCTCAGCTCATTTACAAGGCAAACCATTCAATGTCACAGTAAACAAAGTCTATGCCCCAAACACTGATGCCAAAGAAGCTGAAGTCAAATGGTTCTGTGAAGATCTATAAGGCCTTCTAGAACTAACACCAAAAGAAAGATGTCCTTTTCACTATAGGGGATTGGAATGCAAAGTAAAAAGTCAAGAGATACCTAGAGTAACAGGCAAGTTTGGCCTTGGAGTACAACATGAAGCATGACAAAGGCTAACAGAGAGTTTTGTCAAGAGAACACACTGGTCATAGCAAACACCCTCTTCCAACAAAACAAGAGATGACTCTACACATGGACATCACCAGATGGTGAATACTAAAATCAGACTGATTATATTCTTTGCAGCCAAAGATGAAGAAGCTCTATAAGGTCAGTAAAAATAAGACCTAGAGCTGACTGTAGCTCAGATCATGAGTTCCTTATTGCAAAATTTAGGCTTAAATTGAAGAAAGTAGAGAAAACCACTAGGCTGTTCAGGTATGACCTAAATCTAATCCTTTAACATTATATAGTGGGGAGGTGACAAATAGATTCAAGAGATTAGATATGGTAGACAGAGTGCCTGAAGAACCATGGAAAGAGGTTTGTAATACTGTACCGGAGGCAGTGGCCAAAACCATCCCAAATAAGAAGAAATGCAAGAAAACAAAGTGATTGTCTGAGGAGACTTTACAAATAGCTGAAGAAAGAAGAGAAACAAAAGGCAAGGGAGAAAGGTAAAAATATATCCAACTGAATGCAGAGTTCCAGAGATTAGCAAGAAGAGGTAAGAAAGCCTTCTTAAGTGAACAATGCAAAGAATTACAAGAAGACAACAGAATGGGTAAGACTAGATAGATATCTCTTCAAGAAAATTGGAGATATCAAGGGAACATTCCATGAAAGGATGTGTAAGGTAAAGGACAAAAATAGTAAGGATCTAACAGAAGCAGAAAAAGAGATTAAGAAGAGGTGGCAAGAATACACAGAAGAACTATACAAAAAAGTCTTAATGACCTTGATAACCAACATGGGGAAACAATGGAAACAGTGAGACTATTTTTCTGGGCTCCAAAATCACTGCAGACGGTAACTGCAGCCATGAAATTAAAAGATGCTTGCTCCTTGGAAGAAAAGCTATGACCAACCTAGACAGCATATTAAAAAGCAGAGACATTACTC
>NW_011494876.1:8267176-8273386 GCF_000754665.1 Bison bison bison
AGCATATTAAAAAGCAGATACATCACTTTGCCAACAAAGGTCCGTCTAGTCAAAGCTGTGGTTTTTCCAGTAGTCATGTATGGATGTGACAGTTGGACTATAAAGAAGGCTGAAGGCCAAAGAATTGATGCTTTTGAACTGTGGTGTTGAAGAAGACTTTTGAGAGTCCCTTGGACTGCAAGGAGATCCAACCAGTCTATCCTAAAGGAAACCAGTCCTGAATATTCATTGGAAGGACTGATGCTGAAACTCCAATACTCTGGCCACCTGATGCGAAGAACTGACTCACCAGAAAAGACCCTGATACTGGGAAAAATTGAAGACAGGAGGAGAAGGGGATGACAGAGGATGAGATGGCTGGATGGCATCACTGACTCAATGGACATGAGTTTGAGTAAGCTCCGGGAGTTGGTGATGGACAGGGAAGCCTGGAGTGCTGCAGTCCATGGGGTCGCAAAGAGTCAGACATGACTAAGCGACTGAACTGAACTGAACTGACTGAACCACGATGATGTTGTCACTCACCTAGACCCAGACATCCTGGAATGTGAAGTCAAGTGGACCTTAGGAAGCGTGAACAAAGCTAGTGGAGATGATGGAATTCCAACTGAGCTATTTAAAATCCTAAAAGATGATGCAGTTAAAGTGCTACCCTCAATATGTCAGCAAATTTGGAAAACTTATCAGTGGCCACAGGACCAGAAAAGGTCAGTTTTCATTCCAATCCCAAATAAAAGCAATGCCAAAAAATGTTCAAACTAGTGCACAACTGCACTCATTTCACATGGTAGCAAGGTAATACTCAAAATCCTCCAAGCTAGGCTTCAGTAGAACATCAGCGAAGAACTTCCAAATGTACAAGCTGGGTTTTGAAGAGGCAAAGGAAACAGAGATCAAATTGCCAACATTCACTGGATCATGGAAAAGGCAAGGGAGTTCCAAAAAAACATCTACTTCTGCTTCACTGACTAAAGTCTTTGACTGTGGGAATCACAACAAACTGAAAAATTCTTAGAGATATGAGTACCAGACCACCTTTCCTGCTTCTTGAGAAACTTGTATGTGGGTCAAGAAGCAACAGTTTGAACTGAACTGGAAAGGTTCAAAATTAGGAAAGGAGTACGTCAAGGCTGTACATTGTCACCCTGCTTATTCAATTTATATGCAGGATATATCGTGTGAGATGCTGGATTTTAAAAGGTGTTCAGTATCATTAAATACTAGGGAAATGCAAATTAAATTCACAAGGGCCACCATTACACATTGATTAGAATGCCTAAATAAAAATTATTAATAATATCAGGTGCTGGGAAGGATCCCAGAGCAACTGTATTTCTCATACATTGCTGGAGGAAACCTAAAATGGTACAGCCACTCTGGGAAAAGTTTGACAATTTTTTAAAAGTTAAACATACACTTAACAGGCAATCATACTGCTGGATACCCAAAGAAATGCAAATTTAAGTTCACATAAAAACCTGTAAACCAATGTTCACAGCAGCTATACTGGAAATAACTAAAAATGAACACAACTCAGAAGTCCTTCAGTGGACGAATGGATAAACCAACAAAGCCATACAGCTACTCAGCAATAAAGAAGAATGAAATGTTGATACACAGAATTACTTGAATGGGTCCCCAGGGCATTAGGGTGAGTAAGTATAGTCAGTCTCAAAGAATTACATATTGCATGATTCCATGTAAAAAACATTCCTGAAATAACAACTAAAGTGGTTAAGAAGAGAACAGTGGAGTTAGGGGTGGGAGAAGGTGTCTACCTGCGTCTGCAGAAGGAGTTTCTCTACAGTGATGAAACGATTCTGTACTTTGATTGTGCTGGTGGCTACATAAATTTGTACAGATGATGAAGTTTTGTAGTACTATTCACACACACGCACACACGTAAGAATGCATATAAAAACAGGTGAAAGCAGAATAGAGTGTCTACCTAACTAGTATCGTACCAATGTTAGTGTCTAGCTAACTAGTATTATACCAATGTTAGTTCGTGTCTAGCTAACTAGTATTGTACCAATGTTAATTCTGGGTTTCAACAACAAGCTATAGTACATAAAATATTTTTGTTGTTGTTCAGTTGCTAAGTCATGTCCAGCTTTTTTGTGACCCCCATGGACTGTAGCCAGTCAGGGTCCTTTGTCCATGGCATTTCCCGGGCAAGACTGGAGTTGGTTGCTCGGTGGCTCAGCAGTGAAGAAACTGCCTGCAAAGCAGGAGATTTAGGTTCAGTCCCTGGGTCAGGAAGATCCCCTGAAGAAGGAAATGCAACCCACTCCAGTATTCTTGCCTGGGAAATCCCATGGACCGATGAGCCTGGTAGGACTACAGTCCACGGAGTCACAAAAAAGTCAGACATGAGTTAGTGACAGAACAATAACAACAAACAATATAAAATATTACCACTGAGCTGGAAGGAAGATACAGGAAAACTCTTGTACACTCTTCGTATTTTTATACTTCTTGTGGGTCTTAAGATCTCCCAAAAGAAAAAGTTATGAGAATAAAAAGAGGAGTAAAGCATTAAGATTTAACATGAATGAATCAATTTCAGTAACATTTGCTAAGCTAAAGAAGCCAAACACAAGAGCACAAGGTATATAACAAATATAATTATATATATAAACAAATATAACTCCATTTGTTTCAAGTTCTAAAACAGGCCAATGGAAATCACATCAGTGGTTGCCTGTTGAATTGAGTGGAGAATTACTTAGAAGGAGACATGAGAGAACTTCTGAGGTGGTAGAAATGTGCATTTTAATGTGTTTAAGTTATAGCTAAAAAGCTGGAGTGAAAAATCTTTAATAAACCCTGATTGCAATGACCAAAATAATAATAATAATTGTGGAACCCTGTGGAGATTGAAACTTTGGATGAAGGACTTTCTGATGAGTGACAGCCCAAAGATACTGGAGGACAAATGTTCCTGGAACTTTGGAAAGATTTAATTGCAAGAGTGAAGTGGTTAGCCAACTTACACTTTCCAGTCCTTTTCTGTAAAATTCAGTGAGCCTATGAATGTAGATTCTCTTTAAAAAGATTATGGATTTATACTTTAGCACTTCCAACTTTTGTGCTTTTCACTCCAAAACATAAAATTGTGCTGGGTTTTCCCAAACTGGCCATTTATAGAGTTTGAAAGGAATGTATATATACAGATAAAGATATTCAATGTGTCTGAACTGTTTGCAGTCTTATTTTAAAGGAAATTCTCACCTGAGGCCAGCTGAGTCCTCTGGAGTTGCTACTGCCGTTCTGACTCAAGTGGCCAGGCTGGCTACACAGTCTCAGGATTCCTGGCTTTTTAGGATCTCTGTGTGAATAAAGTCCAGGAATACTGTCCTCTGTCTACATCACAGTCCATATTTTTGGTTTCTCTTTAGGCCTTTCTTCCTTTACCTTAATACCTCCTTTTGCTTTGTAATTTTACTTCTGAAATCTTTTAGTGCTGGACGGTGGGAGAGGTGAGACAGGCAAGAGCACTGACTTACATTTTTGTTCTAAGCAGAACCCAGGAACCAGTGAGGGGTGATATCTCAAATTTGAGGCTATTCCCGAGGATGCTGTGTGGCTGCCAGAGAAGTACTAGTTTCCTGTCAAGGACTTGACAAGTAAAAACCGTTGCTTGCCATTTTGCTCTACAACAGTTGAGTTATTAGCCACTGCCACTGCTGACCATCAACATACCCTGAAAGAATTGAGGACAAAGACTGAAAATGAGGCACTCCAAGGTCTGAGAAAACCTGGTAAAACAGGCCTTCAGATAATTTCAGGAGACAAGCTTATGAACCCAATTTCTTGCATCTCACCATACTTGGAAAAGCACTAAAAATCATTAACTAAAATATCTACTCATGACTAGCAGTAATCTTCTACCCAGATGTGTGCCAGACTGCATACCCTTCTCCAAATCACTATGCACTATCTGAGAGCAGTCTCCTGGGGTATAGTCCTCATTAAGTCCCCAAATAAAACGAATCTCACAGCTCTCACGTTGTATGTTTTTATTTCAGTCCACAGACTGAAGGGACTAGGCAATGATGTCAGGTGAGGAATACAGAACGTCTTGACTTCACATCTTAGAGACAAATTTTCCATTTTAAAGATGATGAAGCGAAAGCCCAGAGACTAAAAGCCATGCCCAAGCAGCTGTGTCCAAATTTCTCTCTCTAGCACTACCTAGCCTCTAGCTCTAGGCTCCAAACATTCAACCTGAGTATGATCCAGTTGTCTAAATACAGCTTATTCAGAATAGTCTTACCTCTCACCTACATCTAGGCGCCTCCCTTCCCCGACCCATCCAACAACAAAAACAAAGAAGACCCAAATCTTTCTCAACTCTTCCCCTTCCCTCATGGCAACCCTATTGATTCCAGTCCCAAACAGATCTTAAACCTGTCACCTCCTCTCCATGCTGAAGCTGTCCTCTATTCCAGTTCTCTCTACCAAAGACTCCCTGGGGTCTCCCTGCCTCTGCCCTCACCCCTCTCCTCTCACTCTCACTTAGCAACCAGATTCCTGTGACCTAGTCTCTCCCTGCGGCACTGGCTTCTCGGGGCCCTTACAGTACACCCAGATTCTCAGGCTGCAGACCAGCAGCAGCTCGCAGCCCTCATAGACATTTCTGAAATGTCCTGGATAACAGTGAGGGCTGGGGGAGTCCCCAGAGGTCCTACCTGACCCGTTCCCCTCACCACCAAGTCGAAATGAGACCAATGAGATAAAGCTTCCAGAGGCTTCCCTAGACAGGTTATGTTCAGTCACTAGGCGTGTCCGACTCTTTGTGACCCCACGGACTGCAGCACGGCAAGCCTCCCTGTCCCTTACCATCTCTCAAAACTTTGCCCAAGCTCATGTCCATTGTATGGGTGATGCCATCCAGCCATCTCATTCTCTGACGCCCTCTTCTCAGGTGATAGGCCCTCTCGAAATGCAGGTTGTTGTAACTCCCTCCCAGGTAGGGACCCCAAATTCCGCTTTACGAAGCAGTGGGGAAAGACTACCTTTTACAGTCAGGAGTCGTAAAGTCAAATTCTGGCTCCTTTAACCAATCCCTTTCATTCACTCTATCCATCTGAGAAATAGAGCTAATAATATTAACACTAATTACCTGAAAGGGCTCCTATGAGAATAAAGTGAGCCATAAAGCACTTAACATAATGCCTGGCACACATGAAAGCTAGCTCCAGTTCACATTCTAAGGAACCAAAAGACAGTGTTTCCAGGGTAACTTGTCAGACTGTAAATACCCAGTCACCAGATTATGTATAAAGTGCTGCTTCGTACCAAAGCGTTTCTGTGCCTGCAGTTTTCACGGCCTCGAGTTACGCTCCTCAGCGTCTGACTTTCGGTCCCCGCGTCCAAAATACCAACACGGACGGACGCGCTCCGGGCGTGCAGCCCTAGCGCCAGGAACCGCCGGCGCTCCCTAGCTGTTTTCCGGCCGCCGCAGACTGGTACCACCCACACGCCCCCTCGGCCCGCCCCCTCGGCCCATGACGCGCTGCGGGAGGCGGGGCACGCAGGCGTCGTGCCCTGCCATTGGCCCGCGCCGGCGGGGGAGCGGGGTCCGACTGGTCCGCGGCCCTGCCGTGCTGTCATTTGGCAGCGGCTAGAGGACACGGCCAAGATGGCGGTGGCTGCTGTGTTGGTGCGGAAACCCCTTGAGCAGGTAGGCAACGGCTCCCTTGCTATGACCCTGCGCGACCCCTGCCCACTCTGTTGCCCTCTGAGCGTCTTCTCTCTCTCCCTGCCAGGTCTCCGGGCTGCTGAGGAGGCGGTTCCACCGGACCGCGCCGGCTGCACTGCAGGTAACTGGCCCGGACTCTAGTCGGGCCGGGAGGGGCCCCTGGTTCCAGGGCAGAGGCTGGGGTCGCATGTCACCCATGCGAGGCTTAATGGAATCAGCTGGCTGATCTGAGGGAACAAGACGTGACACTTCTTCCCTCACCTCCCCTTAAAATTTTTTATTGTGGTAAAATATACATAACAAAATTTACTATTTTAAACTGTATATTCAGTGGCGCTAAGTGCATTTAGCACGTCGTCCATTCACCACCAGAACTTTATCATCGTCCCAAACAGAAACTGTACTTATTGAACAGTAACTCTCCCTTAGCCCCTGGTGACCTCTAACCTCTCGGCACTTTCTGTGATGATGAATTCATGTATTCTAGGGATGGCCTATTGGAG
>NW_011494876.1:8273486-8282990 GCF_000754665.1 Bison bison bison
CTATTGGAGAAGGAAATGGCCACCCACTCCAGTATTCTTGCCTGGAGAATCCCAGGGACAGAGGAGCCTGATGGGCTGCTGTCTGTGGGGTCGCACAGGGTCGGACACGACTGAAGCGACTTAGCAGCAGCAGCAGCAGCAGGGATGGCCTATAAATGGAATCATTTAATATTTTTCCTTATAGGTCTGACTTCTTTCACTTACCAAGTTTTCAAGGTTCATCCATGTCGGAGCATGTGTCAGAATTTCATTCGTTTTTAAGGCTGAATAGTATTCCGTTGTAGGCATATACCACCTTTTCTTACCCACTCACCATTGATGGACACCTGAGTTGTTTCCACCTGTTGGATTTTGAATAATGGTGCTGTGAACATTGATGTGCAATTATCTGAGTCCCCGCTTTCAGTTCTTTGGGGTATAAAATCTAGAAGTTAGAATTGTTGGATTATATGGTAATTCTGTGTTCAAGTTTATGAGGAATTTCCCTCTTTTCTCATTTTTGTTACTGGAGGATTCTACCAACCTTTATAGTTGAGAAATTCCTAGATCCTGAAGGCAAAGTGTTTGGCAGTGTCTGGCACTTAGTTAGTGCTCAGTATGTAGTATTACTTAGGCTTCCTTGACTGTTCTCTGCCCCACAGTATACCAAATGTGGAAATAAAATTATCCAGTGTACTCTCTACTTAAGAAAGCACCTGTGAACTGGTCTGGCCAGCAAGCAGATTTTTCAAGATTAGGTAGTCATTAAGAAAAAGGGGACTTCCCTGCTGGTCCAGTGGTTAAGAATCCACCCTGCAATGCAGGGGACGTGGGTTCAATCCCTGTTGAGGGAACCAAAATCCCATATGGGAAACTGAGCCTGTGCACCACTACTACTGAGCTTGTATGGCAATTGCTGTGTCGGTGAGCCACAATGAAAGATCCTGCGTGACACAACCGGAAGATCCCGTATGTGCAACTAAAACCCAGTGCAGCCAGTAAATATTAAAAAGGGAAGTGTTCAGTATATTTTTCATTCATAGATCTAATCATAGACTGGCAATGAGCAATAGAAATGTTACTTTTTAAATTCTTTGAACTTTTAAAGAGAAGCCTGTTCTACTGATGGTTTTTGTATCGTGTGCTGTGGGCAGCATAGGTCAAGAGAGAATCTCAGTAGTATCCTAAGTAATCCTGTAGTTTATTGACTGCTTTCCCATGCCTGTGACAGGTGACAGTTCGTGAGGCTATAAATCAAGGCATGGATGAGGAGCTGGAAAGAGATGAGAAGGTATTTCTCCTTGGGGAAGAAGTTGCCCAGTACGATGGGGCATATAAGGTAAGTAAGGAAAAAAAAAACAACCACTATACAGAATTGAGGTGGTCATTTGCCCCCAGTACAATTAGAAGTAATGGGTCATTGCTTAATTATAGGTTAGTCGAGGCCTGTGGAAGAAATATGGAGATAAGAGGATCATAGATACTCCCATATCTGAGGTAAGCTTTCCATCAGGAAGCAGACCTTGGAGGGGCATGTCTGTTAAAGGATACTACTCTAATTTTTGTGGGTTTTTACTTATATTTGCATTTTACTTTCTAGATGGGCTTTGCTGGAATTGCTGTAGGTGCCGCTATGGTATGTAGTCTTCTTTGTGAATCTCACCCAAAGGGTTTCTTTTAACAAGACCTTTTAAAATCATTGCTTGAGTGTTGAGGGGGGGGGGGCAAAGTAGTTATTTGCCACTCTAAACTGATGTTTTCCAGTCTTTTCAACGTCTTTTCATCATTTTTGATTTGACAGGCTGGGTTACGGCCCATTTGTGAATTCATGACCTTCAATTTCTCTATGCAAGCCATCGACCAGGTCATAAACTCAGCTGCCAAGACGTACTACATGTCAGGGGGCCTTCAATCTGTGCCCATAGTCTTCAGGGGGCCCAATGGCGCCTCAGCAGGTGTAGCTGCCCAGCACTCACAATGTTTTGCTGCCTGGTATGGGCATTGCCCAGGCTTAAAGGTGGTCAGCCCCTGGAGTTCAGAGGATGCAAAAGGGCTTATTAAATCAGCCATTCGGGATAACAACCCAGGTCAGTAGAGGGGTGTGTCGTGCATCTCTTTTGAACATTAAAGTACTAAAATGAAATATCTGCATGGAAGGAACCATTGAAGACCATTAAGTTAGGCATAGACATATGTTAGAGATCTCAGATGTCGTAAACATAGGGGAAAAATAGTGTTTTTCTTATCTATGACTATATGGGGGCCAATTAGGTATGAGAGAAATTTACTACACACCTATAACACTGATTTAACCCCAGAGGTAAAATCAGGATTGACCAGACTACAGACGTTTGTATCTAAGCCATCCATAAGGCTACGGGACACTATGATGCTTCCTAATCAGCACAGTGAAACGTCTCACAGAATGAATAGATTGTGTTTATAGATATTCTTAGTCATGTGGTTACGCTGGTTTAAATATTTATATATTGTAGTGGTGGTGCTGGAGAATGAATTGATGTACGGAGTACCTTTTGAACTTCCTTCAGAAGCTCAGTCAAAAGATTTTCTGATCCCTATTGGAAAAGCCAAAATAGAAAGGCAAGGTAAGTGAAATCAGTATATACTTCAACAGTATTAGCACTCTGCTCCTTCTGTTTATGTTGATCAGACTCGATCTAGAAGTTACTGGCCTTAACTTTGACTAGAAAATTACAGGATGAGTTTAAAGTGTGTTATGCCCTGACTGCACCGCGTATTTGTGCTTTTCTAAATCCGAGCCTAGTGGATTTGTACTTCATTTCCAGGAAGGCTATCACGTTCCTCATCTCACTGGAATGAAGTTGAGTTTAAGATTTTACAAATGAACAAGAACCACAGCTGGCTACAGAGAAGGACAGTGTGTTTGGTTTCAACCTGACCTCTGATCTGTGACAACTTTGTTTCAGGAACACACGTAACTATAGTTGCTCATTCAAGACCTGTGGGCCACTGCTTAGAAGCTGCAACAGTACTGTCTAAAGAGGGAATTGAATGTGAGGTAAGTGGACATACACATGTTCTTAAAGAATCAGAAAGATCCCTTTAAATTTAAAGAGACCCAGAAAGATGAGTTTGAATTCTGTTAACAGGTTAATTAGATATAAAATCTTGCTTTGTCATTTAGTTCTGTCTCAGCTTAACAGTGGGAACCTACTTGGTTTTTAAACACCTAGCTTTTTACCACACTAGTGTCTGGATCTTTTTAGTATCTGTTTTATCAAGTTAAGATCCAAACTTAGAGCTGGAGGTTGGGAGAATGGAAAACTTAGAAGTCATTGAGTCTAACCCTTTGATATCCAGGAGATACCGCTTGCTGGTTATGCTTGAGCAAGTTATTATGTACTTTAATAAATCTCAGTGTCATCAGCCATAAAATGAGGATAATATTTACTGTCCCATCAGGGTGGTTGTGGAATTATACTTATTGTAGTGTCTGGTACTTGGTAAGCAGTCACGTGTTAGTTACTATTTTGATGAGGAGGAAGTTAAAGCCAAGGGAGGACAAGTGAGTTCTGTAAGTGAACAGAGCTGCTTGTAGTAGAGATAAAGTTTTAATTAGTTCCCCTTTTGACATAGTCAGATTTCCCTAGACTCAAAGATTGATGGGAAATGCAGGTTTCATTCCTGGGTCAGGAAGATCCTCTGGAGTAGCAAATGGCAACCCACTCCAGTATTCTTGCCTGGGAAATCCCACAGACAGAGGAGCCTGGCAGGCTACAGTACATGGGGTTGTCAAGACTCAGACACAACTGTGCGACTGAGAACGCACACATAAGGGAAGTGGCTTTATGGGGATAAAATGTATTTGTGAGGCAGTGGCTCTATAAAGCTATTTACTGTATTTTCTGTCTAGGTGATAAATTTGCGAACCATCAGGCCAATGGACATTGAAACAATAGAAGGCAGTGTCATGAAGACCAATCACCTTGTAACCGTGGAAGGAGGCTGGCCACAGTTCGGAGTAGGAGCTGAAATCTGTGCCAGGATCATGGAAGGTATTTCAGAGACACTGATTCCAGAAGAGTTAAGCTGAAATAAACACTGTTTATTACAGGACAAAACAAGCAAAAGCTAGGGATGATCAAATGACTTGAAATTTTCAACTTGTCAGCTTGCTATTTTTCCTTTGGGTAATTAAAAAAAGCAAAACCATAAACAATTCTTTGTAATTAGCATAGATTTCAGACTTCCCTTCTCGGGGCAGCCATACCTGCTGTGCTGAGGTGGTGGTGCTCAGCTGGTTTTCCTTGCCTCTCTGACTTGCACCTCCTTCCCTCTTAGGCCCCGCGTTCAATTTCCTGGATGCTCCTGCAGTTCGCGTCACTGGTGCCGATGTGCCTATGCCTTATGCAAAGATTCTAGAAGACAACTCTGTACCTCAGGTTAAGGACATCATATTTGCAATAAAGAAAACACTGAATATCTAGTTTGGACTTGAAGTTCAGGTCATTGGAATTTACTTAAAATACTTGCTGACTCTTCATCTGGATTATCCCATAAGACCTTTTAATTCATAAAGTTATCTCTGAAGCAACAACAGATTTTTTTTACTGGGAAGAAGTTTAAATGTGTTTGTGGTAAAACTTTCCACTCTCCTAAGTTACATATTTTTTTGGTCTGTTACAGTACCATGTTCTTTGAATAAGATTCATGTGCAATTTTACCCTCTCACTGGAAGAACATGGTGTAAATGTGGCAGAGTCCTGATGAAAGATATATCCAAAAAAGGATAACTTATATGTAAAAAATAAAAGCATTTAATCTACATTTACTGTTAAGATTGTTTTGATAAGGAATAAAGGAATTCCTAACTATGACTAATGGTATTTTTATATTCTTGAGATAATTAATGTGGCATAGAAGTCCTAAAATTCTGTTAAGAAATTAGTGCCATCAGGAACTAAACGCTAATCTCCTAAACTGCATCACTTACTTACAACAGGAACTTGCCCACCGATTCTTCAGATGCCTAATTCCAGTAGGTTCTCTTCAAAGTTAAACCAAGATCCATGTCAGGTATTTTTCCCACTGCCAAAATACATAATATTCTGCCATACACTGCTCTCCTCAGAAGTTGAGATGGAAAAGATAGATGTAAGTTAGTTACAGAAGCACGTAAGTGGTACAAAAACTTCGCATTAAAATATCTAGCCAAGCTAAAACACATTTTCTTGACACAGTTTATTTTAATAAAAAATACAGCTGAACATTTATCACAGATTACATGAAACTATACACAATGACATTCTCTCTGCATAGTAACCAACACTGATGGGTATAACTTGATTTTTTTAGATGGATTACTTATAATCCTTTAAAGTGCAATTTATTTAAGGGTTTAAGCAAATCATAGGATAAAGGATCTTTCTAATAAATGAGTAATGTTAAAAAGATGATATATTTGGATAAATCTTTAAAAATCAGAACTGATTTCTATAGATGCCAAATTTACTTGTAATAATGACCCCCCCACAAACCCCAAACTTGACTTAAATGCTAAGGATTAAGAAGATCCTTGAATTGGCAAGAGCTTTTCCTGATGTTAACATTTTTTTGTCTGTTCAACACGTACTAACTAAAAGGAATGAAGAGCCTAGAGTAGTTCCTATAGCAGCCCTGAGTTCTGTAACCACAATGGAGTTCCTGATTGAACTTGAGAGAATGTTGCGAACTTTCACCTTATACTTGAGGGGGAAATGAAGAACTCGGTTGCTTCTCTGACTCTCAGCGACATCACTATGCTTTGGGCTATGGTGTTAATGTCTAAGATGTAATTAAAGGTAGCAAAAAACAGTTTTATCTAAGAAATAACCAGAAAATGCTTTAGAATAGAGAAATTATGAGAGGAACAGTTCTAGGAGCTGTCTAGTGGGATGGGAGGGATTGTAACACCAAGGCCATTCACCTCGGTGACTGAATATTGTCATCGTTTTTGTTTTTTTGTCCATTTCCTTCAGTTGGTGGAAATAATTGATTCTGATATGCTGCTGCCCACCAAAAGAGGGTGAACCAGATTCCGATAGTAACCAAGGAGCAAAATATTTCTTAAGGCAGCAATGCCAGCCTGACTTCATTCTACTTGAAGACTGTGTTTCTCTCTTGAAAAGCCCCTTATGTGAGCATCTGCAAAGTCGTATGTGGCTGTACTGGCTCAGCAAGTATTTATCCAGAAGGAGGATACTTCAGGGGGTGGAGGTGAAAGGAAAAAAAAAAAAAGAACTTTTCCCTCCGAGTGTAAACACGAAGCTTTAGCCAATCTTAGGAGCACTGTGATCACAGGTTTCGGCTTTCCTCAAAGTTCCTTTTTGGAAATTCTGGATGGAGCTGAGTAAGGCCCCTCGGCTCACGCCATTCACAGCCTGGGGTGGAAACTGTGAGGGCGCCTCTGTGCTCGAAGGAGGTGAGGGAGCTGCTGCTGGTGGGGGTGGGGGTGGAGGAGGCAACGCGGACATCCCTGTGGAGGAGAAGGGACAGTCAGTATTTCTGCACGCACCCTGCACACGTGCTGCTGCTCAGTCCTTGGCAGAAAGGACTTGGGGAAGACTGCAAGCATTTTCCCTCAGAGGGGCCGAGATACTTTGTAACTGTGTGATTTTTTTTTTGAAGTTGCCATTTCTCCCAAGTTAACACTCATGTGAGAAAAGACTAAACAAATATCACAGATTACATAAAATTACACAGTAACATTCTCTGCATAGATGAATTTCCAGATTTTAAAAATGATCCCAAAAGAAAGGTTCCCTTCCCTACTTTTTCCAGGTTCCATACAGCTCCACCTACTCCTGAGCTAGCAATGAAAGACAGACATCTGTATGCACAGCTGGGCTACCTAAAATATCGATTACTAGAAAGGGATGAACAGTTCTTTAGCTGCTGCAAAGCACACTGTATTTGAAGGATGTGATTTAACATGAAATGACAAATGAGGATTCTCAGCAAGGAACCACTGTCTGCTGGGTTATGGGCTCCTCAGGGTCTTTTTATTTTTTTCCATCTGTCTTGAATATACTAGGTTGCCTGAAAGAAATATAAAATGCTGATAATTGTCAGCAATGCTCAGCAAGGGACAGAGGACTTTCTCCCACAATGGCACTCTCAAGGAGGCGTCTTCCTCAAACACCCTTGTATCCACTGGGAGCCAACCCTACAAGACAGAAATGCACTAACCCTACATCTTTGCTGAAGTGTTGGGGGAGACTGGAATGGCGGGCTCTACCCTGGTGGGCAAGGAGAAGGAAACTGAACAGGTATCTGAAACTTCTCTTGTCTTCCTTCCAGGCACACAGACATTGTGCACTTGAATTGTATACTTTTAAATCAACAAATGAATTTCATCCTCTTCGAACAAAATAAACACTCGGTTCAGAAAAGGCCTTGCTTCAAAGAACTTGCCTGTGCTACAGGGAGCTGCCCCATTCCCTGTGGCCCGGGCAGCTCCCTGTGGCCCCACCTCTGTTCCAGCCTCACCCTCTGCCCTATCCTAGGGCCACCCCAGCAAGACAGTCTGCTGGGTGGCTCCCCCACCGCCTCCCCAGCTGTGGTGGCAACAGGAGGACATACCCGCCACAACTTGACTTTATATGGATGGGTGTTCAGGACCATCAATAACATACTTCAGCAAGAGCAACCTTTGTTTACCAACTGTGAGAAGCCATGGTTAAAGTATTTCATAGAAAACCACTTACCTTCCTTTACATCTTTTACCCAAACCTAAAGGCAACTGAAATTAAAGAATCACACAGATACACACACTCATGCTCTGGAGTTCTTGAAATTCTCAAATAATAATATGACAATACAAATAAAGAGTGAACACAGACAGATGAACAAAACGTCATTTTCACTGGTTCTATACAATGACAACTAATGAAGTTCTATTATGTTGTATGCCAGGGTGGATTATGGGAAGATGCTCCCAGCCTGGTGTTACAGGGTTACAGAGATAAAAAAGGACTTGCAACCTGACATGACTGTGGAGATGAGAAGAACAGGGAAAACCGGTGTGTCATATAAGCGTTCCTCTGAAGGGTGTTCTTGGAAAGTGACCATTGAAATACCAGGAGGGGAGATGGCCTCTGAAGCCTCTTGGAACTCAAGTGCAGAGCCCAGAGGACTGAGTGGATGCCAATACCCTCCCAGCGCCCCTCCCCAGCACTCTCAGCCAATGGCCAAAAAAGGGCAGCAGAATTGGACTTGACCTGGAGGGCCCAACATGTACCTGAATGAGCGCCAGCATTTCTGCCTCCCAGCTCTGGGCTTTGACGCCGGCAGAAGCGTCAGGGTGGGTTACAGACCAGAAGACAGGGCTGAAACAACACTTTGTCCCACTAAAGGCATGGGACTGACTATCCAGAGACCAGCCACCCTTCTAGCCCAGGACTCTGGGAGGCTAGAGATGGGCCTCAGGGACTAGACTTGGTACAGGCTGCCATCTTGGCACAGAACTAACCTGCTCGGCTCTCACGCAGAACCAACCCTCGACTGTGGCCTCAATACTACCTGGCACTCAAAATTAGAAGTGCACATTCACTACCACAGTTTGGGGACGGGGTGGTGCTCAGGAAACGGACCCTCATCGTCCAAGTAAAGGCTGCTGCTGCTAAGTCACTTCAGTCGTGTCCGACTCTGTGCGACCCCATAGACGGCAGCCCACCAGGCTCCCCCGTCCCTGGGATTCTCCAGGCAAGAACACTGGAGTGGGTTGCCATTCCCTTCTCCAGCGCATGAAAGTGAAAAGTGAAAGTGAAGTTGCTCAGTCGTGTCCGACTCTCAGCGACCCCATGGACTGCAGCTCACCAGGCTCCTCCGCCCATGGGATTTTCCAGGCAAGAGTACTGGAATGGGTTGCCATTGCCTTCTCCCAAGTAAAGGCTAAGACTGTCTAAATGAGTTGCTTTGAATATGTAGGTAGCATAAATAAATCCACTGTCCAAAGTGCCACAGGGTAACCTGTGCTGCTGGGGGCTGTGCAAGGAGAGTCTGCTCATCCAAAGGGAAAAAACTAAGGTCACCAGAGGTGCTCTCACAGAGGGCCAGACCAATCGTAAAGGGCCCCATGTCCCATGAGGTCCGCCTCTCCTCACTGGGCCTGCAACAACCAGGGCAGATCTCTATACATAGGATCAGGCCCAGGAGCAGCTCAGAAGCCTCAGGAAGGTTGGGGGCAGGCAGGGAGGTCCAGGTCAACACTTGACCTTGGAGGAGGCAAAAACACACACCCTAGGGACTCTCAGTCTAATTACAGGTCCCATTGATTTTTTTGGTCCTTTTTTAGTTTTTCTTTTTTTGCCTTTTCTATGGTCCACAAAATTCCTTTAAAGGTTCACTGGAACTTAAGCTGTAACACATGGCTAATAATGTCGGGGGGGGGGCAGCGGGGGGGGGTTGGAAATGTTACCAGCGTCCAAATTCAGAGTTGTCTCTTGGGCCTGTGATGAATCTGGGACAACTGCCTGATGCCTGAGCTCCCCTACTCCCCAGATG
>NW_011494876.1:8283090-8291954 GCF_000754665.1 Bison bison bison
CTCCAGAGGCTTCCTAAAGCCCCATCCCGAGGTAGTGGACACCACCAAATTCCAAAGCAGAATGACTGCCAACTGGATCTAGCTTTCAAAAATGTTGGCCTCCAACACTCAAGGTGGAGGAACGCTCAAAAACAGCTTATCTACAGTGATAACCAGGTCAGTCATGATCTGTCCAATCTCACCTTCTCTTAGACAAAAACCCCTAGAGTTAACTGTTCCACCCTCCGCAGTACCCCAGTGGGAGGCTAGCAGCCCAGCAGTGGCCCTGAAACAGGCCACAGACCGTTGCAGCAAGATCATAGGTTAGATCCAGGTAGAAACACCTTCCCCAGCCGTGTCAAAAGGAGTTCTGAGAGTCCCTTTCCCTGGGCCAACTTTGACAGTGGGCAGTCAACTCCCGCCTGCGGATCTGGGTTCCTTCGTGGTCCCCACACTCGGGAGGGGAGACCACCTGGCCTTCAGACCAACCAGCGACCCTCAGAGGGAATTGGAGGCCAGCGACCCCCAAAGCAGGCAGCCCCCAGCTGTTTGAAACTGCCTTTGCTTTTACCTCAGAAAGATGGGGAGGCTGTATTCATGTCACAATTATTATTAAGGATGCTTTAAAAAGAACTGTTTTCCCTAATATCAGTTATAAAGCCAGTAAGTGGTTTCCCTGTGACCAGGAATGCAACTGCCCAACGTCCTTTCCCTTTCGTCAGAGTAACAAGGAACCAGCACGTTTGCAACAACAGGACTGTGAGATGCTGGCTTCCAAAATTAAAATACCAAAATGCCCATGCAGTTGATGTGTAGGTTTTAGGGCTGTATTTTAAAACTAAAATCAGAGTGGAAAATGAAAATTTTGAAGGTCATGATGAAAATGAAATGAATGTAAATGAAGTCATTGGGGCGCCTTTTAAAGATGCTGTATTTCATTTAAATATCCAGACAAGGAAATCATCTCCAATCAGCTTTCCTGTTTGTTCACCACTTCAGTGATCTAGACACACTGTCCCATTTCACAGACAGAAACAGAGCATCTTTAAAGTTAGAAAAATCAGTATAGCTTACTTTACCGAAAATTCACGTTCAAAATGGTGCATGCTCTACTGAAAATAGCAAAGAGAGAGAGGGGGGGGACACAAGTCATTATTCAGTGTCATTATTTAGTGACATTATTTAGTGTCATTTAATCAAATAGAGACAATAAAATATTAGTCTGAATCACATGCTGATTATTCTCATTGCAAACTAGGGTATATTTAAGTGAATCACAAGAAGCACGGTTTGTAAATACGACAGTGATCCTCTTAAGAACATGGCAAACATATTAATACTAACAGAGTAACTGATGAGTCACTTTTCTCTTCATTCTTTTTCTTTCTTCTGAACCAGTTAGGTGCTATTCAGAAGACCCACATGGTTTTATCTCCCCTGAAAAGTGGAATGGGTCCTGGGAGTGTACCTAGTTCTATTACTTAAATAAGACCAGTTTATGAAGAAGGGAGAACAATGAGAACTGATCACTTTTCCACACAAGTCTTCTACAGTCTAAAATAGGGATGTGTCTTTTTAAAGCTGGAAAGAGCAAAAGCATGGGGAAGTCTAACCTGGGCAGGAACATGGGGCCCCTTCCCTGAAGGTGCTTAGATCCAGAGGCTAAACAGGAGAGTGAGCAGAAGTAGCTTACTTAAGACTTGCTCGTGGTTCAGTTACTAAGTCATGTTCGACTCTTTGTGACCCCATGGACTGCAGCACACCAGGCTTTCCTGTCCTTCACCATCCTCTTGAGTTTGCTCAAATTCATGTCCACTGAGTCAGTGATGTTATCTAACCATCTTATCCTCTGCCACCCCCTTCTCCTCTTGCCCTCAGTCTTCCCCAGCATCAGGGTCTTTTCCAGTAAGTCAGTTCTTTGCATCAGGTGGCTGGAGTTTTACCTTTGGCATCAGCATCTACTTAAGACTAGAAAACTATTTTTAAAAAGGGCGAGGGGAAAGAATTCCCTGGCAGTCCAGGGATTAAGACTTGACACTTTCACTGCCAGGGGACCAAAGATCATGCCGAAAAAAAAAAAAAAAAAAAGACACATTTTTTTTCTTGTCTCCTTTTAACTGACTAGATTCCAGGTTAATTGTGAAAGATAACCTTTTCCCTGACAGTGAATCCCTGACTTCTGAATGAACCAACCTGCTCCCTCGCCTAAAGGAGAGTCCCTTCCTCTGAGAAGGGGCCGGTCAGAGGCCCATGTGGGGTGCAGCAGGCTGACCACTGACCTGGGGCAGCTCAGGAGGATGCTAGGGCCACTGCCTGCCCACCACACTCCAGCAACTGAGGACCCAGGAAAGGAGCTCATACACTGGGCTTGGAGGCAGGGAGGAGGGCTGCAGGCAGGCAGCAGAGCAGAACCAACACATTGTGCAAAGAAGCACCACAGACAGACCTGGTCATCCCCCACATGGAAACTGCTTTATGTGGTTTTGAGAAAAAGGCAATTTTTAGGGCCACATATGTCTATTTTGAGCCTAGAGTGGGTTTCAGACTTTGATGTGGCTAGATAAATCCTGGGAGCTGCAACATTCTAAAAGAATCTCTCCCTTTTCTTGTACCTTATTTGTTTTACTGAAGTATAGTTGATGTACAATATTATATAAGTTACAGGAGTACAATATAGTGATTCAGAATTTTTAAAGGCTATACTCCACTTACAGCTATTATAAAATTTTGGCTTTATGCCCTGTGTTGTACAGTATATCCTGGTAGCTTATTTTACACATCATAGCTTGTGTCTTACTTGTCCTAAATCTTCCTTCTTGTTACTCAAGTTCTCAGTCTTTCTGTGCCCACAAGGCCCCGCTTTGCCTCTTCCTCCAGTCCTGCACTCATGAAACTTCCCTCTTTTTAGTCACTCTCACAGACCAGCCTTCTACAAACTGCCAGCTCTCCCTCTTCAAAATTATTGCTTAAAAATGATAAACTGCAAGCAAGAAGGGCTAAATTCTCTTGCAAGGTATTCACAGCTTAACTTCACAGTACTTTCTTGCTTATTAAGCCCTGTGTACATTATCTACCTCATAAAGACCAGGAATTCTCTTAAAAGACAGCTTCAAAGAATGGAAATTACTTGTGCAAGGTCACCCAGCAAGTGGTGGAGCTACGTCCCAAGCCTGGGGCTACTTTCAGGGCTCTTACCAAACCAGCCAAGCACAGCTTTTAGCAGCACAGGCCCTGCAGTGCACCAAGAGAGCAGGTGCTCAGGAGAAACCAGGGAGATGAACAGGGGCAGAAACCAAGACTGAGTCCTGGCTCCAGTATCTCCCACTGTGTGACCTTAGTCAAGGTCCACTAGAGCCTCAATGTCTTTGTCTGTGAAATGGAGCTATAAGTACAATCCCTGCTCCTTGGATAGGAAGGTATTCATGAGGATTAAATAAAACAGTAACTATAAATCTCCTAGAACATTGCCTATCACAAAATAAGCACTCAAAACATGTGAAATATGATTATTAACAACAATAATAATTTGGGTTTCCTGCTTACCTAAGATTTCCCCAAATACTCTTTATACTCTATTGCAAATCTTTTGGGGTTTTTTTGCAAATCTTTTTAAAAACACACACACACAATAGCAAGACAGCAGGCCTGTCTCCTCCCAAAGGGAGAGTAGGAGCAAATATCTGCATGTAAATCAGGACCTTCTAAACCACTCAGCTCCATGAACACAGAGTGTAAACACTAGCTGGTGACACTGACCCAGAAACCAGTCAGAATAAAGTATCTCAAAGTTCTTGAAAGAATGGCCTTCTAGAGGCAGGAAACCTATCCTTTAGAAAAAAGAAAGTGCTAGGAATGTTCTCACTGGGGAAAAAAAAAAAAAAAGGCTTTAGAGAATTCCACCCTACCCAATAGAACTACCAACAAACTTAAGGAAATCTTTCTACTCTTTCTCCCATCAATCTGGTAAGGATTTCAAGAAAAGGCCCAGGGCAGAGAGGTTCAGAGAGAAACAGGAGAGGCCCCAGTCCTTACACAAATGCTGGAAAGGACTCAGGAGAGTAAGACTCCTTTGCTTAGAAACACCTGTCTCTTCTGCCCTGTCCTGAAAGTAACTGAGCTTAAAACCACCCTTAGGTACCACAAATGCTTTTAAAACTGATGATTTCAGGAAGAAAGTCAATGCTGTCAAACTGATCTTGCCTCAACTGATCTACTGCTGAGCAAACTGCCAGGGGTGGGTCCACAGTGAGTTTATGCAGGTGTGTGTGTGCTCAGCTGTGTCTTTATGACCCCACGGACTGCAGCCTGCCAGGTGCCTCTGTGCATGGAATTCCCCAGGCAAGAATACTGGACTGGGTTGCCATTTCCGTCTTCAGGGGACCTTCCTGACCCAGGGATCCAACCCATGTCTCCTGTACCTCCTTCATTACAGGAGGATTGTTTACCTGCTGAGCCACTGGTATAAATGATGTTATTTTCCAGCAAACAGTGGGTTTAGAGGATACTTGATTAGAAAGAACTGAGATGGGCTCCTCTAACCCTCTCCCTTTTGCCTTTTTAACCCAAAAGAATCCTCCTGTCAAGAAGGAGACTAGGGTTCAATCCCTGGGTCGGGAAGATTCCCTGGAGAAGGAAATGGCTACCCACTCCATTATTTTTGCCTGAGAAATCCCCCGCACAGAGAAGCCTGGTGGGCTGCAGTCCATGGGGTCAAAAAAGTCAGACGTGCCTGAGCAAATAAACAACAACAACCCAAACCCAGAAATCGACTTATTCAAGGCCTCCCAGTAACGCACAGTGCCCTGAGGACGGACTGTGTATCAGGTGCTGTTCTAGCCTCTTAGGCCTGGGACTCTCTGGATCCTCAGAGTAAATCCACTAGACAGGCATTGTTGCTATCTTTGTTTACAATCGGAAAGCTGATGTGAAAGCTCTGCCTCTCTGTACGCCCAAGCTAAATCAAACTAAATCAAACCTCTCTGGGTGAAAGCAGAAAAGGACAGCCTTATTAGTTTGCCAGGCACAGGTAACACAGAGGGCTCCTGCCTTGAAAAGCTATGTATCTCTACCCCCAGGGGATTTGGTAAGGGGTTTTGTAACAAGAGTCTAAGGGTGGGGTCCCTGACAAGATTTAGGTGTGTGCAGGGCTTAATCTCGTCTCAGCAGGTTTCTGGATGCTCCTCCCTTGATTAGCAACTCTACCCTTTGAAACTCCGGGAAGGTCATGCAGGCTGGTGTCCTGCCTACAAGAAACAAGGGACAACAGGGGCTCCATGCCCAGGAGCCCTATGGGGCCTCACTTGATTTTGAAATCTGAAGCCCAGGGAGGTCAAGTGTCTTCTCCAAGGTTCTATCTAGAACTACAGAGTGGTGACCCTCAAGTTTACGTTTTGCAGGCCAAGATGTAGATCCCAAGGGCTCCCAGATGGAGCTGTGTTTGAGATGCTACCTTCAGCAGGAATTCCTTTTCAAAGTTAGCCCTTGAAAATGAAGACTTTTCCTTCATTTCTTGAGAAAATGGCATATTATAAAGCCAGAAGATATTAATACTATGCTTGACTTAGTTTCCAGATACAGCATAAATGTGGCCTAGAAGTAAAGACATAAATTGGAATAAATTGTGATTCCAGCAATAAGACAGGTAGAGTGCAGAGAGGCGGCAAGAGAGATGAGCCCAGTGAGAAGCCTGGCCGCCTGTCCTGAAAGGGAAAGGACCAGTCTAAGTAAGGGCTGCCCAGGCAGCGAGCAGGCTGAAAGCCTTGCCCTCACCCAGTCCAGTTCAGTTCACTCGCTCAGTCATGTATGACTCTCTGTGACCCATGGACTGCAGCACGCCAGGCTTCCCTGTCCATCACCAACTCCCAGAGCTCGCTCAAACGCATGTCCATCGGGTCGGTGATGCCATCCAACCATCTCATCTTCTGTTGTCCCCTTCTCCTCCCACCTTCAATCTTGCCCAGCATCAGGGTCTTTTCCAATGAGTCAGTTCTTTGCATCAGGTGGCCAAAGTATTGGAGCTTCAGCTTCAGCATCAGCCCTTCCAATGAATATTCAGGACTGATTTCCTTTAGGATGGACAGGTTAAATCTCCTTGCAAAGGACTCTCAAGAGTCTTCTCCAACACCACAGTTCAAAAGCATCAATTCTTCGATGATCAGCTTTTTTATGGTCCAACTCTCACATCCATACATGACCACTGGAAAAACCATAGCTTTGACTAGACAGACCTTTGTCAGCAAAGTAACAAAGTGCCTGCTTTTTAATACGCTGTCTAGGTTGGTCATAGCTTTTCTTCCAAGGAGCAAGCGTCTTTTAATTTCATGGCTGCAATCACCAACTGCAGTGATTTTGGAGCCCAAGAAAATAAAGTCTGTTCACTGTTTCCACTGTTTCCCCATCTATTTGTCATGAAGTGATGGGACCAGATGCCATGATTTTAGTTTTTTAAATGTTGAGTTTTAACCCAGCTTTTTCACTCTCCTCTTTCACTTTCATCAAGAGGCTCTTTAGTTCCTCTTCACTTTCTGCCATAAGGGTGGTATCATCTGCGTATCTGAGGTTATTGATATTTCTCCCAGCAATCTTGATCCCAGCGCGTTTCATCCAGCCCAGCATTTCGCATGATGTACTCTGCGTATAAGTTAAATAAGCAGGGTAACAATATACAGCCCATCTTTGCCTGAAATGTTCCCTTGGTATCTCTAATTTTCTTCAAGAGATCTCTGGTCTTTCCCATTCTATTGTTTTCCTCTATTTTTTGCATTGATCACTTAGGAAGGCTTATCTTTTTCTGCTACTCTTTGGAAGTCTGCATTCAGATGGATGTATCTTTCCTTTTTCTCCTTTGCCTTTAGCTTTTCTCCTTTTCTCAGCTATTTGTAAGGCCTCCTCAGACAACCATTTTGCCTTTTTGCATTTCTTTTTGTTGGGGATGGTCTTGATCATTGCCGCCTGTATAATGTCACGAACCTCCGTCCATAGTTTTTCAGGCACCCTGTCTATCAGATCCAATCCCTTGCATCTATTTCTCACTTCCACTGTAAAATTGTAAAGGACTTGATTTAGGTCTAGTTTCTCTACTTTCTTCAATTTGTCTGAATTTCGCAGTAAGGAGTTCACGATGTGAGCCACAATCAGCTCCCAGTCTTGTTTTTGCGTATAGAGTTTCTCCATCTTCCCCAGCATTGGTGGAGCACTTCCCATGGGAACGGTAGCATGACGGTACCACCTGTGCGGCCCTGTACAGTACAGAAGTTCGAGATGCTGCTTTGTTGGTAGTTTTTTTCAGGAGGAGATTCTCTATTTAAGAAGAACTATTGGGGGAGGAAGTTACCGTGGACGGGACCTGAGGAAAGCATTTGCCTGATCAGTATCTATCATTTTGGAGCTCCTGAGAGGTGCTGGCAAAGCCAGGCCACTCAGTTGGGCCTTGTCTGCGTGCTCATCTCTGTGACCCAGGACTTATTAGCACAGTGCCAAGCATACTTCAGGCTCTGGATAAATACATCGAAAGTAGCTGAATGAATAAACTCCCTGTGGGTGGCTTGCTTGGGGCCTTAAATGCTAGGTTGATAGGCAAATGCCAGTTATTATTTTTATGAGTCGCATTAATGATAAATGCCCAGCAGAGGTCAGAGTATAGTCTCTGGGGCTGAGTCAATCATTTCATCAATAAAACATTAAAGAACATAGAGGAAAAGAGACAGCCAACACCTGCTGGGCACCTCTCATCTCTGCCAGGCATTGTGCTTGGGGCCTCACATGTGTTTCCCTCTGAATACTTGTGACTACCCTTCAGGACATGGAACTATATTCCCAACTGTTCCCTCTCACCTCAGATGAAGTTTATTCCAACACTGATTCTAATTACAAAAGACTCCTCTTTTTCTTCTCATTCTAAAAGTTGCCTCATTTCATGCAAACCAGCTACTGTATCAGAACTGAGAACTCAACTGAGAACTCAGATTAGAGGATTCATCGAAAATAATCCAAATGGACTGAATTCTCCAAGGTATTTAAAAATGAGAACTGGCAGGTAACTGCCCACCTCGAATGCACACAGCAAGGTGGTCTGCACTTCTAAGCAGACACCTCACTTCTCAAAGGAGGCTTCATGGATTCTCACTACTAGTTCTCTCCTATTTCCTTAATATGTCTAAGCAGTGTGAAATCAATATCCATCCTCTCATCTAGAAAATGGTTCAACATGATCGTGGGCAGTGGCTCTCCAAAAATTTCTGATCAGCCTATAGAGGTCACCTCTACAAAAGACAGAGAAGAAGTCTACTTTCTATATGGATCAATATGTGGGGGCCTTCTTGTAAAATCTGCTGACAAAGTCAGATAGGAAATAGGATATTACGTCTCCATGAGACAAGCACTTTTATTAAAATAAACCCTAGCCCCAGAACACTCCACAACAAACCACCAGTAACCAGCCTCCATGATCAAGACACCCGACAGCCAGATGTAAGCCCTTCAAACCAGTCCCCTTACATTTGATGGTCATCTTTTTATTTTTTTCTTTTTGGAAGGTCTGTTAGAAGCATTTGAGAGGGGTTGGGTAATGCTCTTGGTAGCTGCTAGGCACCACTTTAAGCTTTAATGAGTATGGTATTGTCAACTCATAAATCAACCCCAGCCCACTCTCCCTTCCAATGGCTGCAGAGACTCCTCCAAACACAGCCAGCAAGCTCTGAGTGGTAGAACCAGTTCCTCTGACATCTAGAACATCTGGTTCAGTTAAGGAGTTGAAAGGAGATTCTGGTACCCCAAAGCATTTTTATGGGGCTTGCAAAGTAGTTAGGAGAGAGATATTAGTTCCAAAAAAAAGAAAAAAGATAGCGTTATGAGGCCACTGCACACATTTAGAGGTTATTCCCTGG
>NW_011494876.1:8292054-8305103 GCF_000754665.1 Bison bison bison
GTTGGCTAGCCACAGAAAAGTAGTCAGATGATGAAATGCAGAGCAGAACAGAGCACAGATGGTTATCAGGAAATCAGAAGCTCCGTGGGTATTTCACTCCTAGGCGGGCATTTCACCAGTTGCGCTCTGTGACAAAGCCAGCAGTGTGGCTGGGCTCCCTGAGGAGAGAGTCCTGGCAGGATAGGGCCTCTGGGCAGCAGCACAGTTGTTTTGTTCAGCCTGAGCCTATACCAAGACAGGGTCTGATCTAAGGAGCCTGCATGAGGCTTTACAGCAAAGAGAGCGAGCTGGAGGTAGGGGGTAGGTGAGTGGCCCTAAAACCAACTATTTCGTTCCCCTTGAAATCTGAGTTTGGAAATCGAGACCCTCATTTCTCCCAAGTGACACTGCTGATCTGCACCCCGACTGGTTTCTCTGGAGGAGGATGGTCCCTTCTAACACCTCAAATGTCTGAGCCAAGGTACGAAGAGCAAGAGCCCCACACTTCTCCCCACTGGTGCAGAAGGGGAGGCAAGCAGGTCACTCTGCCTTGTCACTGACCTGCTGTGGAGGGTGGAGTCGGTGAGGACGGAGATGTGAGAGGTGAGCTGGCCCCAGATCCTGCTAAGAGAGAAAACAGAGAAAACCCTCATGGGGACCAAAGAAAGACATCTGGAATGTGGCCTGAGCTGGGACCTACCACTGTCTGAACCTCTGCACTTGGCTCACGTGTGGACCTGGTGGGAAAAGGCAGGCGGGACAGAGTGCAGGGACTGGACCCATGACTGCAGGCGTCCACCGCAGTGCAGGGCACGTCTCCTTCCCCAGGCCTCGCTGCCTCCCACTGCTCCCCACAGCCTGCCTGGTTTGAAATCAGCTTTGTGCCATCCAACAGTTTATGCAATTAGCTATAGCCTCTCTTGTGGACCCAACCCCTATCCCGGGGTAATGAACGACAAATGAGAGAGCCACAGCAGAACAGGTGACAGAGGGGCGCAGGGCACTCTGGTGGAGGCCTCCTCAAAGGAAGCGAGAGTTCTCCAGCGCATCCACCCGGCAATGCTCCCTGTGGAGTGCCGTTTTACCAGCAGGCACACCAAACTGGATAGGATCAGCCTCCTCAGTGTGTGGATTTCCCAGGCTTTTTCTTACCTGAAGTTCAGCAAATACCCTTATTTACAAAATAAGGTGCATATTCCCATAAGTTGTATGCTTTTCCTGGACCTAGTAACATTGTTATATTTCAAATATTCCCAAATTCCCCAGCATCACTTCCACTGCTCAGAAATCCCCAGAATACACCCTCCTGACTTAAACCTGGAAGTAGCCCAGTGAACAAATAGAATAGCCCACACAAGCCCCTTCCCTCACATGGATGTCCTAGCGAAGGACTACCAGAGCTCCCTGCAGGTAACTGAGACCTCGCCCCTTGAGGCCACCACCTGCCCTGGGGGTGCCTCCTGCCACCAGCTCTCCCATCATCCACATCACAGACACTGAGCACAAGGAGAAATGTCCTAATTAAACCATCCCTCCCCCCGGCTGAATCCCTTTCCACTATTTGCAATATTCTCTCATCTTCTATAAAACATGGGAGGTGTTTTACTGAAAAAGATGGCAAAATCCAGCCCACTGTGATAGGACACTGCTTATAGTGCTAACATGGGTTTTAAAGGGGAGAAGGTTTGCATTTGTGACTCAGTGGGATCTGGAGATGATCTATACATTTCTATCAACAGCTTCCTGGCTTTCCTAAATTCCTTGAGGTGGTGTCTTGGAGTCCTTAGCCTCCCACCTGGCTGCATCTGGCATAAGTGAAGTGAAGTGAAAGTCACTCAGTCGTGTCCGACTCTTTGCAACCCCAAGGACTATACAGCCCATGGGATTCCCCAGGCCAGAATACTGGACTGGGGAGCCTTTCCCTTTTCTAGGGGATCCTCCCAACCCAGGGATCGCACCCAGGTCTCCCACATTGCAGGCAGATTCTTTACCAGCTGAGCCACAAGGGAAGCCCAAGAATACTGGAGTGGGTATCCTAGCCCTTCTCCAGCAGATCTTCCTGACCCAGGAATTGAACCGGGGTCTCCTGCATTGCAGGTGGATTCTTTACCGACTGAGCTATGAGGGAAGCCCCTATGTATCTGGCATAGAGCCCTGCAAGCAGGCAGGTGGAGACACTGAGCCAGGCTTTCTCCACTTTATAAAGAAGCATACATCAGACAGAGTGTCTGCCAGTGTGACAGGCTGACTGAAGACTCGAGTCTCAGGCTAATGATGAAAATGACTGGCCCATGTCCATTCCATCAACCACGAGAAAACAGACCTCCAACTCTGAAATTATGCACCAGCCACAATAGCCTCCAGCCCCTTCCTCCTCTCCCAGCCTCCATCCCCAGGGAGCCAGCCCTGGTCCTCACACGGACCTCCAGGGGCTCCTTCTCCTCCCTGCTAGCTCCCCCTGAGCCCTTCTCTGGCTTGACTCTCCAAGCAGTGGTGCTAGCATAGTTTCCACCCTCCCGGAGTCTAGAATCTTCTCCCACCCCAACTCTTCTAGCTCCAGCTCTACCTACACAGCCTGCATCCTCTGGTGGCGGCCAGCCCAGCCTTTAGGTCTAGCACACCCCTCACTTCTTCTCTTGCCCCTGGCAGATGTCTTCCTCACTGACTTCCCTGAAAAGGTCTGAGAAGGCATGGTCTGTGAACACCCTTAATTTCCTCTCTCCCTTCTACTTCAAATGCCTCTGCCTCTTCACCTACTCCACTTGCTCCTGACACCAGGAAAGGATGCATGGGTTTTCTCCAAGGCTGAGACTGACAGCTGGGCTCTTGATCCTAACTCCGTGGCCTTCCAGCACCCTCTCACCTTGCCTCCCTCAACAATCACTCTCTCTTTTGCATCTTCAGGTTCTCTGTCTCTACTGGGTCCTTATCCTGACTGGAAGTATGTGCAACTATCCCTCAACCTAAAAAAACAAAAAAAAATCCCCTTCCTTTGGCCTCCAGGGCTGAGCCAAAGCTGCACCTATGAGGATGAAACCTTCCCTTCTCCATGTGGAACTCCACTTCACAGACTCAAAAGGCAGAACAACTGCAAGGTCCCAGGGGGTCCCTTGATCTGATCTCCAGAGATGGGGACATGAAGGCCCAAAGCCAGCTGGGTGGGGCAGGGACAGTGCTCTCTGTGCCTTGCTCGCCCTTCTGGAATGTTCCTTTTGCGATCCCCGCACACTGGGAAGACCTCTCCTTAATGGAGGAGGGCGTGCCCTTCTGCCACGTGGGGAAAGAGCAGAGGGCAGGCTTTAGGGCCATTTCAGTTAGTGTAGCCTCTCCTGATAAGCAGGAGGCCTTGCACTGCATTACTGGGTGGGGTTTTATTCCAGGGCTGATGCTCATCTTTGACAGATCGAGTCCTGTGATCGGTGAAGAGGCTCGTTGCCCGTTAAGCTCTGAAGTCCCTTCTAGTACATGAGTCCTGTGAGACTTTCAATGCTATGGCAACTCCTCCCTGGGAACAGAGTTCTTTTGTTTTCTGTAATTGTCACCACACCACCTAGTAGAACCCAGGAACTCTTTTTTTTTTTTTTTTACTTATTTTATATTGGGGAATAGCCAAATTAACAATGTTATAAAAGCTTCAGGTGGACAGCAAAGGGACTCAGCCATACATACGCCATTCTCCCCCAATCTCCCCTCCCACCCAGGCTGCTACAAAGCACTCAGCACAGTTCCCTGTGCTATATACAGTAGAAGAACCCAAGAACCTAGACTCCTGGTACTAATCTTTGGGACCCAGGCCCCACTATAACCTATAATCAGTTACCTGAATTATTGGAGTTGCTGTATTTTGCTGAATGCTCTTCATTATTTTCAACAGCAGATCGTTTTGACTTCTTTAAAAAAAAAAAGAAAGGGGGGAGGAAGCAAAGAATGAACATACCGGAATAAAAACATTTTCTAGGCACAGAGTTATAAACTAGCTACACACAAGGTCATATTGGGCCTCATAACAGTGAAGAAGCCACAAGCCAAAACTAAAGGGAGAAATAAAAACCAAGAATGCTGAGTTTACAATCTCAGGCCAACCCTTCCCCACAATTACAGTAAGGCCATCATCAGGCCAGCAAGCCAGGAAATTCTATGGTCCGTTTCTCTGCTGACACTATTATATGGTTTTTGTTGAGAAGCAGCTAACCAGCCATCTGTAAAGTTTAAGCTTTCAGAAAGATATAGCACAGAGATCTGTCATGAACTAAATGCACGTCATTGACCTAGAACTTTCTTCACGTGGAGTCAAGCATTCACAAGAAAGAATTCACAGAGACATCAGGCTTACCTTTCGAGCTAAAATCTTCCTCCTTTTCCTTTCTTCTTCAGATCCATGGTGAGACTGAGCTCTCGTCAGTCTTCGATGCTGGTGGATCTTTAAGAGACCACAGTTCACCACAAATGTAAGCATATCCTACGCTAATGAAAATTTCTACCATGTTTCGCCAAATCAAATTATCTGGATGAAAACGCTTTCCGTGCTCAGCCTGTCTGCCTCCACACTGGGTCTGGATGTCGGGGAGAAGAGTATGCCAGCAGATGAAGACTGTTCCCTCTGCACCCCCAGGTCCTTACATGCCTTTCCCTCTCAGAGAAAATGAGTGTGGCCCCCAGAACCATCAGAGTATGAAACATGTATGACCCCCCAACCACCCAGTCTGCCCAGTCATAAAGAGTGACCATCCTTTGTGAACACGTTTGTTTCTGCCACAGGCTGAGCTCTCTGCAGGTAGGACTGTGAAGTGTTCAGTTGTCTCACAGCACTGAACACAGAGCCCGGTCCAGAGCAAGTATGCAAGACATGTTTATGGAATGAACGATCTGTTAAAAGTAAATCACTGTGATCACCACAGCAGAGGATGGGGATGCTAAAACACCAAAAGACAAAGAGGAACTATTAGCGGTTTACCTGTTTCTGTTCTTCAATCAGTCTCTTTTCTATACATTCTTTGGCAATTCTCAATGCCTCTTTTAACTTTGTGGGGATCTGAAAAAAGAGAAAGTACATAATCTACAGAGGAAACTGGCTGGAGGTTCTCTCAAGTCATGGTTTGAATGAAGAAATGGCTGCTCATCAAGGAGGATTCCTGGAAGGAAATCACTTACAAGCCGTCCACTTCACTCCTATCCTGCCCACTCTTGCTATCCCAACCCACTCACCTCATTAGCATTTTTCAGCAAGAAGTATATTACTAAATGAACACATAAACATGATGGATAATTTCAAGTGTGTCAATTCTCAAGGGATCCCAAATTACCTAAACGATCTTGAAGGTTGGAACCTAAGGCCTCACACTCCCTGATTTCAAAAATCTATTGCAAATAAATAAATTTATATCAAAAACCTATTGTAAAGCTACAGAAAAGAGTGTGATACTGGCATAAAGACGGACCTATGGAACAAAGAGACAACCTAGAAGGTGATGCTTGAAAGTGCTGCACTCAATATGCAAGCAAATTTGGAAAACTCAGCGTTGGCTACAGGACTGGAAAAGGTCAGTTTTCATTCCAATCCCAAAGGAGGGCAATGCCCAAGAATGTTCAAAGTACTGCACAACTGTGCTCATTTCACATGCCAGTAAGGTTATTCTCAAAATCCTTCAAGCTAGGTGTTAGCAGTACATGAACCGAGAACTTCCAGATGTACAAGCTGGGTTTAGAAAAGGCAAGGGAACCAGAGATCAAATTGCCAACATTTGTTGGATTATAGAAAAAGCAAGGGAATGCCAGAAAAACATCTGCTTCTGCTTCATTGACTACACTAAAGCCTTTGACTGTGTGAATCACAACAAATGTGGAAAATTCTTAAAGAGATGAGAATACCAGTCCATCTTACCTGAATCCTGACAAACCTATATGGGGGTCAAGGAGCAAGAGTTAGAACAAGACACAAAACAATGGACTGGTTCAAAATTGGGAAAGGAGTACAACAAAGCTGTACAGTGTTACCCTGCTTATTTTAACTTACATGCAGAGTACATCATGTGAAATGCCAGGCTGGATGAAACACAAGCTGGAATCAAGACTGCCAAAAGAAATATCAACAATCTCAGATATGTGGATACCACTCCAATGGCAAAAATGAAGAGGAACTAAAGAGCCTCTTGATGAGAGTGAAAAAGGATAATGAAAAAGCTGGCTTAAAATTCAACACTCAAAAACTAAGATCATGGCATCCTGTCCCATCACTTTATGGTAAATACAAGAGGAAAAGTTTAAAGCAGTGGCAGATTTTTTTTATTGGGCTCCGAAGCACTGTGGATGGTGACTGCAGCCAGGAAATTAAAAGACACCTGCTCTTTGGAAGGAAAGCTATGACAAACCTAGACAGTATATTAAAAAGCAGAGACATCACTTTGCCAACAAAGGTCTATATAGTCAAAGCCATGGTTTTTCCAGTAGTCATGTACGGATATGAGAGTTGGACAATAAAGACGGCTGAGTGCCAGAGAACTGATGCTTTCAAATTGCAGTGCTGAAGACCTTGAGAGTCGTTTGGACTGCAAGATCAAACCAGTCAATCCTAAAAGAAGTCAAACCTGAATATTCATTGGAAGGACTGATGTTGAAGCTGAAGCTCCCAATACTTTGGCCACCTGATGCAAAGAGGTGATTTACTGGAAAAGACCCTGACGCTGGGAAAGATTGAGGTCAGGAAGAAAAGTGGGCAACAGAGGATAAGATGGTTGGTTGGTACCACCAACTCAGTGAACATGAATTTGAGCAAACTCCTGGAGATAGTGAAGGACAGAGGAACCTGGCATACTGCAGTCCATGGGGTTGCAAGAGTCAGACATGACTTAGCTACTGAACAAGAACAACAAATTCTTCAAAAAATTTAACTTTAAAAAAGCTTTGAGTAGGTACTATGCAGTGATATGGTTCAAAACTCAGTAGGCATAAAAAGGGTATATCCACAGAAAAAAGCATCCCACCTAGTCCCCCTCCATGGAGACAACCAACATCACCAGTCTCTTGTATATATTTCCAGAAAGAAAACAGACACACAAGAGATTAACATGGTTTTTAAGATCACAGTATCTTTGCCACAGACTCTCTAGCTTGGGGGAAGAACAAGGGCTAATGATAACCCCTGGGCTGGACTACTAGACTTGAGGAGAGTATATTTACAAGGCTGAATGCATTTCCGGAAGAGCTTCAGTAAAAAAGACATGAATTCCAAAGTTTTTCCTTCGCTCCAACTTCAGATCCAAAGAAGCTATTCTTTCTGCTGTGTGCTATTCGTAGTCACTCAGTCATGTCTGACTATTTGCAATCCCATGGACTAGCCCACCAGGCTCCTCTGTCTATGGGGATTTTTCAGGCAAGAATACTAGAGTGGGTAGCCATGCCCTCCTTCAGGGGATCTTCCCAACTCAGGGATCAAATCCAGGTCTCCTGCACTATAGGTGGATTCTTTACCATCTGAGCCACCAGGGAAGCCCCTTCTAACTGGCAAAATAGGACAGCAGAAAGCCTCTCCCTTGCCTATAAAGTCTTCAGACACCACCTTGTTTGGTGTTTTCTTTCTTTTTTCCCAGTAAATTTAATTTCATTGTAAGATTATGGGTTTGGGGGGACTGTAGAAAGGAGAAAGAGAATTACCCTTCATTCTACCACCCAAAGGTTTTCCTTTGGCTCAGTGGTAAAGAATCTGCCTGCAATGCAAGAGACGCAGCCTCAATTCCTGGGTCAGGAAGATCCCCTGGAGAAGGAAGAGGCAACCCACTCCAGTATTCTTGCCTTGGAAATCCCATGGACAGAGGGGTCTAGAGAGCTCCAGTCCAAATGGCTACAAAGAGTCGGACATGACTGAGCATACTCGCAACACCCTACTATCCAAAACAATGCTAAAAGTGAGCGCTGAGGGGGGCCCAGCCCTGTACTAGGTATTCTGGATCACCTCAGTTGTCCACTGACAGCTGTCAGGTTTTACTCACCAACTCTACACGAGTAAACATAGACCCACAGAACAGGTCTTTGCCCATACATCAGCGGCTTTCAAATGGGGGTGATCTTGCCCTCCTCCCCTCTATAGGGGACAGCTGGTAACGTCTGGAGGCAGTTTTGATTGCCACACAATGTGGGGGTGGAAAAGGAGTACCACTCCCCTCTAGTGGGGTCACAGGCCAGGGTGCTGCTCAACATCCCACAATGCACAGCGCAGCCCCAGCAGTAAAAACCGACCTGGTCCAAAGAGTCAAATGTCATGGAACCTTTGGGAGGTGATTAGAGGCTATCACCAAAGCAAATAAGGCATCAACTTGGTTTTGGGGAGCTCTAAATCTCCTGCTGTTTCCACAACACTGCATAGCATGGCTACTTCCCAGGATACTTGCTTCCAGTCCTTATTCTAGACAGAAGTATTTTTTCACACTATTTTTGTTTTGGCCATACCACACAGCATGTGGGATCTTAATTTCCTAGCCAGGGATCGAACCTGTGCCCCTGCATTGGAAGTGCAGACCCATAACCGATGGACTGTCAGGGAAGTCCCTACACACTGTATTTTATATTCTGCTTTCCTCCCTTAGCCCAAATAATAATCACTTTCCATGCTACTAGAATGTCTTCGTAAATTTCACTTTCATTAGATAAAACACACTCAATCCATGTACTGTAAATTATTAAACTACTTCAAGATTGTAAAACATTTAGATTCTTTTCAATTTTTCTTTATGTAAAATGAAAAATGTTGCTGGCCATTCCTCTTCCTCAAGGATTAAGCTGCAACCCACTGCAACTGCCCACCCCTGGGGGTTGGGGGGTATAAGAACTCAGGGTGGAGAAAAACAGGAAAGCAGACCCTAGAGAGTTAAGATGCACACCTAAGGAAAATTTTCAATGACCCCAGATTCCTGCATCTTTCATACCAAAAAAAGCGATTAAAATCATTAACTAGAGATGTTTGTCTTTTGTGATTAGCAGCAATCTTTTTATGCTTGACTACAAGTGGTTTTTCCAGCAAAAAGTTCATACATATTCTGGCTGCTCCCCTGCCTCTTCACAGTTGTTCCTTAGAGCTGTGAGAGAGGCTGTTCCCCAGCTATTGTCCTCACTTAGGTCCCCCAAAATCAATAAAAACACTCTTAAGTATGTGTTTTCCCACTCCACATCTATTATAAATATTATATCTTCTCTTTATTGAATAAAAAACTAACTTTCTAAGAAAACATTCATGACACAAACCAAGAAATGATATAATTTGTTTTACCTTAAACTGTGGCTTTTCGGAAGTTGTAAGCAGAACATCACTGAATAATCTGTAAAGAAAAGAAACAGAAATATCTTTCTTAAGCAAGGTGTACTTTCAGAACAGAACCAGAGCAGAATGAGACAACATTTTTAGCCCATCAAGTCCCCCCCAACCCCCACATTGCCCCCAGCCCCGGTCCAACCTACCACCTCAGGTTTATCAATAAACTCAAAGGAGTTTCCAGGCCACCCACAGTGACCTCCAGAAACCCCAACTCCCCATTATTTCCGAGCTCAGCAGGAGGGCTGGGTCAGCTTTGTAGGGAAGGTGACTTCCCCACTGAGTGGCAACAGTCTTCTCATGTAAATTAATTCACATTTTGAAAAGAAATTTGCAAGTTACTTATTATGGTTATGAAAAGTCAAAGTGTTAGTCACTCAGACTTGTCCCAGCTCTGTGGCCTCATGGACTGCAGCCCAGCAGGCTCCTCAGTCCATGAGATTTCCCAGGCAAAAATACTGGAGTGGGTTGCCATTTCCTTCCAAACCTGGGGCCCCAGGACTGCAGGCAGATTCTTTACCCCTCAGCCACCCACCACAGAACCCATTATTTATATTATACTGCAATTAATATATGCAGCAGATATTTCTAAACAGAATGATTGATTTTCCTTTTTTTTTTGGTCCCCGAGGAGGATAAAATTTATTCTAGAGCTCAATATAATAAAAATGTGTGAGTAAGTAAAAAGGAATTGTTTTGATTGGAATCCAACAAGAGAAAATAATCTTCTTTTAAGGATAAGTAGTGCTTCTCATGCTCTCTTAAGAAGAAATAGCAGCTTTTGGAGAATATCAATTCTCTCCTTGAAAGTATGCTATTAAAAAGAATAGTGTGAGGAATTCTGAACTGTTCTGACTAAATGGTTGTTTGGGCACTGCCCAAATGGTTCGGCGTAAGTCTCTCCTTACGCCGCTTTTGAAAAAGGGTAACTACATCTCAAGTAGAAGAGACAGGGTTAGCGTTTCCCCACAGCGCTCCCTGGGCAGCCTAGAGGTAGAAACAAAACTCTCCCCTTCGAGGCCAAGGGGTCCACTTACTTCCCAGACAACACGTTTTTAACTGAGCAGAATTCACACCTCGCCAAATGCTATCCCAGGCTGAAGCCCACAGGGTAGAAAGACTTAAGTGAAGGAAAAAAGAAATTGGATTCGCTTTAGAACTGGAAGGCTGGGAGGAAAACGTAAGCGCTTTGGAGCAGGGGGTGCAAATACAAACCCAAGTAAACTGACGTGGATAGAGGCCGTTTCCTAACAACAAAGGCATGTGTTCTACAAGTGAATGGTGAAAATGACTAGAATAATTTTCCCACGTTTGCACTGTTGCTGACTGTGCCTGGTTCACAGAGGCATGCCCCAATGTCAGTGAAACACTGAAAAGTCACATTCACGGGGCAGGGGCTCGGGCTGCTCTGTACAGCGCATCCTCCCCAGGGCCTCGGACTGGAACAGACCCACTGGGACACAGGAATCTGAAGTATCACCGCCTCCCCTGAACTCGGGTTGTATGTACTTTTTTTGTCCTGCCTCATTTCCTCATGTAATTGTTTCCCGAATACCTCTGCTGACAGAGCACTGGGTACATCTCAGAGCACAAAATAGACTCTGCCTAACTATCCTTTAATAAGCACTTCTTAAGTAACTGGGCCTGTACGAGGAATCATCCCAATAAATCCTCCCACCAGCATTCTGAGGTGGAGACTATTATTATCCCCATTTATAGATGAGGAAACTCAGCTTCCAGAGGTTAGGAAACCTGCCCAAGGTCACCTGAGGAAAGCGCTAAAGCTGTGCCCACACCCAGGTCTGTCTAAACTCAGACACATGTTTCTGAACCATCCTGCTGCCTTTCCGTGAAGGAGCGGAACATGCACCTTAAAAAAGACCCCAAAGCACTATCTGACCCGCCTCAGTTGACCATTCATCTCTAAGCCCCAGCACAGGGCCTGGCACATGTCAGACATATGCTACCCAGTGAAGAAATGAATAAACACATGCAGGTGAGGCCGAAGCCAGGCAGCCCCCCTCCTGGAGGCCAGACCCTGCCCGACCAGCGCCGAGTGAAGCAGCCACCGCTGTGGGCCGCGCGATGAATGGAAACAGGGCTGCCCCTCTTCAGTACTTCCCAAGTGTGGGGCTGCCATGTGTCCACACACACAATGCCTGCGTGGACAGGGAGAGACACACATGAAGACACACGTGAAGACGACACGGGTGTGAAGACAGAGCAGTCAGACTATGGTGCGCAGGGGCCACGAGGGAAGGTCAGGATGTCATGTGGCAAGTGACCACCGGCAAGCAGGCCACCCAGGCTCTGCGGGGACTGCAGATGAGTCTCTACTGGGCCTGGACACTTGGGCCAGTGGTCCGGGGCTCGACACGGTTAGGAAGGTTATAGCCAAGGCGTGGGATTGACTTACGGCATCTGCAAGAGCCGGGAGACGGTGGGCATGCCATTTTTACAGGCTTCACAAGACAGCGTGGACTCCAACACGGCCACTTAAAATGAACAGACACACGTTTTAGTTCCACAGAACATGCTGGCAAACCCACTTGGTGATGAAAAGTTTGACACCACTTCTCAACAACTGTCTGTGGGCTCATCAGGACAGTGTCAAAACTCTTCACGCACAGACAGATGGCATACGTGGTGGCAGGGGGCGGAGGGGGAAGGGGGGCTGCTGGCAATGCTGACAACTCCCAATGACTCAAAAAAAAAAGATTTAGGAACCACATGCTGACAGAAAGCTAAGTATATTGCACAGATAATTGGAGGAAGGACTCAAGATATCATTCATAAACGTGTTTGCTCTCATAAAAGAGAAGTAAACACCACACATGAGTAAAATTCTGAACTTGAAAGACATGTCTCTGCTTGCCTGCTTTTAGTCAAAACCAACATACGAAGTGCCAACTGTTGGTATCTCACCATCCAACACCTTGGACAGTGTAAACAGAAGCAGCCAGATTTTTTTTTCCATTCATAATTTGACCACTCAGAAATAACTATTATTAACATTATGCTTTTTACCCACACAAATACACACATTTAATTCTTCACATATCCAAATGAATTCTTACTTTATGTAAAGAGATACATTCAAGGAAACTGAGGCAAACTTCTAAACTTAATATAATACTTGGTTATACCAGGAAAAAAAAAATTATCACAAATGAAAAAGACATTTCATACGGAGCAAGTTTTCACAACTATCGTTTATTACATACAGTCATCCCTCAGTCTCCCTGGGACACTGGTTCAGGAACCTCTCCATCCCTAAATATACTCAAATCTGCAGATGCTCAAGTCTCTTATACAAATTGGTATATAATATTTGCATACAAACTATATACATCCTCCCATATACTTTATTTACAAAAACAGCCAGATTTTTTTTTTTTTTTTTTACTTGCAGGTCACTTGTTCCATTTCAGCTGTTCAAACTCAACCCAAAGTAGTCTCGGGGCCTGTTCTCGGAACCATCTCACGACACAAAAAAGACGCTGGTGGAGGTTGACCCGAATGCGTGGAAGGTGTGATGTTCCAAGAGCTGCCTTGCCCCCTGCCACCCCCGCCCCAAGGGGTTGTAAGCTGGCTGTTGGGGGGAGGAAAGGGTCCCTGGGTGACTCTGCATCAGCCCTGACATCCCTCCTTCCTACAAGAGCCCCTCAGTGATGCTGGGAGAACTCCTGGATCCAGGGTTTCCTGCCCGCCTTTCCTAATCTGGGCCTGGCGGGCTGTCCTCTGCCGGGTGTCCAGTCTGTGGTTGTCC
>NW_011494876.1:8305203-8325417 GCF_000754665.1 Bison bison bison
GGTCACCCTCCAGCCTTGGGATACCTCCCGACTCTGCCTGAGTCCACAAGACTGGATGCAAGTTGTCTGCTCCTAGCTTCTGCTTCGACCTCTCACTAGCCATACTTCACATCCTCTTGCTTCCAAAATTCTGATGCATGTTACAGAAGGACTCCTGAGATTTCAGACAGCCTGACAAACAGATGAGCGATCTGAATTTTCAGTGAAATACATTTAAGAAGTTACTTCCGTAACTTCTACTTCCTGGTAAGACTTCCTGGCTATGGAGCACAGTAACTTCCTCTGGACCTTCCCTGGACTCTGGAAAAGGGGATGAGAAGCTCCGAGCATGACCAGGGCCCAGAGACCCTTACAAACCCCATACTGACCCACAGCCATGGATGGTGCAGGAGGGAAGGAGTCTACAGGCACTGAGTCGGGCGGTCGTCCGTAAGTCATTTCATATAGTAAGTGGCCGAAGCAGTGGACGTCCACACTCTCCAATGTCTGCAGAAGAAAAGACAGCAGAAGGCTTTGGCTTTGTGAATCCCTAGCCCTGGGCTTCCACTAAGAAACATGGCCCAGGGGCAACCCCACCCACAACTGGTAGTGACCACTTGAGGCCTTTTGTAAAAGCTCACAAAGCATCGTTTTGAGCAAAAGTCTTGGTCCTACCTTCACGATGATGCACTCAGAGGTTCTACCCTTCCTTGGCCCTGCCCAACCAGCCTCTCAGATATAGCAGTGCCGTGGGAGAGACAGGGCCAACAGGCCTGCCTGCCTCAACCATACCCAACCCTGCTTAGCACACATTTCTTACAGGGACAGATCATGCATCCTGCCGCAGGGATAATTTACACCTAAAAATAAGCCTGCTGTTTCACCACTTTCATCAACTTACATTGATCTTCCTGAACTGTGAGAAATACGATCGGTAGAAGGAAGGAAGGCCCAACAAGGAATTCTCCAGGTCCAGCAGCCGGCAGGTATCCCCATCCAGCATCACGTTGGAAGCGTGAAGATGCCCATAAGGAAATCCCTTGTCATGTAAAAACTTTAGGACCTATGGAAAAGTATGTAGTGGTTACACTCCCCTCCAACTCATTCGACACAAGACAAACTTAAACTTTGCCTTTTCAGTCAATATATTTTGAAACAAGACCAAACCGGTCACCGGGGAGATTCCTAAAGAAAGAGTACATGTCTGTGCATTTCTTTGGAAAAGAGATGGACGCTGAGTGCTTTCCAGCTGTGGACACGCCAAGCCAATCCAAGCCAAGCTCCCTCATTTCCAAAGAACAGAGAAGCAGCCTGTATCTGCTCGGGTTAACAGCTCTGAAGCCAAAAGCCTCTACTGTAAGCACTTTCTCTACCTAAGCACCACATCCCAGCTCTCTTCAGGGCAAAGATCCTCCCGCACAGATGAATAAAGATATCCTGCCAGGGCTTCTGCCAATTATTCAGGAAGAAGGGTTGAGCTGAAAACATCTCTAGTCCTGTCTCACCTCAGAATATATTTGGCTGTTTATTAATAGAAACACATGACAGCCTCCCACAAAAAGAAGCAAACTTTTCAGTTGCCATTTCATAAACAGTGGTTCAGCCAGTGACAGAGACACCTGGATGCAGCCCTGCAAAAGACCTGGGAACCACAGCAGTGCCCTGCGGAAGCAGGTGCCCAGGACGATCCGTTGAGAACCGGAAGAAAAGTATTACAGTTTTTCTGGTTTTTGTTTTTCATTTATTTATTTTTTAACTTTTTGGCCACGCCGTGTGGCATGTGGGATCTTAGTTCCCGGACCAGAGATCGAACCTGCCACCCCTTGAGTTGGAAGTACAGTCTTAACCACTGAATCACCTAAGAAGTCCCCTGTCTGTTTTGATTTTAATCTCATTCTTTCTTAACTTATACTGGACAAAATACATTACTAATAGAATATATATAATATATATGTATATAAATTAAACATATATAACATGGGAGTGTTTATGCTTAAATTGTTTTCACTGATAGGGTTGCATAATCCAAGAAGTTTGGTGAATGCTGCTCTAGAGAGTGATGTGGGAAAGGCTTTTTCACGTTAGCTTTACTTCTGTAAGGGGGCCAGTGGTTACGTATAGGATATAACAAAAGCAAGAATCTTGGCACAAAGATAAATCAACCAGAAATAACACAAAACTTGGTATTCACACAATAAAGTTCTTAAAAATCACACAGTAATTTAGGAATTTCCAATAGCTAAGATTTTGGAACTGTGTTGGTCTAGATTACTGCTTTAGTCTCAAATATTTGCTTTTGGGGGTAAAATATGACAATGCCACCAGTTTGTATGTGACCAGATAATTTCAACTATTTTAGATATTGCCTGAAAACTTTCCCAAAAGAATACTGGGATGCTCGGTGAAATTCCAATGCAACTTAAACAAAAGTCAGATACCTCTTACCTCTAATACTTGCCGCCCATATGTTTTTATTTGCTGGAGTTCAAGGCCTTGAACCTTCTTAGGGTTGCAGTACTTCTTCAGGAATGGGTCTTTTGGTTTTGCCTTTGGAAAGGAACAAAGAGCACATAAGAAGGCAGTATAGACGTTGAACTCTACACGCACATGGCCTCCTTGAACAGACAGGACACACTAAGGGGCTGGGGGCATCAGATGAGTCCAGCTGGCAGGACGTGGACTGTTAAATACAGCAGCCTGCACAGTTAATAGAAAGAGGCTGACCAGGGTTCCAGCCTTTTTCTAGTCCAGTGAAGATGTGCCTGGTCTTCACTTTAGCAGACCCCAAAGTCTTGTATACTGTTAGAATTCTTCAGTATTGCTTTTTTTAAAAAAAAAAAAAAACACATAGCAGTGTTAATTATGGGTTTCCCAGGTGGAACTAGTGGTAAAGAACCCGCCTGCCATTGCAGGAGACATAAGAAACATGGGTTTGATCCCTGGGTTGGAAAGATCCCCTGGAGGAAGGCATGGCAACCCACTCCAGTATTCCTGCCTAGAGAATCTCATGAACAAAAGAGCCTGGTGGGCTACAGTCCACAAGGTAGCACAGAAACAGACACAACTGAAGTGACTTAGCAAGTGTGCAGTGTTAATGATATTTATTATGTTGTGTTTTACACCTCTAGTATTTACCCATCTTACTCTTTTAACTGTCTTCATCTAATTTCCCTTAAATATCCTCTCCTACCTCTATTAACCACAAATCTGATCTCTTTTTCTACGAGTTTGTAAAGCTTCTCAGTATTCCTTTAAAAAAAAATTTAAACTTTAAAACTGACCTAAGAGCAGCCTACAATCTAATGAATATAATCGTGAAATGCTCAACCTTTCCTCGTGTGCGTAAAGGAATGCTCTTTAGCCAAACTGGGTAGTTTCTATTGCTAAAATAAATTCAAATTCCAAATAAAATTAAAATTAAATCCTCAGGGCCTAGCTTCTAGAAGCTTAGGGTTCAAGTATCAATCACAGGCTCTTAAGGGATTTGAGAACTTCTTGATGACCAGGAACTTGCACCAGCAGTACCTTGTAGATCAGGTCCTTCAAGGTTCCTTTCTCATTAAACATTCTAATTAGCAATGCTGAGGATTCGTTAGCTGTGGCAAAGGTAACACGATAGATGTAAGGGTGCTGCGAAAACAAAAAAAAAAGGAAATTCACATTTAATCTGCATCAGCATCTAGGTTCCTTTTAGATCCAGGATCTGGTTATACAGAATCAATTGCCAGCTTGGTAGTTTAATTGCACGTAAACGCAGAATGTTCCCTGAACACATGATACTTTCAAGTTATCAGATGATCAATTACTAAATCATTTTTTAGATGAGAGAAGTAAGGTAAACTACAGTGATTAAGCAAAGTGGCTAGAAGTTAAGCTCTCCAAGGGAAGGTATCTGCTTTAACGTGGTCTCACAGTTCAGGTGACAGGAAAGGTGGTTTTAATATTCTCCCTCTGTAAATTGGTAAAAAAAATAAATAAATAAAAAGAAAAACAGCCAAATTCTAGAGCAGCCAAGTGGGAACCAGGACACATGTGTCTCCCCTCACAGTGCTGCCTAACACTCCACACTGCTGTCTGGGGATAAGCCAGGGAGCACGACAGCCAGAAAACAAGCAATGGCAGCATCTTTCAGCACCGTGGCCTTTTCCAGGGCAGTGAGCATGTGTCTTCCTGTCCCCCCTGGAGTGTGCAGTCTGAGTGACACTGCCCTCCTGAGAGGCGGACATGGGTGTCAACAAAGCAGGGTGGGGAGTAAGGCAAATTATTTAATGATTAAAAGAAAAGTCCTCATGTGACCTGGAATTGTGGATACATGGACCAACTGACTTCAAGTATTACAATGGCCTTGAGCTCAAAGGAGTACCAGGAAGATTTAAACCCTTGGGAGCTGGATTGTGTGAGGATTGGATGGGAATGGGATGGAAGGGGGTGCCCAGGGAAATACAGAAAATTGATCATGAAGTTCCTCCTGATCATCACAACAAAGCAATTGTTGTGGATATTTTCATGGCTTTACTGAAATACAATTCACATCCCAATATAATTCACCTGTTTAAAGTATACAACTCAATGGTTTTCAATATATTCAGAGCTGTGTGACTATCACACAGTCTAACTTTAGAACATTTTCATCAACGCAAAATGAAACCCAATGAATAAAATAAAAATCCTTGGAATTCATACTGATATAAATAAAGAAAAGAGAACATGAAGCTCTTCCTTATAGTAGAATGACAACCAGTAAATATAAGAGAAATGATGGAGTCAGAAAATCTCAAAAAAAAAATAAAAGAAAATCTCTATGAATGCTACAGCTAGTGGGTTTGATAAAGACGGAGAAGGCAATGGCACCCCACTCCAGCACTCTTGCCTGGAAAATCCCATGGACGGAAGAGCCTGGTGGGCTGCAGTCCATGGGGTCGCTAGGAGTAGGACACAACTGAGCAACTTCTTTCACTTTTCACTTTCATGCATTGGAGAAGGAAATGGCAACCCACTCCAGTGTTCTTGCCTGGAGAATCCCAGGGATGGGGGAGCCTGGTGGGCTGCCGTCTATGGGGTCGCACAGAGTTGGACACGACTGAATCGACTTAGCAGCAGCAGCAGCAGCAGCAGCAGCATGCTACTTATATAGTCTCAAAAAAAAAAAAAAAACCTCCCTACAATTGCTTATTAATTAGTTCTAGTTATCTTATAAAAATAACTAAGGATGGGTACAAATGTTCAGCTAAAATTGTTCACCATGGCGTTTTTTAAAAAAATAAGAGCAAAAAACTAGAAGTGATCCACATGTCTAGTGGATTAGCTGAGTGAATGAGGTATGGCCAATGATAATTTTATGCAGTCAGTAATAATGATGTATTATACTGAATTTATTAACAACAAAAGATGTTCATGGGTATACCACTAACAACAACAAAAATCAAGCTTTAGAACAGTATCTATTTTTTCAAAAATAATCATGTAAGAGAGTTCCTTGGTGGGCCTAGTCATTAGGATTCTGGGCTTTCATTACTGTGGCCTTGATTCAATTCCTGTTTGGGGAACTAAGAGCCCACAAGACACAAGGCACAGCCAAAAATAAAATAAAATTCTAGAGAAGTAACAATTGAACATGACACTTTGGCCCATACTTCAGGTTACTTGGAATTATGGGCAAATTTTATTTTATTTTTCCCTATCTGTGCTTTCTGACTTTCTGCTATTAATATGCACCACTAGCCTTGCATTATCTTCTTTTTTAAAAAAGCATATCCAAGAAAAGAAATTTAGGATTGAGTGCTCACAGCCTGTGTGACACAACCTATCACACTCAAAGACCACAGTATTTTTCTCTGCCAGGTATCACACCTCATGAAACACATGGTCTTGCTAGCTTGACAAGACATTCTCTTCAAAAACACTAACTCAATTTTCTCTGGCCAGGTTAGTCTTTTCCTTAAGAATATCTGCATATCTTTTGAAAGACATTCATGAGGTTCTTACCACTGAAAGCCTTGGATTAGAATCCCTTTTCCAGTTAATCCAAATCTGCATCAGTTCTGCTTTCTCAGGCTGGAAACAGATCTCTCAACTCATTGATAATAAACATCCTCACCAGGAACAAGAGGCTCAGAGAAGTGGGTGCTTTCCTACTCTGATATTTGCTTAAAACACAAAAATACTATTTTGGGATTCCCTGACAATCCAGTGGTTAAGACTCTGTGTTTCTACTGCAAGGGGTGCGAATTAGATCCCTGGTAGGGATCCTGCATACCACTTGGTGTGGCCAAATGAATAAAAAAATTAAATAAATTACCACATTTTGTGGGTGGTCTGGAAGTCATGAATGTCATTTAAATGGCCAATGGTCTGTGGGAGTAGCCCTGAGCACTTCCAGTCTGAAGAGAAATCCACTCTACCTCTCCATTCTCAAGCCTGTAGAGTGTTTCCAGCTCCACCCACCCACAATAAAACATTGTGAATCTGTCATCGGCATCAAGAATAACAGAAGGACTTGTACTCACCAAACAGGAAGGCAGAAGTTTGATTAGACACTGAAAATCTTTATCTGACAGATACTTGTCTGGACCAAGGTCAGCCTGCAAACATGGGAGGAAATATCAGGGTGCTGTTTTGGTCATCAAAAGAAAAATTCCTTACAAGCCTTTCCTTAAAAAAAAAAATCTGTCCAAATACATGACTATAAACCGAAGATGAAAACCACAGTAATCCGTGTTGCCTCATGGCCTTTCTGGAGTACATAAACATACAAATACTAGCACCTAACTGTAATGTTACCTAATTTTATTAACCAAGTGTATCACTAGAGCTCTCAAAGTGATAGATAAAACAAAAATAATGCTCAAGCATTAAAAAAAAAAAACCGCCAAAGTGTCAGTCCTAAAGAGGTTCAAAAAAACTATTTTAAGCTGTTCGTATTTCTTTCCAAACGTTTACTAGCTGATGAAATGTAGTCACACTGGTATTACCAAATGCATAAACAAAGTGACTGAAAATGACTCTTCGATGTATGACTAAGGGGCCACTCCAGTATTCTTGCCTGGAGAATCCCAGGGACGGAGGAGCCTGGTAGGCTGCCCGTCTATGGGGTTGCACAGAGTTGGACACGACTGAAGCGACTTAGCAGCAGCAGCAGCAGCAAGGGGCCCTTTACATCTCTCGGCAGCACAGTACAATTTTGTCTTGTCAGTTCTCTTGCTTTTTCATAAACCCACCTTAAGTCCCTGAAATTAGTCTAAAGCAAAACAAAACAAAATTAGCTTACCCAGCTTAACACTAGCCGTTCCTTTGGCTGGTTTTTAATCTTCATCAAGAAATATTTCTTCCTTATCCTCCAACCTGTCATAAAAGGAGATGTGTTTATAGCTACATGATCTAACACCAACTGATTCTGTTTTACTGACCAAATAATTAATAAAAGTTAAGTTCAGAAATATGATTCATAGATATATAGGAACCTGTAAGCAACCATTTGGCAATACTGAAATAGTAAAAGCTGCACTAAAATAAATAAAAAAATAAAAGAAATTACTCATGGAAAAAGGAAAACAGCACTTCAGTTTAGATTTAATGGAAAAGATAAGAGGAATGAATGATGGTTCTGAAACTTAGTTACCACCATCCAAAACCCCAGATGCGTCTGTAACCAAGATTCATTCACCAATAAAAGTTAAGGACTGAATCCTCAAATAGTATGGAAACACAAAAAAAAGACATCACCTGCATTCCTTATACATTTTACCTGCATAAAAGCTTTTCTGGGATACTTATAAGAAAGCATGACAAAGAACCCAGTTCTGTCTGTGATCCTTTTTTAACACAATGGGCACACCAGTTTCTCACCTATGTCTTTCAATGGTTCTACCACCTCCCACTTTGGCTCTGATCGGAAGAACATGGAAACATGTTGTAAGGCAATCTCTGCAAAGATATTTTGGAAACGTATTTATTAGACAAACATATCAGGAAAGTGCCATACGCTTAAGATGTTATTCTTGCAAGTGAAATTCTTATGGTCTATGACCTTCTTTAAAAATTTAATTATAAAAAAATGAACACAGAGTAAATAAAACATGGGACTCTAGATTGGATCCTGGAACAGAATAACAACATTAATGAAACATCTAATCAAATCTGAATAAAACTATAATTAATAGTAATGTGTGAATGCTAATTTCTTAGTTTTTATATAAATGTATCATGCTTATATAAAATGTTAACATTAGGGGAAATTGGGTGAGGGCATATACGGAAATTCTATACTATCACTGCTGTTATTTTTTCTGTAAATCTAAAATTATTCTAAAATCAAAAGTTTATTAAAGAAAGTAATTAGTAACAGAATAATTAAACTGGAAGATCTAAAATATGCAAACTAGTTGTCTTAAGCCAAGAATTCAATATATGTACCAGACAACAACTGGAGCACAAAACTCAAAATGTGTCCTAAGGTCACCCTGGAATAGCATTAAACATTGTTTCAAGTGGTATTTATCCCATCTTCATTCTTCATGAAATTATAGCTTTCACCAACAAAGAAGCGATTAGCCTTAAATATATATATTGGGAATAAAAGCCAGTGTTTTAGAAAAACACCGATGCACAGCAACAACATGGCTCTGCTGTGGGAAACCACTGGACATCTGCTTACTGGAAAAAAAATCCGTCCTTCTCTTTGTGTTTATCATGAGAACGTTTCCCCCTTCTACGAAGACAATGAAAAGAGGAAGTTCTTTAAAGTTCACAGTATAAAAAATCATCAGAATAACTGTGCTTTTACATTTCCTGTGCAAAGCAACATCTGTAATTTGCTGTTTTCCCCCTCAGTGTAGTGAGTGAATGAAAGCCACACTGGATCCCTGAAAGCAAACAGCAATCCTGCACATCCACTGTGGAACTGCACTGCTGCCAAAGCATCAGTTACATCCCAGGCACCAGGGATTCCGCAGAAACGCTTTCCATGTGTTGAAATGACCTAGTCTGGAACTACTATGCCTAGAGCTTGGCAGACAATATTATTTTGATATATTTTAGAGTACATTATCAATTAAGAGATTTGGGGAAGAAAACAATCTTATTGACTCAATATGTAAAGTGTCAGTGCTGTCTGCACCTAAATTTTGAACATGAGATGACAGACACAGAACAGACTTCATTTACATTTGCTTTAACTACTCCATTGTGACAACCACTTGGAGAGGCTGGGTGTGGCGGCAGCAGATGAATTTTCATAACCAACACTGGAAGCTCTGAACTTTTTCTGTAAGTAATGCTGATATAAAAGGCTTTCAGAATTTCCAAAATAACCTGAATGTAAGCTACTTCAAAAGATATTCTTTTACGTGAAAATCACAACATTGAGAAGGATTATGAAAAATAATCTTCTAAATGCGATACACTGTCATTCTCAGAGACTTTAAAGGACAGTTGCTTCAGAACTAACAGTGACTCATAATCCCCTACAATCTCATTATTCCACCACGTTTACTGTCTGCTACTGCGCATTGTTCATTGTTTTTGGAGTGGGGGAAGTAGCTGTGAGCAAATGGAACATGTTTAGATCTGTTACTGACAAATTAAGGATTAGAAAATAGCTTTTTTTTTTCCTTCTTTTTTATCTTTGGGATCAGGAAATTATAGACAGGATATTTTCTCTCCTCTGAAGTATGATTTATTCTCAAGTAAGCCACACGACCACCATGCTCCCAATATTAATCCCTTCCCTCCCCAGATTCAGGTAACACATTTCAATCCTAAACGTCTTCTGCTTAGAAGTCTTTGTTGGCGCCCCATGTCCTTACCAATTAGGACCAAGCTTCTAAACCTCACACCTTCTGTCTTTAGCCCCCCTACCCCCACCGACCAATAATGTGTGAGCCTCACACTCCTGTCACTGAGAGTGTACCTACCATGGCCCCTGAAGACTGGCCTACCCTAATCCTCAGCATTCTCTATTCCTGCCCATCCAACCTTTGAGGCTCAACCCAAACTTGCTGCTCCCCTAGCCAGGGCTTCCTCCTTCCCTCCTCTGTACTCTCCAGTGCTCCACATGGCCCTCTCCTATGGCATTCTGTCCTACTAGTCTTCCACGAGACTGTGATCGTTGGCTTTAGAAGGAAATATCTTAGACATGGCAGAGCCTACAGCCATACAGAAATATTTACTTTTTTCTCTCCTGGAGTACTGGCCCTTGCCTCTTGGCCTAGCTAACTTCTACTCACCTCAGGGCTCCATGCAGGTGTCAACTCATCTGGGAAGCCTTCCTCCACCTTCAGAGCTGGGTCATCCCCACCTGGACCCCCACCCTCGAGGTGCTATCACGTCTTTAAGCTAGCACAGCCTTTACCCGTCAATCTCCCTACAGAAGTGCCCTGGGGCAGGAGTTGGGTTAGGAGACTATGCCCTGTTTGGTGCTGCAGTCATAGTACCTGTCACACAGCAGGTGCTCAATAAATATCTGATGAAGTAAGAACTAACCAAGGGTTCAATGGGCTTCCTAAGTAGCTTAGTTGTAAACAATCTGCCTGTCAACCAGGAGACGTGGGTTTGATCCTGGGTTGAGAAGATTCCCCTGGGAAAGGAAATGGCAACCCACTCTAGTATTCTTGCCTGGGAAATCCCATAGACAGAGGAGCCTGGAGGGCTACAGTCCATGGGGTCGCAAAGAGTCAGACATGACTAAGCGACTACACCACAGTAGCAAGGGTTGAATTCATGCGCATGGGTGTGCACACTCACTCATGAGCACAGGAAATCCACGAAAAGGAAGGCGTCTGCCCTCCATTTCATTAGCACTGACTGACCCAGGGGAAAACTGCACGCTCTCTGCTGCTGCTGCTAAGTCACTTCAGTCGTGTCCGACTGTGCGACCCCATGGATGGCAGCCCACCAGGCTCCCCCGTCCCTGGGATTCTCCAGGCAAGAACACTGGAGTGGGTTGCCATTTCCTTCTCCAACGCATGAAAGTGAAAAGTGAAAGTGAAGTCGCTCAGTCATGTCTGACTCTTAGCGACCCCATGGACTGCAGCCTACCAGACTCCTCCATCCATGGGATTTTCCAGGCAAGAGTACTGAAGTGGGGTGCCATTGCTCATGCCCTCTAGACGCTGACAAACAAGCCCCAGACAGGAAACGCAGAGTGACGCCTTCAAGTCTACCTTATGCTCCCCACAGACCTCAGGCTTCTCAGCTCAGAAAGTACCAGCTGCCCCCACTGTGTGCAGCCTTTGACCCCCTGGATCTCAGCCCCGTGAAGTGACTGCAGGCAATACAGACCAGCTGGTATGCTACAGCAAACTGCAGCCTTTCTGAAGCACCTTGCTCTTGTTCTGAATATAATCTCACCTTCCCTCCCACCCTTCCCTCCTGCCCAAACCCTCCCTCTCTCTTCCACTCCATCCTGGAGCCCACTACTATCTGACCTGTTCACAGGACTCTTGGGATTTTAGAGCTAGAAGAGAGCTTTGGATGCTATGTGGTCCACTCTCCCCACCTCCATCTCTTATGTTATCAGTCAGGACCCCGAGGCCTACAGAGTGGAGATGCTGCTGCTAATAAGAAAGCTGGGGCCAGGATGCAGGCCTCTTGATTTCTGGTCCAAGTGACTTCTGCATGGACATTAAAAAGCTTATTTACAGAGTGGTTTAAGGTGGGAAGATGGTTACAGTGCAGTGATGGCTATACTTTGCTAACAAGATGAATAAAGCGATGTGTGTGTATGTGTTTCTCAACATAAACCCTGCTTGACTGGCCAAGAGACAACTGATTTCCCTATACAATAGCTGGCCCTCAATTAGACTTTTTAATTCAAATGAACAACCCCAAACCAACCCTCAACAAAGCACCAAGGACCCATATTTCCTTTCAGTGAATTTGGTAGTAAAAAGAGATTAGAATACCAGATCATCTTATCTGCCTCCTCAGAAACCTGTACGCAGGTCAAGAAGCAACAGTCAGAACCAGACCTGGAACAACAGACTGGTTCAAAATTGGGAAAGGAGTACATCAAGGCTGTAGATTGTCACTGTTTATTAAACTTCTATGCAGAGTACATCATGCGAAATGCCAGGCTGGATGAATCACAAGGTGGAATCAAGATTGCTGGGAGAAGTATCAACCTCAGATATACCAACTGCAGATGATACCACCCTAACGGCAGAAAGTGAAGAGGAGCTGAAAAGCCTCTTGATAATGGTGAAAGACGAGAATGAAAAAGCTGGCTGAAAACTCAACATTCAAAAAATGAAGATCATGACATCCAGACCCATCACTTCATGACAAATACATGGGGAAAACATGGCAACAGTGACAGATTTTATTTTCTTGGGCTCCAAAATCACTGCAGATGGTGACTGCAGCCATGAAGTTAAAAGATGATTGCGCCTTGGAAGGAAAGCTATGACCAACCCAAAGAGCATATTAAAAAGCAAAGATACCACTTTGCCCACAAAGGTTCATACAGTCAAAGCCATGGTTTTTCCAGCAGTCACATACAGATGTGAGAGTTGGACCATAAAGAAGGCTGAGAGCCAAAGAACTGATGCTTTCAAAACGTAGTGCTGGAGAAGACTCTTGAGAGTGCCTTGGACAGCAAGGAGATCAATCCAGTCAATCCTAAATTAAATCAATCCTGAATATCCATTAGAAGGACTGATGCTGAAGCTTGAGCTCCAATACTTTGGCCACCTGATGAGAAGAGTTGACTCACTGGAAAAGACCCTGATGCTGGGAAAGACTGAGGGCAGGAGGAGAAGGGGATGACAGAGGATGAGATGGTTGGATGGCATCATGGATTCAATAGACATGAGTCTGAGCAAACTCCAGGAGATAATGAAGGACAGGGAAGCCTGGCATACTGCAGTTCATGGGATCACAAAGAGTCGGACACAACTGAACGACTGAACAACAACAAAAACAGAAGGAAAGGAAGAAAAGGACCAGCAATCCCAGGCTGGGGTCCCAGAGAGGAGAGCAGGGAGCTGCTGATGTCCTGAGAGCTGCTGGTGAGAGGTTGTTGTTGAATCACGCGAATACACCGGGATTCTTGGCCCCCGGAGGAGAAGAATTCAATCCGGGGCCAGAGACGAGGCTTGATCGCTCAGAGCTTTTGTGTAATAAAGTTTTATTAAAGTATAAAGGAGATAGAGAAAGCTTCTGACATAGGCATCAGAAGGGGGCAGAAAGAGTACCTGCTTGCTAGTGTTAACAATGAAGTTATATACTCTCCAATGAATCCAAAGAATATCTGGAGGTTGTAAAGACCTCATCAGACCTACTCCCATAATTTACATTTTAAGATGACAGAATTAGCCAGAAGGTTTAATCCAAAGACTGTCCTTAGGCAGGATACATTATTGTTATATAATCCTAAGGAATGTGGAGAAAGAAAAAACGTTTGTCCTTTCTTCCTCCTTAAGAATTCCAGAGCCCTCTCTCCTTGGGGACCCCTAGACTCCCTATCAACCTGCCTAGGAACTGACTCTCTCACTGGTCACCCACCCCCTGGGGAATGGGTGGCGTCAACGAGTCTCCTCTGACGAAACACCCACAGGCTCAGTCAGAGCAACAGGCAGGAAACGTGGCCTCGGTGGTTTCAGCCACACCTGAACACAGAACTCAGATCCTGCTGAAGGGAAGCTGGACAGTGACCACAGAAACTAAGGAGAGGTGCAGACAGTATCCACATTACAGGGGAAATGCCGGGAGCTGGAGGTGCAGAGGGTGCCCTTGGGGGCCATGGGCCACACTGTAAGTTTTGGGAAACCTAGACAAGACTGCTCTGCTCTTTGGGGAACAGCTCAGTTAAGCTGATGTGGAGGAGATGGCCTGGGTTTCCCTTTCCTGAGACACTTGGTGAGTCAGCACAGAGAAAAGACAAAGTTCTAAATTTCATGCAAAGGGGGAAATTAATCAGCACTTCTCTGAAAACAGCACCCAACCCTTATTGTTTCATCAGGACTGTGCCCTCTAAATAGTGGCAGCTACTTAAGTGTTTGGGTTCTGGCAGGAGTCTCTGACAGTTTTCTCACACTCCCATGCTCATCTCCTTTGGATTCCTGATTGTCTGGCATCCTGGGAGAGAGGGGAAAGATCAGGACAAGAGCAGCATGTAGAGAGGCACATGAGGAGGAGATACAGGGATCAGACAATGTTCCAGGGGCTGAGCAGCATTTTAATTGGGAAACATTCAGACACTAGACACTTGTACAATCATACAAATGTGCAACCCTAGGTAAGGCCCTTCTTGGGAGACTGCTCATGTATAAAATGAGAGGGTTCTCCTGGAACTCAATGAGCTTGGCACAGTTGCAGGATACAAAATTAATATGCAGAAACTGGTTACATTTCTGTATACTAATAAGAAACTATGAGAAAGAAATGAAAGTAAGAAAACAATTCCATTTACAATCATATCAAGAAGAATAAATCCAACTAAACAGGTAAAAGATCTGTACTCTAAAAACTCTAAGACACTAATGAAAGAAATTGAAGAAGACACAAACAGATGGAAATATATACTGTGTTCATGGACTGGAAGAATTAATATGGCTAAAATGACTGTACAGCCCAAGGCAATCTACAGATTCAGTGCAATCCCTATCACTAGCTTTTTTCACAGAGCTAGAACAAATAATTCTAAATTTTTATGGAAACAGAAAAGATCTTGAATAGTCAAAACAATCTTGAAAAAGAAAAGCTGGAAGTATCATGCTTCTGATTTCAAAGCACACTACAAAGGTACAATAATCGAAACAGCATGGTACTAGGACGTGCACAAGCACACACACAGAGCGTGAAGAAACGGAATAGAGCTCCCGGAAATGAGCCCACACTTCTATCAGCAATTAATCTATCAATACGACAAAGGAGGCAAGAATATACAATGGAGAAAAGACAACCTCTTCAATAAATTCCGGAAAATTAGACAGCTAAACGCAATAGAACCAAACTGGACTACTCTCTCACATCATATACAAAAATAAACTAAAAATGGATTAAAGACATAAATGGAAGACCTAAAACCATAAAATTCCTAGAAGAAAACACAGGTGGCAAACTCTTTGACATTGGTCTTACCAATGTTTTTTTGGATATGTCCCCTTGGGAAACACAAGAAGCAAAAACCAACCAATGGAACCTAATCAAACTTAAAAGCTTTTGCACAGCAAAGAAAACCATCAACAAAACGAAAAGACCACCTACTGAATCGGAGAACAGATTTGCAAACATTGTATCTGACAAGTGGTTAATATCCAAAATATACAAAGAACTCATACAACTAAATATCAAAAAACAAAAAACACTATTAAAAAATGGGCAGAATACTTGAATAGACATTTTTCCAAAGAAGACAGATCGCCAACAGGTACATGAAAAGATGCTCAACATCAGTACTCATCAGGGAAATGCAAATCAAAACCACAGTGAAGTATCACCTCACACCCATCAGGATGGCTATCATCAAAAAGACCACAAATAAATAACAAGTTTTGGTGAAGATGCGGAGAAAAAGAACCCCTGTGCATTACTGATGAGAAGGTGACTTGAAACAGCCACTACAGCAAACCATACGGAGAGCCCTCAAAAACTTTATAAGCAGAAATACCACACGGTTATTCAATTTCACTCCTCGGTATTTACCAGAAGGAAAGGAAAACACTACCTAGAAAAAAACATACGCACCACCGTGTTCACTGTGGCATTATTTACAGAAGCTGAGATGTGGAAGCAACCTAAGTATCACAGTGGCATATTAATCAGTCACAAAAAAGAATGAAAGCTTGCCATTTGCAACAACATGGAGGGATACAGTTGATAACTATGTAATATCTTTTTATGGTGACATATGTAAGTAGACTCATCATGATGACTATTTTGACAGGTATAGAAACATCAAATCATAATGTTGTGTAACAGGAACTAGCACAGTAGTGCAGGTCAATTATTCTTCAAAAACGCACAGAAAAAGAGATCAGATTTGTGGTTACCAGTGGTAGGGCTGGAGGTAGGAGGGTGGGGAATTGAATGAAGGTGGCCAAAAGGTATAAACTTCAGCTATAAGATAAATAAGTACTAGGAATGCAATACACAGCACGATAAATGTAACTAACTCTGTTGTACCTTATGCATGAAAGTTACTAAGAGAGTAAACTCTAAGAGTTCTTATCACACAGAAGCAATTTTTCTCTCCTACTTTAATCTGCATCTCTATGAGATGACGGATGGTCACTAAACTTACTGTGATCCTCATGTCACAATGTATGTAAGTCAAATCACTATGCTGTACACCTAAACATACCCAGTGCTGTATGTTAATTATATCTCAATAAAACTGGAAGGAAAACAACAAAAAACTTACATTAAAAAATAAATAAAACAAGAGGGTTAGTCTAGATGCATCTGCTCAAGGTCCCTGCTAGCTCTGATCCCCTGGCAACTCAAGGTATTTCTAGTACAAGCTCCCTGAGAACAAGGAGCACATTTTCCTCACACCTGTACCCCAACTCCCAGCCCCGCACCTAGCACATGGATGGCAGAGCAGAGAGTCAAGCGTACAGAATGGACAGCATCATCACATGTACAGTACACCGTGACGCTTGACCTCAGGAGGACACTAGCAGACACTGTCAGGAAACGACGTGGACAAACAAACCAGTGAACAGGCCTGAGCTGCAAGGGACTCGATAAAAGTCAACCCAGAGTCCATGGTGTGACAGTCCTGGAACAAGTGAGGTGAAGTAAGGTGAAATGAAAGCCAAGGGAGACCTGCTCTGCAAGAACACGAGTTGTCCTGGGAGCTCCAGGCCGGTGATGCTTTTTTTCCAATGAGCTCCAAGAAACAAGTGGGGTAAAAATGCAAGCCTTGTTCAGTTTCATAACTTACAGCAAATATGAGTTTGAAATAAACTTCCCCTTAGTGGGTTGCTTTCTATAAAGGCACTTTCTTACTCCTGCAGGTACTTTCACTAGAAGATGACAGGCATGTTCTCGTGCAAGGCTTCTCAAACTTTAATATGCATGCACACAACCTGGGGACCTTGTTAAAAACCACATCCTGATTCTAGGTTTGGGGTGGGGCATGAATGCTACATCCCTAACAAGCTCCCGATGGTGCCAGTGCGGCTGGTCAGAAGACCCATGAAGTGAGTAGCAATTTCCAACTGTGGTGTTCAAACTCAGCTGCATATTAGAATCTCTGGGGAGGGCGGGCTTACAAACTATGAACCCTATCCACAGAGATTCTGATTTGACTGGCATGAATGCAGTCTGGGCATTGGCATTTTTTTTTAAGCTCCCCAGGTGATTCCATTATGCAGAGAAGTTTCAGGCTTCCCTGGTAGACCACAGTAGACACCGGTTCGATCCCTGATCCGGGAAGATTGCACAGGCCTAGGAGCAACAAAGTCCATGCACCGTAACTACTGAGCCTGTGCTCCAGAGCCTGGGAGCTGCAATTACTGAGTCCATGTACTACAATGACTGAGGCCCTCACGCCCTAGAGCCCGTGCCCGGAAACAAGACATGTTACCACAGTGAGAAGCCCGCACATCACAACCGAACAACGAAGACCCAGCATGGTCAACATTAATTAATTAATTAATTAAAAATAAGATAAAGAAAAGTTTCGTGCCTGATAAGTAGTCCTCTGTTTCCCTCTATCTGACACCAGAATAAAAGTGTCTCCTTCTAATTACTTCAAAAGGAGTGTTCTAAGGACCCAAAATGTAGTCTCTAAACAGTCTATTCTCTTAGCAAGGAAATCAGCTTATTAATGATACCCAGTGTTCCACTTAGACTCTCAGCATGGTTTAGCTTTAACAAATTGGCTGAATTCTAGTCACTGGTTTGGTTTTACAACAGCTTCTATTGGCCTGTTCAAGACCATGCCAGAGTGTATTAAACATTTAATCACTCATTCTGCTGACAATGGGCTTACAGAACTGCTGCTGGCCGTGTGTGTGACTGGCACCCTTTCCCACTCAGGCCTCTGGCTGCTGCTCTGTCCAGGGAAGGTTTGGAAAGGAACCACCTGCTCCCTAGGCTTTGCTCACAGCAGGTTTCAGCAAGCAACTGGGAAGACACAGAAAGGCCCCTTCTGAATCACTATTGTGTTTAAAGTAATTCCCAGAAGAGCCAGGCATAATATATATTGTAAACACAAAAACAGGCAAATATAAATCAAACTGACATTACTGTACAGATCATTGTGGACTATTTACTCTCAGTTTTGTCAGGGAAGATAATAATGACAAGACTTTGTACACAGACAAGTTCCCTTCTGTATTTTTCTAAACAGGCATTAAAAACATTTTAGAATAATTTTTGTTTTATAGAGACATGGATGGACATAGAGTGTTGTCATACCAAGTGAAGTAAGTCAGAAAGAGAAAAATAAATATCGTATGTTAACACATATAAGTGTGTCTAGAAAAATGGTACGGATGAACCTATTTCCAAGGCAGGAACAGAGATGTAGACAAAGAGAATGGATATGTGGACACAGTGGGGGAAGGAGAAGGTGGGATGAGTTGGGAGATTAGGACTGACATATATGCACTACCATAAGGAAAACAGAGAGGTAGTAGGAAACTGCAATAAAATACAGCAGGCTCAGCTCAGCGCTCTGTGGTGACTTAGAGGGTGGGTTGGGGGTGGCGGTCAGCAGCTAAGGAGGGAGGGGATATACGTATACATAAAGCTGATTCACTTTATGGTACAGCAGAAATTAACACAACATTGTAAAGCAATTATCTTCCAGTTTAAAAATATGTTCTTCTTAGATATCTACAGTAAATTACAATCAGGTAAGTATTAGCAGATGAATAATGTCCTAGAACACATCTCCCCATCTGGAAGGAGAGCTTGTCCCACATATATTATCTCCGGCAAAAAAAAGTGCCTCTTTTGTCCCAGGAATGTAGCTGATAAGATCCTTCTACTTACCAGTGTAGTTGGCAGAATAGTTGTTTGGATCTAGAAACTTCTTAACCAGCTCACAGTTAGACAAGATATGATTTGTGGTGATAACGTTGAGATAGTTCTGAAGACCTTTCTGCCTCTCAGCTATGAATTCACGATCCATGTTACCAATCAATTTTTTGGGAGGAAGAGGTAGACTTAGGCCTGCAATCTTTAATTAAAAAGAAAAAAGAAAAGTATTATACTCACGTCATCCCCAAATAAGACCGAACAGCAGAATCCCTGTGCCAACAGGTTTCGTTAGGTCTACAACATTTCAGGATACATCCTAATCAGTTGTATTGTAAAAATGTGAAAACCTGTGCATCTTAGAACTGATAAAATACTAAGTGTAGCACTTTAAGACTTAATTTTTTTAATGAAATTTACACATGAACATATTTTCCGAGAGTCAAATACTTTTGTTTATTACTGCTGGCAGTCCCATGATGCTCGCCCCCAACCACCCCAGCCGAAAGGTGACATATCCATTCCCCACTCCCCAAAGGTGGCCACATCTAACTCTTTCAGCTGATCTTTTGGAAGAAGTGACGGTTTACATTGTTATGCCTCGATTTTTCACTTTTAGGCATTATCTGCAAGTTTCTCATTATAGGAGATGAGGGTTAAGTTCTCTTTCACAACCTGATCTCATCCACACACATTCTAGACCTAATTCTTCCACCATCATGATGCTATCATTTAAATAAGTGCAGCATGCACACTTACATTAGGTAAATGATACAACTGAGCCAAAGAGCATGCTTACTACTCCTTTCTGTCAACTTCTTTTTTCCTAGTTTTCTCTTCAACTCCAAACTCTCCATCTAAGCCTTTCTTCAACACACTGAGATACAAAGATGAATCAATGTCATCTTCTTGAAGAGCACTTTCCAGAACCCAGCAACCTGTTCCACGCAGGACAGGTGGTCCCTAGACCTGCGTCAAGACTGGCATCCCAGGACCTTCCTTCACCACCATGCTAGAGAAGCCTCTGTCCTTTCTCCTGCTAAACCCCATTTCCATATCCATGCCTGCCTTTATCTTAGGTAATCCCCTCACTTTTGGTGGAGATACCCTCTGTCAGCTTCCTAGAAAGGGAGAATTGTTTGAAACCTTGCACGTTAATAAAAAATGTCTTTATTTGGACAGGTCTCCTCTTTATTATGTAAATATTTCCAACTGTGCCTGCATTCTCCAGCCCAAAGAATGTTCAACCCTCTGCAGAGGGAAAAAACCCAGTTTCTCCACTGGAGAAGAGCAGGCATAAGTTGC
>NW_011494876.1:8325517-8327295 GCF_000754665.1 Bison bison bison
GGCATAAGTTGCTCAGATGGGGAGCTGTGGGGATCCAACTGTTTAAACATACTTTCAACTCCTGATTTTAGCTTGACCTCACCCCACGTTGGAGGTAGCACTTGGTGCTGTCAACCTTTTGGAGGTTCTGTGGTGAAAACTGGGACCCAGTGGGTTTATCCACCCTTACTGCCATCTCGTAATTCTGCCTTCCCATATCTGCTTAATTAGTTAGCTCTCATCCACTGGATTTTTAGTTTTTAATGTTTTTGTTATAATTTTCTCCTCTCCTATTTGTCCTTGAAGGGGTGTGTGTGTGTGTGTGTACATACACAAGATCAAATTTACTGTTGTTTTAGAGTGGCTTGGGGAGAAAAGAAAAAGAAATGCAGGTGTGCAATCTACTATCATTTTCCAGATCATTTAAAACTTTAAGTCTATTTTTTAAACGTAAAAAACAAAATATCCGATTGGTATCATAATTTAATGAGCAAAAAACTGCTTTCAAAGAGCGGTACTAGTCTACCCTTGTGCTGAGAGTGGTCCAAGTGGCATGTGTACGGATCGAGGGAAAGGTCTAAAACAGAAAGGCATCTTGAATTCAGACAAGCACGTCATCTAAATCATCCATGTGAGCAAACCTAACTGAGCCTGCTTCACTCCATTTTTTCAAACAATGAAGATCTTGAACTTGGCAATTAGGCAAGTTTGAACCTTGAACTTGAATTAGGCCTTGAACTTGAATTAGGCAAGATGAAAAGGTTGGCTGATAATTCTGAACTGCCTGTTTCTACAACATACTTATGAAAATATGTCAGAACACACTTAGAGTGAATTTTCAACCATGGCCAAATTCACTGCCAGATAAGACACTCAATTTCAGGCTGTTTTCCTCTCTCATACAATTACGTTTTATGGAATAGCAGTTTCTTTATTAACTAAATAGAAAAGCAAAGTTATGAAGAAAGCACATCACTCCTCTGGTACACATCCAGGTCAATTGTTTTATTATTATTTTTGTTCAGGAGCACTGCGTAATATAAGGGAATCAATGCTAATGTGTTATAATTGATTTATTTCTTTTAAAAACTCTTTTAATAAGTTGCAGGATATAATCTCATTTGCGTGTCTGTGTGCACTTATGTGTAAGCCCAGGCATACAGTTACATATACACGAAAAATGTCTAAAAGCACTTGCTCTACCTGCTTTAGAGCAGCTACCTCTGGGAGTGGGTACCATCAGCCAATATCAGCACATCTGCCTGCGTTACTCACTCAAGAGCAGACTCAGCTGAAGCCCAGGTTACTCAGAATGGAAAGTCACATCTGACAAGATCAGATTTAAACCCCAAAAGGGCTATTTTTTTCACTCACAGTGGGGATGTCAGAATGAATTAGACAAGCTATCTGTTTCAAACTTTGTGGCCTTTTTTACAAGCTTAAAAAAAATTATTATTATTTTTTAAGTCAAGCATCGTTTCTTTTTAGGTAAACTAGACAGCATATTAAAAAGCAGAGACATTACTCTGCCAACAAAGGTCCATCTAGTCAAAGCTATGGTTTTTCCAGTAGTCATGTATGGACGTGACTATGGACTATAAAGAAAGCTGAGTGCCAAAGAATTGATGCTTTTGAACTGTGGTGTTAGAGAAGACTCTTGAGAGTCCCTTGAACTGCAAGGAGATCCAACCAGTCCATCCTAAAGGAGATCAGTCCTGGGTGTTCATTGGAAGGATTGATGCTGAAGCTGAAGCTCCAATATCTGGCCACCTGATGTGAAGAACTGACTCACTGGAAAA
>NW_011494876.1:8327395-8340725 GCF_000754665.1 Bison bison bison
ACTGAACTGAACTGAAATGTACTGTTCTGCCCAGATACCTCATCAGCTCTTCCAAATCAGCAGGTGAAACAAAGACTTCTTCGCCAATAGCTGTGAGTAGAGTGTCTCTGCCATGTCAGTCTGCTAGGCACATGGCAGGTGTTTTTCTGCCCTGGTCTGGGTTCTCACAAGAAATTTTTATCCAAGTGTTGAAACTTTGCAATCTGAGTGTGATTTTAAAGTCTTGCCTTTGACAGGAGGCTAGCATTCAAGAGAAGTTAACTTTCTCTTTCAGCTTCTCCCAGAATTTCTCAAATGCTTACCCATCACAGAATATAAAGTTTAGAACTCCTGTGACTTGTTAGAAAGGAGGGTGAGAGAATACTAGCACACATATGATGAAGCCCCTCAGCCACTGACTTCCTAGACACCTCCACAGGGACGGCTTCAAGCAAAGGCACCTCATCATGACATTTTTTTAAAAAACTGTTCCCTTTTTAAAGTGCCCTTTGGATTCCATTCTTGAGTTCCCTGTATAAAGGAAAGAGAACAGTAAAGCCAGCAGAGAATCCCCAGAGTTCCTCTACTCGCAACACCTGCAGAGTGACAAAGCAAAGTGGTATTGACAGGCAAAGTGGGGTCTTGAGCCCGTAACCTGACTCTTGCTAGCCTAGCCAAAACTTCTAAACTCCATGGCAAACTCTATCAGTTTCAAGAAAACTAGCTTTTTTGTCTGGAGGAAAAAATCTTCTACCTCTTAATCAGCTAATGTCTTACTTCCGTTAATGATCTGCAAATTGCCTTGAACTCCATTCCAGCAAGTATTCCAAGGAGTGCTAAGTGCTCATCAGACCCTAATTTGTCCCCATTTCCCTCCAGTGTTCAGTAGAGCCTCTCCCATGTGAAAAATGGGCAGTGAAACCAAATCACAAAACATTTGTGCTATAAGAGACCTGAAAAGTCATCTGGTTCAGCCTCTTAGCTTCATAGGGAGACAGTAAGGACAGAGAGGAAGTACCAGAGCCCAGGCAGAGGCTGGGTCCCCGTCTCAAGCCTGAGGGTCCCCTACAGTTCTCATCACTGTAGCTCCTGCTGCTGTCTTTTCCCGTGTCTCATTCTATCTCCCTGTATGGTCATTGATTTGATGGTACCTTTAAAATAAGGTAGTGGTTTCTCTTCACTGTTATCACAAGATATATTCGCTATAAAAAATTGGGAAAATACAGCTCTTCTTCTGTTTTTCCACTTATATAACTTGCCTGTGCTTATTTGTACTGAACCTGGAAAGTACAGAATGGTACAAAGGACCAGGGGAAAAAAAAAACAACAGAACCCATAATCCTGCCACCTGGAGGTCCCCATTGTTAACATTCTGGCATACTTCCTCCCAACCACTTTTCCTAAACATTTCATGTAATTATTATATTGCATGTATACTTTTACACAGTGCTTTATTTCACTTAGATATGTTTTCTATTGGGTTCAAACAACCCTGCATATGTGTATTATATTTCTCTTCCTTCAGCAGGAACTCATTTATCTGTCAGAAGGGTAATCAGAAACTGAAATTCATAGTCACAGTTTTATTTTGTGGTTTTGGAGTCTTTTGGGTCTGTTTTATGGAGGTTGTTTTGAAATTATTTTGCTGCCAAAAAGTTGTATGTACTTTCTTCTGTCTGTTTACTTGGATCCAGGAAAACCTCCCACTGAAGTGCTGTCTGGCCATATCCTGCCCAACACAAGCCAACATCAATACATGTGGATATTTGCATTTGAAATAAGATGCACATTGAAAGTGCCCATTTTATAAGGGAAAATTACACTGATATAAAAATAAATTTCTATTATATTAAATAAGGCTGTAACTGAATAGTCATGGAGAGTCAACTTTATATGTCCAAAGTAAGAACAAACAGGAGATAAGACTTTCCTTCCCACCCCATATTCGTGGGGTCTAGGCCCAGGCAGTTTCCATTTCAGAAGGATCTCTCTCAGGATTCTTACTCAGCCCTGGCTGAATAGCACTGCATAAAATCACGACCGTTTCTTTTAAAACCAGGCAAGGCTTCACTTGTGCATAAAGGTGAAAGCACATAGTAGGCCCAACATTAGCTCCCAGATGTTCATGCCACTTTGAGCACATGGAAATGTCTGGAGAGCCTTGTGGGGAAGATCCACTGCTGGAATAAACAGCATGTCAGTCAGTGGCTTACCTACAATAGTCATCAGAAGCCCAGTTTTTGTCTGAGTGGAAAGACTAGGCTCTTAAAATCCACAAGTGAAACCAATTAAAGCCATCTCTGAGAATCTGACCTCTGCCGATATTCTATCTGAATATTTAAACTGGTCACACTACAATTAAAATGGAGACAGACAACATGTGTGAAGAAGACCATACGTCAATGACATAAGGGTCTGCAGACACTCAGGCCAGTTCTACTGGATGGAGAACATGGCATTCAGCAGTGTTGTAAATAACGTGAAAGTCTGGACTCTACAAATGCTCTTTTTCCAAAGGCTGGTCAGTAAAAAATGGCCTTTTGATGGAAAGGCAGCATGACACTCCCTCCCAGCCCTCCATCCTCCTGCCCTCTGTGGACAGGATCAGAGATCACTCAGAATCAGTGATGAGACAGTGCACCTCCTGGGTGAGCTAGTCATGAGCTAGCAAGCCGGTTCAAGGGTTTATGCCACCATTCAAAGTTGAGATACAATAAAGGCCCGATGAAAGTGACAGTGGAACTGTTAGTCCCTCAGTCCTGTCTGACTCTCTGCGACCCCATGGACTGTGGCCCACCAGGCTCCTCTGTCGATGGAATTCTCCAGGCAAGAATACTGGAGTGAGTTGCCACTTCCTTCTCCAGGGGAACTTCCCGACCCAGGCATGGAACCCGGGTCTCCTGTATTACAGGCAGATCTTTCTTGAATCACGGCCTTAGGGAAGCCCCAGTGGGCTTCAATAATCCTGGCACTTGAAGACCCGTCTGCCAGGTGAAGGTGTGGTAGTGCTGCCAGCACTGCCCCGGGGCCACACTTCTCTAGGACCCTGCGACACTAGCAGTGCGAGATGTGTTTCCAGCTCACCCCTCTTTCCATTATGGCCACCAAGTTACAAACATTTAACCAAAGAGATCTAGAAATACATACTTAAGGGAAAAAAGTTAATGCCAAAAAAGGCTGCATCTCTAGTTACTGCTGAGTGCTGATCTGTACTGCTGACTATGTGGCCGAGTTTAAGAGAGTCTGAGAGTCCCCGCTCTCAGTGAACAATTCTATTATCCATCTAGGCATTTCTAACCTGTGAAAAGGAGATAACACACAGCATCCCATGATTGCAGTTAAGGACGCAGTCTGGCACAAAGGTAGCCGGCTGTACGGTGACTATTATAAATGACATTTATTCCCCAAGTTTATTTTTAGAGTCACACATCATCTGTCTGAAGTATGAGCTTATCTCCTTTGCTAGGGAAATCTAATAACTTCTTGTTCCTGACGTTGCCATTTCCAACCCATTTCTAAGATACCCCAAACAATAAATGTGTGTCATTGGTGTTTTAGAATAATTACCTGCAAGCTGTTGTTCAGCAAATCAAAGTCACTGTATCTCCTAACAATCTGTAAGAAAGAAAACAGTGGTGTTTTGATTCAGCACAACCCATCAATTTTCATTTCCTTATTTAATACTTATTGGCATTCTAGAGTCAAGGCACTTGCATCAAGGGAGTCAAGGCACTTGCATTAAGGGTTGCAGGGCTTATACCTGGAGCCTAACTTGTTTCACTTGGCAGCCCCAGAAAACAGACCGAGCAGTGTCCCAGAGTTGGCTGGGCTGTGGGAAACTGGTTAATGACAGCCAAACTCGCAAGATGCCAACAGGTAAGAGAGAAGGATGATGTTTTGAGGGTGAATAGCCCTTTAATTTTTTTTTTCAATTACCTAGGCACCTAGTTAACTAGAAAGATGAGTTAATAATTTACCAAAAAAAAAAAAAAAAAGTTTAACTGAACATGAAAACAAAGTAAATGGATGTAGACAGTTGTGAACCTATTCCATTTTTGCCCTGAATAAAACTGCCCTCTTTGAGACCACACCAGTTTAGAGACTGGATGCCCCTGCTGGCACCACCCTTCACTAGTTCCCCTCCTGGCTAACGGTCCATACCCACTGTCCACACATTTTCTCTTAGTTATCTTGATGCCACTGATTATGCCACCGCAAATTACACTAGCTCTTCAGTCAGAGGGGAAGGAAGCTATTTGGCTTTCAAATAGCTTTTCTAATGTTTACTGATGATTTTCAAATATTAGTGTGCAGAAGAATTACTTGGAGATCATCGAGGACCCTACCCACCCAAAGGGAAACAAATTCAGGAGGTTAAGTATCTACATTTTTATTAAGTATTCCCCAGGCCTCTAAAGTACTGGATTTACAAGACTACATATAAGGTTGATTTTTCTCGTAGGACACTGTCCTTGGGCCTGCTTGGCATACATATATATCAAAAAGTTAAACATGGGGTCATACCTAATAAGTGCAAGGGAGCAAAAGGTGGCACAGAGAATACTTGAATTCTAACCCTGTTCCATCATAGACTTCAGTGTGATCTTGGACTAGTTACTTGCCTTTTGAATGCAAAATGGGGCTAATGTGATGGCACAGAACTGGCTTTAACGGGCTAAGTGAATTAATGTGCTTGAGCCAGTGCCTAACAATAAATGCTCAGTTCACTTCAGTCGCTCAGTTGTGTCTGACTCTTTGTGACCCCATGGACTGCAACACACCAGGTTTCCCTGTCCATCACCAACTCCAGGAGCTTGTTCAAACTCATGTCCATCAAGTCTGTGATGTTATAATTATTCCAACTAAAAGTAGTTAGAATTTTCAGGCCAATACAAGACTAAGTACCGGCCTTTGAGGTCAAAGACTTCTTAAGGTGAGAGGTAAGGTTCAAGCCAGGCTGTGAAGGACAAGGTAAGATTTTTGGAAAACGGAATACAAAGGTCATTATAATTACTACAACAGGAAAGAAATGGCTCCTGTATAGAATTCAGCCACTCTCTGCAAGTCAACTGGGTTAGAAAGGACCTCTAGATCTATATAGCAAGTTCTCTTTCTCTGAGGCAATCCATCAGGAAAGCAGGCCTTGGAGCTGTGAACAGACATCACCTGTGGTCAGTGAGGGACCTAGCACTAGAAACTGCCTATGACTAGATTTAAGAGTCCATGAAATGCAGCTTCCGAACTGCACAATGACTAGGGCACTATCTCATCTTTCAAACTGGTGGACTGACTACTAACCTGCCCTACCCACACCATGGCTTCAGGGGAGGAGGCCTGAATTATTCAACACGAGGAACAAAACAAGTCAGTTGCCTACTCTGCTTACTCTGTGTCCAACTGGGGAACACATTCCTACTCTCTGTGGTAACATCTTACATGAATTAAACCAAACAACTGAGAACAGAAAAGCCTTTTCTAAGAGATGTCTTAGATCTAAAGTTTATAAAAGAAATATGATGTATATTTTTGTATGTTTTAGTTTTTGCAGATTTTTAGATGATTCCAGGCCAGAATTTTGTTTAAATATTTTTCCTATGACCAAAAAAAAAAAAAAAAAACTTACCTGCCAGCTATTTTCTACGGAAATTCCTCTTTGTACCCGAATGATATATTCCTAAAAAAGAAGGACAAAAATGTCTCTATTATAAAACCCAAATTAGGGGATCAAAAATATGATATGAAAGCATCAGAGTAAACTTTAGAAAAGATTACTAGAGACAGAGAGGGGCATAAAGATAAAAGGGTAATGTCATAGCAGGACACAGCAGTCTTGTGGCATGTGGGATCCCAGTTCCCCAGCCAGGGATGAACCCGTGCCCCCTGCATTAAAAGCATGGAGTCTTAACCACTGGACCACCAGGGAAGTCCCCAAGACACAGCAATCTTGAATGTGTATGCACATTCAAACACCAGAGCTGTAAAACACGTGAAACAAAAACTGACAAGGACTGCAAGAAGAAACAGACGAATACACCATTAGAGTCGGAGATTTCAACACCCCTTGCGCAGCAACTGATAGAACAACAGAAACCCATAAGGGTAGAGAAGAATTCAACAAAACCACTGCTGATGAAAAATTAATCAACAGTTGACCTAAGCTAACAATGAACATTTTTATTGAAGACCTGGGGACTATAACCCAGGAGACATTCTTTCAGAAAGCTCTTGAGGACTGTTGGGCCTGTTAGAGGTCAAGGCACAGTTCCACAAGTTTTACGGACAAACAGTTATTCACCAAATGACATATCAACTGTTTACACAACCCAGATCTGCAGGTAAGAAACAAGTCACACAAAGCAAGTCGTGATTATGGTGACTTCTTACTAGAAGAAGAAGGAATGTTGTTTCCTAAACAGGTCTAGTTAATGCAGAAGCAGAATACATACTATAGGGGAGTGCTCTGGGAGGCCCAAATGGGCAAAAAAAATTTTACATCTCATTTTTTTCTTGTCCTGTCATAAAATATGAACTTCATGTCATCATCAACCAACAAATATAATCAGCATTTATAGAACACGCCATTCAACAACAGCAGAATACACATTCCTTTCAAGAGGACATACAGAAGGCAAATAACCACAGAAAAAGATATTCAACATTACCAGTCATCAATCAAATGCAAAGTAAGACTACAATGAGATATCACTGTATTTCCATCAGAATAGCTCAAACAAAAAAATAATGATAACACCAAATGTTGGCTAGGGAAACAGCCAAATAGGGAAACTGGATCACATAAATTAATGGTGGGAATTTTAAATGGCACTGAAACTCTATAATATGGTTTGGCAACTTTTTTTTCTTTTTAATTAAAACATGCAGCCATTATTATGACCCAGCAACTACACCCCTGGACATTCATTCCAGAGAAACAAAAACTTATGTCTATACAGTAGCTTTTACATGAATGTTCACAGCTATTTTATTGGTAATACCCCCAAAGTAGAAAAGCCAGATGTCTTTCAACAGGTGTATGTTTAAACTTTGCTACTTCCATACCAGGGAATACTACTCAGCAATGAAAATGAATAAACTATTGATACATGCAACAAACTAGATGAATCTCTGGAGGATCCTGTGTGTGAGTGCTTAGTCGCTCAGTCATGTCAGACTCTTTTCGACCCCATGGACTGTAGCCCACCAGACTCCTCTGTCCATGTGGATTATACAGGCAAGCATACTGGAATAGGTTACCATGCCCTCCTCCAGGGGATCTTCCCAAGCCAGGGATCAAACTCAGGTCTCCCCCATTGCAGGCAAATTCTTTATCATCGGAGCCACCAGGGAAGCCCCTCTGGAGGATTACACAGAGTGAAGAAGACAATCCCCAAAGATTATAAACTACATGTCTCCATTTATACAATATTTATGAAATGACAGAATCACAGATATGGAGAACAGTCTGTTGGTTGTCAACAGTTACAGCTGGGGTAGCAGGGTGTGTGTGGAAGGGAATCAGGTGTGACTACAGAAGGGCAAGGTGATGTGCTATGGTTTGAATGTCTCAGTCCCCACAAGGTTCACATACTGAAATACTAACTCCCAAAAATGATGGTATTAGAAAGTGGGAGGACCTTTGGGAGTTACTTAGGTCATGAGAGCAAAGCCCTCAAGAATGGGATCAGCACCCTTACAAGAGAGGCTCCAGAGGGGTCCCTCACTCCTTCCGCCACATGGGATCATTTGAGAAGGTGCTAGCTCTGAACCAGGAGAGGACCATCAGAAGGCAGCCATGCTCACACCTCAGTCTTGGACTTTCAGCCTCCTGAACTGTGAGAAACAAATCCATTGTGGATAGGCCACTCAGTTTTTGGTATTTTGTTAGAGCAGTCTGAATGGACTAAGACATGAGCATGTCTGGGCCGACGGAAAGGTGCTGTATCTTGACTGGTCAATGTTAATATTTTGGTTGTGATAGCATATCAAGTTTAGCAAGACACTACCAATGACAGAAACTGGATAACAGAGATATGGGATCTCTTCAATGTTTCTTACAACTGTATGTGAATCTGCAATTATCTCAAATTTAAAAATTAACCTTAGCATTCAAAATTAGTTTAGTAGAGTCAGAGGACTAAGATCAATGATTTTTCCTGCTCAAAGTTTGCATATAAGCTTTTCGGTTAGAAAAGGCTATGGTTAAGAAAATAGGTAAAAAGGTAGTAATAGGTATGCAGTTATAGCATTTTCCAAAGAAACCAAATTCAGTGACACCTCCCCCTCCTCCCAAGCTGCCTCATCATTGGAAACTGCCTGATCCTGGGGAGCCAGGAGAAGCGAGAGAGTTAAAAATACCATTCCCAAGACTTGCTAAATCAGAATCTACAAGATAGAAATTAGGAATCAGAAGTTTTCAGAGCTTCCCCAGGTAATCAAATAAGCAGGAAACAAGAGACCTTGCTCAGCCTTCTGCTTACACACACAGGGATGAAGCACAGAAAAAAACAGAAACGTTTTTTTCCTCAAATGCTCAGAATTGTTTTAACATTTTGGGATGGTAATGATTCAGGTATTACTCACAGTAACTACTCAACAAATGCTTAATCAACACAGAATTCAACAAATCCTTTCTACTGAATTAATTCTGAATTAAATAGGTTATGGAGAAAATAAAGCCAAATAAGCATTGTTAACTTGGCAGCTGAATTTTAAAATAGATCTTATTACACTATCATTCATTTCCACTCTGTTTAGTTTGCAAAGGTTGATAAAGTTCACATAAGCAGAAATTTCTGCCTACTCTCGACTATATTAAGAATGATACATTCAACAATATCCACTCAATTACGAGTGAATCAACTACGTGGCTGGCATCCTGCTTAGCTGGTTTCATGTCAGGTTATAATATGACTATTTCAAAACTGGCTTGTGTAGTATGGCAAATCCATTAAGCAATATGCCAATGCAATTATTTCTGAATACATAAAGATAAAATGCTAAAAATACCTGGCTTTCTTGTATTTGGAGATCAGTCTGTTAGCTCTGACATTTTCTTTTTTCTCAGGGTTCTCTTACTGGCAGATTGTCTGGGCTTTTATAGTCTTACAGTAAAGCTAAAATCAGCACATATAATTGAGTACTTCCAAACAACTACACACAAACAAGTTTTGATGTTCAAATTGGGGGGAATTGTTATTTCTCAAAAATCACTTCAAGCATCCATTGCTTCACTATGATCTGTCAGAGGAATAATACTAACTTTCAAAATTCTGGTTCAAGGGCTTCCCTGGTGGCTCAGTGGTAAAAAATTCGCCTGCCAATGCAGGAGACACAGGTTCTATCCCTGATCGGGGAAGGTTCCACATGCTACAGAACAACTAAGCCCACGCACCACAAGTGTTCAGCCTGCGTGCTGGAGCCCAGGAGCCGCAACTGCTGAGCCCACGTGCCTCGACTACTGGTTCCCGCCCCAGAGCCCATGCTCTGCCACAAGAGCAATGCTCTGCAATGACAAGCCCGTGCATCGCGACCACAGAGCAGCCCACTCTCCACAACTAGAGCAAAGCCCTGCAGCAGCGAAGACCCAGCACAGTCAAAAGTAAATAAATAAAGTGCAGTTCAACGCTGAGCACTTGGTAGATGCAAAACACACACTGCTGTCCTGCTTGATATACTTTGAGTTTAAACTTTAGACCTGTGTTGTACAAAGATGTTGCTGCAAATGATAAACATCAATTAAACAGTTATCACGTCCCAATTCCTGCACTTTTGTTCATGCTAGGGGTATAACTCCCACAGTTTGACTCCAATCTTCCCTCTGTAGATATACAGTTTAGGGGGGTTTTGTTTTGTAATTTGGCTATAAAATGGCATGCAATAATGTTGAGGGAAGCATTTAGCAAAAGGAAAGTCAATAACTACAAGATGGGGCTGGGATCCTGAGGTCAGAGGGGTCTCCCTGGTAGCTCAGTTGGTAAAAAAAATCCACCTGTAACGCAGGAGACCCCAGTTCGATTTCTGGATCAGGAAGATCCCCTAGAGAAGAGATAGGCTACCCACTCCAGTATTCTTGGGCTTCCCTGGTGGCTCAGCTGGTAAAGAATCTGCCTGCAATGCAGGAGACCTGGGTTCGATCCCTGGATTGGGAAGACCCCCTGGAGAGGGGAATGGCTACTCACACCAGGACTCTGGCCTGGAGAAATCCATGGACCATATAGTCCATGGGGTCACAAATAGTCAGACTGGGATGTCCCCAAAGGACATCCTAACTAATGTTTCTGCCAAGACACTCTTTATGTTGACATCAGTGTTTTTTCCCAAAGAAGGTGGATCTGCCCCAGAGATCTGGCAATGCCTGGAGACATGTCTGGTTGTCACAGGATGAAGAAATGCTATGGGAACCTGAAAGCTAGAGGCCAGAGATGCTGCTAAACATGTACAAGGCACACGGGACAGCCTCACAACAAAAGACACCCTGGCCCTACACGTCGACAGTGCTGACAGAGAACCCCAGGTCCAGAGTCATCGAGTGAAACAGGTCAGTCCAGTCCATGAAGGCTGGGGACGCAGCGGGTGGAAGAGTCATCACCTGTCATCACCTGTCCTCTCCCGCAGCCTGCTCCACACCAACACCGTGGGTGATACGTGCACACCCACCAGAGGGCTCACTTAATCACTGGTGGCCTCAGAAACCTAACCGTGCTTCCCCTGTAAAGACACATGAAGACACCTTAAGGCCCCAGTGTTGCCCTCAGGTCCCATCTGCCGTGTGGTTACAGATATAGAAAGACAGTGGAATATTGTAGGGTGATTTTGCTCAGAAATATGTTCATTCCACTGGAAAGGAGCAAGTTCACCCCTAAATATTAAAAAAAAAAATTTTTTTTTCAGAGTGCCTGAATGTCACCACCAAGCCTTACTAAAAGGAAATACCTTCACCTCAAATCCCTGATTTGTAGAGCAAACAGAACACAGCTGTTCTATTGCTGCTACCAGGCTGAAGCTCTGATGAAAACCGAGAGAAGAGAGCCCTGGAGACCAGCAGAAACCCAACATTTGAAGGCAGGCTTCCACCTCCAGAGCCACAGTTAGCAGCCCAGAATCTCTCAGTGTATCACCTCCATCTCTGCCACCCTCTCTGATGTGGAACAGAACCTGCAGGCTCTATAAGAGATGACAGAGCACTGGCACAGAAGGGAGAGCTAAGGGCCCCACAGGGCGGCTCTGCATCACAGATCTATGCCGGCTGCCCGGGCTGCCATCTGCGGCCACTTCCCCAAAGGACCTCCTTCCTGCTCCTCTTCAGGACACCACATCCCTTTACTTGGCCGGGGGTGGGGCGGCTGCCCTGCAGAGAGCCCTAGCATGTGGGCATCGCAGCAAGTCAGTGTGGTGGGGGCTGAAGTTTTTCAATCTGGAAAGGCACTGGGACCACATGACTTCTGACTTAAGCCAGGGGACAGAAGATGGAATTGCCACAGATAAGCACTGATCTTGTGGCAAGAGCTCTGATAAAACAGGATGGGCAAAATTAAGTGAGCTGTCCAGGGTTGCACAGCCAGGAAGCAGCTGATTGGGAGCTGGAACCCACATCGATTCCTTGGACTTTCCAACCTACCACGCATGGCTGGCAACCCCCAGGGCCCTGGGGATGCCCTGAGCCTGGCTCTTTTGCAGTCCTGAATGATGGGGGTCCTCACCAGTCTAGGGAACTCAGATGGACTCACTCTGAAGGGGCAGGGGTAGAAGCTGTCATTTCCACAAGAGTTGATCAATGCCCTCAGTGTAGGCATTTCCCCAATAAGCATTCTGACTGACATTTTGTATTTCCTGAGTTTCCGAAAAGATACTCAAGATTTTACTGCACTGTAGCTGCTATTCAAAGTTGCACCGGTGTGATGAGATTTCAGGAAAAACTAGGGAGGAAAACTTACTTTGGCCCCAAATTACTTTAGTGAGGCTACAAACACAGACCACTTTGAAAGAAGTGTGTAAAAGAAGCTAAAGTCAAAACTTAAAGCCAAATTTCAAATCCACTGAATCGACAGCATTCTTCTCTTCCCCTTAGGCCCAACAATCATATTCACTGAGACTCAGAGCACAGAGAGAACAGGAAGCTGTTTGGAGGTATTCCACTTGTCGGTGTTCCTACTTCTCTACATCTATGCAAAGGGTCCCAACCCTGCTACATTCTAGAATCACCCAGAGAACTTTAAAAAAAAAAAGATACCCATGCTTTGACCCTACCTCCCAGAGATTCTGATTTAACTTGTTTGGGCCAAAGCACAGGCATTCACTTCAGTCAGTTCAGCTGCTCAGTCGTGTCTGATTCTTTGCAACCCCATGAACCGCAGCATGCCAGGCCTCCCTGTCCATCACCAACTCCCAGAGTCCACCCAAACCCATGTCTATCGAGTCAGTGATACCATCCAACCATCTCATCCTCTGTCGTCCCCTTCTCTTCCTGCCCTCAATCTTTCCCAGCATCAGGGTCTTTTCAAATGAGTCAGCTGTTTACATCAGGTAGCCAAAGTATTGGAGTTTCAGCTTCAACATCAGTCTTTCCAATGAACACCCAGGACTGATCTCCTTTAGGATGGACTGGTTGGATCTCCTTGCAGTCCAAGGGACTCTCAAGAGTCTTCTCCAACACCACAGTTCAAAAGCATCAGTTCTTCGGCACTCAGCTTTCTTTATAGTCCAACTCTCATATCCATACATGACCACCTAAAAACCATAGCCTTGACTAGACGAAGCTTTGTTGGCAAAGTAATGTCTCTGCTTTTTAATATGCTGTCTAGGTTGGTCATAACTTTCCAAGGAGTAAACGTCTTTTAATTTCATGGCTGCAATCACCATTTGCAGTGATTTTGGAGCCCCCCAAAATAAAGTCTGACACTGTTTCCACTGTTTCCCCATCTACTTGCCATGAACTGATGGGACCGGATGCCATGATCTTAGTTTTCTGAATGCTGAGCTTTAAGCCAACGTTTTCACTCTCCTCTTTCACTTTCATCAAGAGGCTTTTGAGTTCCTCTTCACTTTCTGCCATAAGGGTGGTGTCATCTGCATATCTGAGATTATTGCTATTTCTCCTGGCAATCTTGATTCCAGCTTGTGCTTCTTCCAGCCCAGTGTTTCTCATGATGTACTCTGCATAGAAGTTAAATAAGCAGAGTGACAATATACAGCCTTGACGTACTCCTTTTCCTATTTGGAACCAGTCTGTTGTTCCATGTCCAGTTCTAACTGTTGCTTCCTGACCTGCATATAGGTTTCTCAAGAGGCAGATCAGGTGGTCTGGTATTCCCATCTCTTTCAGAATTTTCCACAGTTTATTGTGATCCACACA
>NW_011494876.1:8340961-8359956 GCF_000754665.1 Bison bison bison
CACTTTCACAGCGTCATCTTTCAGGATTTGAAATAGCTCAACTGGAATTCCATCACCCCCACTAGCTTTGTTCGTAGTGATGCTTTCTAAGGCCCACTTGACTTCACATTCCAGGATGTCTGGCTCTAGATGAGTGATCACACCATCATGATTATCTTGGTCGTGAAGATCTTTTTTGTACAGTTCTTCTGTGTATTCTTGCCACCTCTTCTTAATATCTTCTGCTTCTGTTAGGTCCATTCCATTTCTGTCCTTTATCGAGCCCATCTTTGCATGAAATGTTCCCTTGGAATCTCTGATTTTCTTGAAGAGCTCTCTAGTCTTTCCCATTCTGTTGTTTTCCTCTGTTTCTTTGCATTGATCGCTGAGGAAGGCTTTCTTCTCTCTCCTTGCTATTCTTTGGAACTCTGCATTCAAATGGGTATATCTTTCCTTTTCTTCTTTGCTTTTCACTTCTCTTCTTTTCACAGCTATTTGTAAGGCCTCCCCAGACAGCCATTTTGCTTTTTTGAATTTCTTTTTCTTGGGTATGGTCTTGATTCCTGTCTCCTGTACAATGTCACAAACCTCCATCTATAGTTCATCAGGCACTCTGTCTATCAGATGTAGTCCCTTAAATCTATTTGTCACTTCCACTGTATAGTCTTAAGGGATTTGATTTAGGTCATACCCAAATGGTCTAGTGGTTTTCTCCACTTTCTTCAATTTCAGTCTGTATTTGGCAATAAGAAGTTCATGATCCGAGCCACAGTCAGCTCCCAGTCTTGTTTTTGCTGACTGTATAGAGCCTCTCCATCTTTGGCTACAAAGAATATAATCAATCTGATTTCGGTGTCGACCATCTGGTGATGTTCATGTGTAGAGTCTTCTCTTGTGTCGTTGGAAGAGGGTGTTTGCTATGACCAGTACGTTCTCCTGGCAGAACTCTATTAGACTTTGCCCTGCTTCATTCCGTGCTCCAAGGCCAAATTTGCCTGTTACTCCAGGTGTTTCTTGACTTCCTACTTGGGCGGCTGCGACGGTGCTCGAGCAGGGTGGCTGCGATGAGGGCAGGGGCGGCAGCCAAGAGGAGCTACCCCACATCCCGAGGTAAGGAGCAGCTGCTGTGCTTTGCTGGAGCAGCCTTGAAGAGAGACCCCTACGTCCAAGGTAAGAGAAACCCAAGTAAGATGGTAGGCGCTGAGAGAGGGGATCAGAGGGCAGACAGACTGAAACTACAATCACAGACAACTAGCCAATCTGATCACACAGACCACAGCCTTGTCTAACTCAATGAAACTAAGCCATGCCATGTGGGGCCACCCAAGATGGGCGGGTCATGGTGGAGAGGTATGACAGAATGTGGTCTACTGGAAAAGGGAATGGCAAACCACTTCAGTATTCTTGCCTTGAGAACTCCATGAACAGTATGAAAAGGCAAAATGATAGGACACTGAAAGATGAACTCCCCAGGTCGGTAGGTGCCCAATATGCTACTAGAGATCAGCGGAGAAATAACTCCAGAAAGAATGAAGGGATGGAGCCAAAGCAAAAACAACACCCAGTTGTGAATGGGACTGGTGATGGAAGCAGGGTTCGATGCTGTAAAGAGCAATGTTGCATAGGAACATGGAATGTTAGGTCCATGAATCAAGGCAAATTGGAAGTGGTCAAACAGGAATATTGACATTCTAGGAATCAGTGAACTAAGATGGACTAGAATGGGTGAATTTAACTCAGATGACCATTATATCTATTACTGTGGGCAGGAATCCCTTACAAGAAATGGAGTAGCCATCATAGTCAACATGAGTCCGAAATGCAGTACTTGGATGCAATCTCAAAAATGACAGAATGATCTCTGTTCATTTCCAAGGCAAACCATTCAATATCACAGTAATCCAAGTCTATGCCCCGACCAGTAACTCTGAAGAAGCTGAAGTTGAACAGTTCAATGAAGATCTATCTACAAGACCTTCTAGAACTAACACCCAAAAAAAGATGTCCTTTCATTACAGAAGCACAGGCATTAGTAAGTCTTAAAAGTTCCCCAGTGATTCCAATGTGCTGCCAGAGGCAAGAATCACTGTTCTAAACCTTGTAGATAGGAAGCAGCTTCACACTACAAAAATAAAAACCCTCTCCTGAGAGGAAGGGAACCAGTGAACCAAGCACCCGCCACAATCCACAGTGCCCTCTGCCCCCTATCCCCAGCCCTCCCCGCCTCTTCGCAGGAACTCTCCTTTCTTCTTGGGTATGCTGCTGCTGCTGCGTCGCTTCAGTCGTGTCCGACTCTGTGCGACCCCATAGACGGCAGCCCACCAGGCTCCCCTGTCCCTGGGATTCTCCAGGCAAGAATACTGGAGTGGCTTGCCATTTCCTTCTCCAATGCATGAAAGTGAAAAGTGAAAGTGAAGTCAGTCAGGTTGTCTACTTGAAAGTTATACAGTCATGTCTGACTCCTAGCGACCCCATGGACTGCAGTCTACCAGGCTCCCCCGTCCATGGGATTTTCCAGGCAAGGGTACTAGAGTGGGGTGCCATCTCCTTCTCCGCCTCTTGGGTATGGGAGGTGCCTAACCTGAGCCCTCTAGCACTCCCCGCACAGTCCCTCGGTGGTGGCCCCACTCACAGGATTCACCAGTGTCCCTTCAGGAGAGCAAGGAAGAACCAGGAAGCTTCATTTACAGCCAGGGGCAGAGTCTCCGAAATGATCAATACCTTGACTAGAAAACAGGAGATTTGGGGTAGGAGGCCAGGTCTGGGTCTCCAGCAACCAGGCACCACAGCACTCCCAGTTCACTGCCAGACCCCCCAGGGAATGCTGAGCACAAGTGACCCTGCTGGACAGCCAACACTGTGCTACTTCCCTGGGCAGGAGCCTGCAGGGGCTCCCACTGGCCACGGGATAAAACCCAAACTCCGCAGCCTGGCGTCCATGCTCTTCTATCGCCTGCCCAAACTGTCCTAACCCTTTCTTTGTATTTGATCCCTCCTCCACCTAATCAGACGCCGCACAGCCTGAACACCCATTATTTATTTCTCTCCCTTCGCTGTTCTGCCTAGCCAAAACTTGGGACGTCCAGCATTTTAACTATATCAGGGTTATCTTTGTTCCACGTCTGTCTACGTTTGGGGAGGGAGTCTCTCTCCAACTGGACTGAGCTCTTCAAAGGCTAAAATCACACATTTCTCTGTATTCCAAACAGCACTCGACACAAGGTCAGGCCAAGGGGCAGGAGCCCAGTGAATGCTCGGTGAAGGGTGTCTGTTAACTGATCACATGCCCCTTCGGGGAACAGGTGGCATATTGCCACCCTCATGTGCACCCGCATCCAGGTAAAGTCTAAACGTGCTCTCCAGAAAATCCCCACAATCTCCCAGGCCCTCAGACTTCACGGAAATCAATACACAGACCTGTGCCATCACACAGTTATAGCAGGGCAGTGGGTGGCACAACCCTGCAGGACAGCAAGCTTCCTGAAGAAACTCTCACGGTTGCAGGACTTCTGCTCAGTGTGCAGGCCACCTGCTTACAATCCTTAACATTTCACTGAGAACAAATGATTACTCCTTGCTCTACTAAATAATCATTATCATCATTTCACTTGCAGATTTCAGAGCTAGAATGTGCCTGTGCTTTAACTGCTGTGCAAGCCAATAATGTACAAAACCTGCCCCCAAACAAATGAAAGCATTACGGTTTTAATAAGGCATCTGTTGTCTATGTCTGCATCCCGACTGCTGCCCTGCAGATCGGCTCATCAGTACCATCTTCCTATATTCCATATACACGCATTAATATACGATACTTGTTTTTCTGACTTACTTCACTCTGTATAACAGGCTCTAGGTTCATCCACCTCATTAGGACTGACTGTGCGTTCTTCTTTATGACTAATATTCCATGGTATTTGTGTACCACAGCTTTTTTGTCCATTCATCCGTCAGTGGGCATGTAGGATACTTCCGTGTCCTAGCTGTTGTCAATAGTGCATACGTACGGGATCCAGAAAGACAGTACTGATGAACCTATCTGCAGGGCAGCAGTGAAGATGCAGACGTAGTGAACAGACTTGTGGACACAGTGTAGGAAGAAGAGAGCAGCGTGGAAACATACAGATTACCATATGTAAAACAGATAGCCAGTAGGAATTTGCTCTATATGGCAGGGAGCTCAACCCAGTGCTCAAGACAACCTAGAGGGGTGAGGTGGGGTGGGAGACGGGAGGGAGGTTCAAAACAGGGGGGACATATGTATACCTGTGGCTGATTCATATTGATACGGCAGAAACCAACCCAATATTGTAAAGCAATTATTCTCCAATTAAAGAAACATAGTAAAATAAATAAAGGCCAAAAAAAAAAAAAGCCATCTGAAGAATCACTGCTATGTTCACCTAGGTTTTGGCAACTGAGTGAAGTCAAGTGTATCTCCTTTTCAACCACATGAAATAAATTTCATTTAAAACCTAACTGGAAAAAAAAAAAAAAAAACACCTAACTGACTGAATCATAGAACCTTGTGCTTTAACTTTATGCAAAACAAAGTCTCCAGTTTCCACTCAGCGGTCACAGAAGGGACAAGGACCACGTCACAAACATGCTTTGATCCCGGAATTGAGTCAGCGTCCTTAAAAGAACGACTGCGCATGCATCTTTCTCTTAGGCCTTTTGAAGCCCATGCTCTCCCCTTCCAGATGGTCTGCTGCTCTGCAGGGGGAGCTGGTCTCCACGCCGACTTCAAAGACAGCCCACGTTCCAGCCAGGAGAGATACTGCAAAGCAGGGTTCAAAAATGCTTTTGACCTCAGACATGACTACAGGATGGATGCAGTGTTTTAATCAGCAGTTCCTGTAGCTGCTCTCTAGTACAGAGACCCCTAAATGACACCAAAACCATTACATAATTTGCTAGGATGGAAACTCATGAATTCCATCTTACATCAGAGCAAAGAAAATAAACCCTAGAAAATCTGGAGACTCAATTAAATAGTAATTAAAAATGAAATATGACCTTTGCTTGTTCAGTAGCCCTCACATCTCTTAGGCCAACGCCCTGAAAGGGTACAAACAGATGCAGACAACATGAACTCAGAATCACACACACCATATGTAATTGGCTAGAAAACACAAACACACAAATTCTGATCTGGCTGGCGATCGTGACTTTTATGTGGGTTCTGGTGCCTCAGATGGCCAACTTCTCACCCCTCGCACTCTCAGCTGCTACCAACCTAAGTACCAGGGCAGAAGCACTCATCTCCCTCGGGCTGCTTCTCGCTCTATCCTCGTTTGCCACTGCCTGGAAGCCAGGCCACCCCAAGTCCTTCTAGCTGGTCACTGTGTGGTGATCAGCCACGACCACAGGGCCTCAGGGGAAGGCACAGCGGCTCTCTGCCACTTACCAGTTTTGTGACCCAACTCCTCTGAGCCTCGGTTTCCTCATCTGCAAGATCATACCTTTCCAAAAGGGCTGTGGCAAATATTCAGTGACATCGCATACTTAAAGCAGCCAGCACAAAGGCCAGCTTTGTAACTTCGTTTTCTTTCCTGCTAAAAAAATAGCGAAGGACTTCCCTGGGTGGCTCAGTGGCTGAGGCTCCTGATGCAGGGGGCACCGGTTCAATCCCGAGTGAGGCAACTAGATCCCACATGACACAACCAAGAGTTTACATCTCACAACTAAGACCCGGTGTGCGCGCGGGCTCAGTTCCTCAGTCGTGTCCAACTCTTGGCAACCCCCTGGACTGTAGCTGGCCAGGATCCTCTGCCCATGGGATTCTCCGGGCAAGAATATTGGAATGAGTTGCCATTTCCTACTCCAAGGGATCTTCCCGACCCAGGGATTGAACCTGAGTCTCCTGCTTGGTAGGCAGATTGTTTAGCACTGAGCCACCTGGGAAGCTCTGCAAAATAAATATTAAAAGAAAAAATAGCAAAGGCAAGGTGTTCAAGGGGGAATCTGTCACAGCTTTAACCTGCAAGTACAGGAGTCAGCAGCAGCACCAAGAACACCGAGGGAGGAAGGAACAGCCATTCCCTAGGAACATGGAAAACAATTTTCATCAGTCTCCGACTGCTAACAAGGAATAGCATTCCCCTGGCCTCAATCGTCCCTGCTTCTACACCCAATTTTAAAGCAGGCTAATTAAAAAGCCTCCTGCCTAAGATAACCTGAAAGTGAAAGTCACTCAGTCGTGTCTGACTCTTTGCAACTTCATGGACCATACAGTCCATGGAATTCTCAAGGCCAGGATACTGGAGTGGGCAGCCTTTCCCTTCTCCAGGGGATCTTCCCAACCCAGGGATTGAACCCGGGTCTCCGGCATTGCAGGTGGATTCTTTACCAGCTAAGCCACAAGGGCAGCCCAGGATAACCTGGATATCAGAAATAAGAGAATGGGCAAGTTATTTATGGTTTATGTACATAGTGGAAGAACGTGCAAGACTTTAAAAGGACGTACTGAAATGATTTTCATTACCTGGGAAAAGGTATGTGCTCTGATGTTAATTATTAAAAAAAAGGACAAAAAATTCTGGGATGACATAGAAAGAGGGAACTACACCAAACGTTAACATCTGTTGTCTCCGGAGGTGAAATTATCTGTGATTAAAATTCTCATAGCTATTTTCTGTTTTCTGTTTTTCACTTTATCCTCAATGAGCATATATTACATTTCAAATCAGGAAAAACCATTTTTTTAAGTTCCTTGGTTTGTCATATATATCATTTAAAACATGGTACTGTAAAGAATCTCAAGTAGTAAGATAAGGATCAAAATTATCCAAGCTTGGATAAGAGTATAGTATGTTATCAATGATAAAAGCAAAGTAGCATCTTTTTTCCTTTGGCAAGGGAACTTTTGGTCAATTTACAATTCATTAGCACTTTTACTATGCTGGGAAGACTGGAAAAACAGAAGATGAAAGTCAAACAAATGAACTCTTCTCCTTGTATCAGGGGCAGTAAAACATTTGGTGGGAGGGAAAAAAAAAAACTTGAAAGTAGAAGTCAATCTAGGGGAGTCCCTCCTGCTTTCAATAATTTGCAGTAGGACTGGTCACCATCATTAAGGATAACAGAGAGCTGACTACACAGAAATTCGTTCTGCCTGGCCTAAAAATGTCACCGTGTTCTCCTGAGACACTACTTCCAATTCAAACCAACCACATATGTGACTATGCACACCATGCTGCCACTTCTGTCTTCAGAGCTGAAGGTAATAACTGCTGTTCATGGAGCGCTTACTCTACGCCTTTTGTTCCTCAGCTTAGTCCATCTCCCAGCAATGCATGGAGACAGATGTCACTCTTTTACAACAATCCCGGGGCTCAGAGAGGGTAGATGCCCTAAACAAGGGCATTCAGCTAGTAAGTGCTGAGAACGGCCTCTACCCCAGGCCTGTCTGACCCACGGGCACAGGAGTTCCCCGGTTCTATGGCCTTGGGCAGAATGCTTTCATACCATCTACCCCTCATTCTGAGGTTGGCTGAACGAGCAGAACCAGTCCGTCAAGTTGGGAAGAGGTTGGGACAGAGTGAGGGCCAAACGAGGAGGGTACTTGGGGCCTGAGGGATCTGAGTTAACGCAGCTGTGGAGCTCTCACAACACCCCCCAGACACTAATACCCCGCACTTTGCAACCCACTTCCTGCTACATGTACACAAACTGTTGTCTATGCGCTTCCAGAATGGATGTCATCTGGGCACTGCATAGAAAGTGTGTATAAATAAGAAAACGATTTTAAACAAGCCCCACCATGAATACTAGGCATGTTCTTAAGCAGAAAGGAACACTTTTACATGAACGTGCCTGAAGTGGATGCTCTGAATACTCGGCAATCTGAATGGCAGTTGCACCAAAGCAGAACAGCGTCTTTGATTGGACTGCCGTGTTTCCACACGCTGCTCCCATTAAACGCTAACAGCGGCTGCAGGATAAGTGAACCTCTTCCTTGTGTTTCACTGTTAAAGCCCGTGGAGGCTCTGGATCTCAAAGGTCACCACGCCCTGCTGGAGGCAGGGCTGGCAGACCCTACTGTCTCACTCAGTCTTTCTCAGTCGGGTTGGCAGACTGAAGAGAGTAGTGACCCAAGGATGTGAGGCTGAATGTGGCGGCCACCAGGCACACGTGCCCCATGTTTGACTTAAGGACAGAATTTTAACTTTTATTTAACTTTATTAAATTTAAGTAGTCCAGGGCTTCCCTGGTGGCTCAGTGGTAAAGAATCCACCTGCTGATGCAGGAGGCACGTGTTAGCCCTGATCCGAGATCCCACGTGCAACTAAGCCCGCGCACCACAACTTCTGAGCCTGTGCTCTAGAGCCCGGGACCACAGCTACTGTGGCCCACGCACCGAGAGCCTGTGCCCCACAGCAAGGGAGGCCACCGCACTGAGAAGCCGTGCATCGCATCTAGAGAGCAGCTTCCGCTCGCCACGATTAGAGAAAACCCCGAGCAACAACGAAGACGGAGCACAGCCAAAAATAAAGAAAAACTATTTTTTAAAAAATTAAGTAGTCCAGTGGCTACAGTACTGGCCAATATGGTTATAGATGACATATTTGCAGATGTAAACATGTATTTATAAAAATATAAGCATACTAAATACAGTGTTACAACTTGCTTTTTTTCACTTAATATAACATGAATTTTTTTCCATTTCAGTAACTGTACCTCTGGATATTATTTTTAATATCTATATTTGTGCTGTCCTGTACAGTAGCCGCAAAAAATGTGTGGCTGTTGAACACCTGAAATGAGGCTAGTCCTAACTGAGATATGTTGTAACTGGGAAATACACACCGGATTTCAAAAGCTTCATATGACAAGCAATGTAAAATACATTAACAACCTTTACATTGGTTGCATATAACCAATGACAGTATTTCAGAGAGAGTGGGTTAGGCAGAACGTACTATTTAATTTCACCTGTTTCTTTATACTTCCATTCCTAGCAACTCGAATAGAGGAACTGAGAAAATGGTCACTCAAGCTAGTGTCTGGTTCTGTAGATTAGGGAAGGCCCACTGATTTGTCCTTGGCTAGGCCTAGGCGTAGGGGAGCCGCCAAACAGGTGTGGCCCTAACAACAGATCAGGCTGGGAATGGCTCCCAACATCGCCCAAAGGCATCAGACAAACCTTCATTCTGCTGCCCCGCAGCCTTATGGCCTGGAGCAAATTATGTACTTTACTTTCCTCCAATTTTCCTGCACTTGACTTTTTTCCAACTGAAAAAACGGTGATGATAACAGACACAATTCAGAGGGATTATGAGGATCAGATGAGAATCTAGAAAAGTCTGGCAATTTTTTATAAAGTTAAATATTCACTTAGCACGTGACTAAGCAATTCCATCCCTAGGTACTTACCCAGGAGAAATGGAAACACATCTACAAAAGACTGGTATGTTCATAGCATCTCTATTCGTGATTAGCCCCAGCCTGGAAACAACCCAGAGTCTACCAACTGGTCAACAGATAACAAGTTATGGAACCTTCAAACAGTGGAACATTACTCAGTAATGAAAAACACACAACAACAACAAAACAGGCAACAGAAGAGCCGCATTCTACCTATGGAGTATCTTTCTTAATAAACCTGCTTCCCCTTAAAAACAACAACAAGCATGCAACAGTATGGAGGACGCGCAAAGCTCTAAACTAAGTGAAAGAAGCCAGACACCAAAGACTATATCCTACAAAATTCCATTTATCTGTGACATCCCAGAAAAGGTGAAACAGTAACCAGGAAGCACATCAGCAGTTGCCAGGTACTGACTGCAAAGAGGACCAAGAAAGTATTTCAAGTAATGAAAACGTTACACAGTGGTTACATTTACATGTGTCAGTTCAGTTCAGCTGCTCAGTCGTGTCTGACTCTTGGCGACCCCATGAATTGCATGGGTTAAAACTTATCAAACTAGCACAGGGCATATAAAAAGTGCTTTAACAATGCTAACTGTTCTCATGACAAGTATTGTCTAAAACCAAACTCAGATTCACCATCCTTCTGGGAAGACCAGCTACCCACTGCTTACCTTATACTCTTTTTGTAATCATTTCTAGTGTCCCTGTTTCCCTCCTGCCACCGACTTGAGATGTGGCTTTTCTGACTTCACCGCTTCATGATCACTCTGGACTCTTCTCTTCCTTCCACCTTTCTTACTGAGCCTTGCACACTGCCAACAAATGAAGTTCCTAAAATACCACCTTCTGCCACATGTGTGCTTTGAGCCCTTCCCTGCTATTCAGATCCTTTAGTGTGGCATCCGAAGGACCCCACAATTGGCTCTAGTCTCATTTTCCATCTTTTCATTGACACCAGAATCCTCTACAATAAATCTTTGTGCGATGAATGAACCAATGAAGGCAGGGACTGAGTCTGCCTTGCTTAGACCCACATCCCAAGTGCCTAGGATGGTGCCAGGAACACAGGGGTATACTCAGCAGCATCTGATGAATGAACTAAAGACCTTCTGCACCCTGAAAATGCATCCTGACCTCAGAGAACACAGCTGCTCATTCTCTCATTCTTTTTTTTTAACTGAGATCCTTTTGGTGGGTTAGTAATAGTTTGGAACAAGATAAACAACTAGGGGTTCTGGAAAGTGTTTCAAAATTTATGTGTTGAAGCTTATAAGGCTTCTATTTCTACTTAAAAAAATCTGTCAATAAATATTGAAGTATTTTTTTCCCTTTAACTCAAAACAAAAGGTCTCCAAGTGCTCATAGTTCCAGTTGGTTTAAGATGGTTTTGACCATTATGTAGCTTTTAAAATTATTTTCTTCTTAGTCATATAGGGTTTCATTTACACCCATAATGGACTGTGACTAAAGGCAGATTTAAGGAAAAGCCAATGGCAAAATATGAGTTAGTAAGACAAGAAATGGGAATCATTGTAAAAATGGTTATTCTGAAAACTGTCTGAAGCAGCAGGTGTATTTACCTTATCACATTTCTTACTGTAAGATTTCAGAAGCCAGTGTAATTCAGATCCCAAAGATAAAATACTATAATTTTTAAAAACGTGCTAATCTGAATAGAATATTGTTTAAATTTAAAAATCACTTCCAGAGGTGGTTTTTACAGTTCAGTATTATTATGAAAAGAGTCTGCAAGGGGAAAAAAAGGCCCGTGGAATGCTGATTTACAACAAGCTCTCTGGAAGGCTCTGTTAAGCCTTTCCTAGTTCCCCCAGGAGAAGTGGGTGGGGCCATACCCACCTGCCCTCCCTGCTCCCAGGCAGACTGGCACTTTCCATACCTACTTCTCCTTTGGCTTATGGGTCTACCACATCTACCAGGGTTGTAAGCTCACTATTTCATTCATCTTTTTAGCTGAATACTCAACACAGTGGTTGGCACACAGAAAACTAAGTGCTTGCTAATGTTCCCAACGTCTTCGAGGCTTTCTGACAGGGCAGAAACTGTGCACTTCATCGAGCAGGCTGCGTCCAAGCCTGGGACACGAGCCCACAGCCTGACTGTGCTCGTCTTAGGGGAAAGGAAGGCAGTCAGGCCACAGAATATTCACACGTTTCTCAGGAGGCAGCATTCAGAAGATGTCAGCTCCCTGTTCCCCCTCCACCCCTACGAATGGCGATGAGCATGGTCACTTGTCAGAGAAAGTGGCAGGAAAAAGAACAAAGCAGAGGGCTTTCTATTTTATTTTTTCACCCTGCTACCAGAGATCAAGTGTGTGTGACCTGATGTTGGGATTCATTTGATGATGAACAAAAGCTGGGATGCAAGGAGCTGAAGTGGGCATTGGCCAAGGACCTCCCTGTGGGCCTGGCCTCCGGGAACTCCTCTGCTGGTCTGGTGGCTGAGCCCGTGGCCTGCCCACTTGCCTCTTCCACCTCCCCTGCCGTCTCTGAACAACAACAGCCAGCTCTGCTGCCAGGCCGGCCTGGTAAGGAGACCCTGTGCTCTATCTCTGAGCCTGGATGCCAGAACGTGTGCCTCCAGGGTAAAAGGGAAAAACAAGGAGTCGGGGAAGGGGGTGGGGCTGAGGGGGTCTTTGAAATGTCACTGGTCTTTTTTGCTATTTTCTAGCAGTCACAGGTGACAGTGAGACGAATTTTAAAGAAATAATTTTCCTTTTTCCATTCAGTGCCTAAAAAAGTACAAATACCTAAAAAGTTACTAGGCGCTAACAAATACAGAGGGTAAACTACAACCAAGACAGTGACATCTATGTGCTGAGTTCTGTTCAGAATGACCCATGTGTCTGAGTTCAGTTAATCGTCAGAGCCCGAGCATCTTCGTACTAACCCCACCTCACAGATGAAGAAACTGAGGCTGGGACTTCCCTGGTGATCCAGTGGTTAAGAATCCACCCTGTATGCTGGGGACATGGATTCAATCCCTGGTTGGGGAACTAAGATCCCACATGCCAAGGGGTAACTAAGCCCTTGCGGCCCTACTACTGAGCCCACGAGCACGACTAGAGAACCCCTGTACCATGCTGCAACTAAGACCTCGCATGCTGCAACTAAGACCCAATGCAGCCAAATAAATTTAAAAGAAGAAACTGAGGCTGGAGAGATTAAGCAAGATCACTAAGGCACTGCCCCGCTCCTCCAGCTATTTACAGTTTCCCCTGTGTTGGAGAGAGGCCATAAACAGAGAACAGGGAATAAGAAATAATCTGTGTGTAAAATGCTTGTGACTTTCACACAAATAAAACCAAGTGGAAATGACAGAGGAAGGAAATGACATGTAGTTTGATAGGTAAGACAGTAGGTAGCCGTCTACAGGCAGGGCTTCCTGAGCTGAGCCCTGAAGAAATGCATTCATTCAACAAACTCATGGGTTCAGCAATACTTACTGAATGCTTCCTGTCTGTGGCAGAGACTGTGCTAGTTTGAATCAAAATAGTAATACATAGACAGACATGAAAGGCTAGATTTCAAGTTAAAAAAAAAAAAAGGAAAGAAAAGCACCCACAGTGTCTGAACAGCGGCCCATGTGGCCCTCTCCATTTAGGGAGTGGGAAGGGGAAGAGGCGAGCTGTCTAAGCATAGCCCCACTTCTCCCCGGCCCCCTGAAAAAGCCTCAGCTGAAAAATGAGGAGAAATGGCCTCTTTCTGATGAGCCCATGTCAAAGAAATGTGGGCAGCCTTGTTTGAATATCATAAACAGAGGTGCTGTGGTAAAAGGCGGGTCTGAGGCCAGGGCTTTTTGGCCCAGAGCCCTTTGCCCTTCCCCTGTGTACTCTGATCACTAAGTCACCTGGCACTCACACCTACATGCACTAGGCAGGCTGCGACCCAGAGCAATTCTTCACACTCACAGGACATAATTCATCTACTGTTTTCAACACAGCTGTCTCTTGAACAGCATGGGTTTGAACTGTGTGGGTCCGCTTACACGAGAATTTTTTTTTCCCCCAATAAATATGTACTGTGGTACTACACCACGTGAGATTGGTTGAGTCCACCAATACAAAGGGCAGGTTATAAGGTCACATGCAGATTTCCCAGTGTAAGAAGGGTCAGTGCCCAAACCCCTGTGTTGGTCAAAAGTCATTTTTAGAGGATTTTCTTTAAGTGGTAATATATGTGACAGTGCAGTGCATTTTTAAAATGCACATCTCTCACCAATTAAAATAAGTAACTCTCCAAGTTAACAGTTTTCAAAATTCTTCCAGTGATTCCAGCCTGAAGACCCAGAGCCCATGAGCAGGTTTCAGGTCAGTGAGGTGCTAAGAGGTCATATATACACATTTACACATTTACACGTGTTTACAGAGAATCTGTCCCTCTGATGAATCCGATACCTGGAAGGAGCTGGACCCAAAGAGATAAAAGACTCAGAATATATCCTGGGGTTAGCATCCAGCAATGTCATAAAACTTTCCAGGGTGAGGGCTAAGGGGTCAGGGGCTTATTTTCAAGATAATAAAAAGTGTTCTAAAATTGAGTATGGCAACAGATATATGATTCTGTGACTATACCCAAAAGCCATAGACTATACACCTTAAATGGGTAAACTGTATGGTATGTGAATTACATAAAGCTGTGACACAAGCAAACAGCTTCCGGGGAAGACGCCTGTTACTCTGCAGTGAGTTTCCCAAGCTAACATTATGTTAATGAATACTCTGTTAGCCACTAAAAAAATAACTACTGGATTATTTGAAGACAATAATGACAATGGAATTCTTTTTTGCTTTCAACTGTCCTCTTTTGGGGGAAATGCATGATGTCGTGATCCTGAGCTAGAAATGGCCAGATTTACCTCAAATTTGGTGGTCAGAAAGTCAGCCGGAGATTAAGTGGCCAACCTGCAGGGACTCAGGTCCCAGTACTTATCCAAGGTCAAGTAATTGTTTCTTAGCCCTTCGTTAAAAGTTTCAAGCTGAAAACACAGGGCCCCCCTCATCACCTCTGAAGAGGAGCTGTCTTAATTTCCCCAAACCGTGGGCACGTTATCCATGAAAGAAGTCACTGACAGTTTAAGGGGAAAAACAATAGGAAAAGCCTACTGCTCTTCCTGCCACAACACCCCCCCTACACTTAATCAATTACGAGTTCTGAAACAATGCCTGTGTGTCTAGCTTGCCCATTTTCAGGATGGAACAGAAAGGAGCTTCATTTCATAGGAAGCTGCCTGGAAACCGCTCACACCACCTGCTTGCCGTGGAGAACAGAGGGTTTGTTTAACTTGCCCCAGATGCACCCACTGAGGCGCTCAATCAACAACCTGTATTTTGAACAATCTCAAGATCACAGTACACATGGAAGCTATGTACACGTGGGTGGCTGTTTTCATTATTCCCCCAGGGGAGCAAAGCAGGTAAGTATCTTTTCACTTAAAATAAACCTCAGCCCCAGAATCCTTGTTTCCTCCCAGTAACTCCAGCCAGGTTATTATCTGTATTCCTATGGCAAGAAAGCTTTCTAGTGGGATAATCCTCAAAAGAGGTGATGTATGAGAATTATGAGTCCTCAGCCCCTACATCAAGGTACAAAACAACTGATTCTTTAGTAGAAAGAGACTGAAGAAGAGACTGAATCTATGAATTAACTAATTACACGTCTCTAAGCATCCAGCTCAGTTTTCTGACTGCATCCATCAGGAGTTTCAAGGACAATCACAGAAAAATATATAACCAAGTCGAAGATGAGTGATTCAGTTCCCAGAAAATCACTATTATTATCTTATTATAATGTGTGCGAGTGCTGCAAGGTAATGATCATTCTGCTTCCACTTGTCTATGCAAACACCCTGGAAAAAATTTTAATATTCAATATAATTTGGTAATCAAAATAAGTTTCCAAATAACATCTCCAAAGGAAGCCCAGATGGATTCTGATATTGAGCACTGGACTATTTAAACTGCCAAGGCCTTCAAGCAACCATGTCTCCGGTTTTGGCATCACATTTGAAAAGGTATTCTGGTGATATGGGAATAGAGTTTAAAAGACTATTTAAAAAACAAAAGGTGAGAAGAGCTTGAAGCTCAATAAACCAAGCCACAAAAGGAACTTCAAAACTCTTTGTTATGACAGGTAAAGATTCAGGTCGACTTGCAAACACCCTGGAAAACAGAAGACCTCAGAATCTGACAGAACAAAGTTCCATGTGAACAGGAGCTGTGAAGTTCACCTCCAGCAGGTGTCTGGCACATGCTAGGTGCTCAGCACATCTCTGTTAAGGGAACGTGTATTGTTGAATAAACAAGCTGTGCAGGAATGCACTTTCCAAAATCAAAGTTCAAGGTAAGATCCATTTTCAGTAAAGATTTTAACATGAAATATTATCTTTTCCACCGACTTGTAAAATACTCTGTTACGCCTCAAATACCACTAAATCATCTTTTGCTTCTCAAGAACAAAATGCACCAAATGCAGTCAATGGACCCTAATTCTGATGAACCTCAAGGAAGAACAGTTAAAAAGGGAGGAAATGGAGATTAAGACCCATCAAACTACAGCATAGTGACCAGCAAAAATTGGATACAGACATTTGACAACAACCTTCTCCAAAACTGGAGGTTCTCCTCTGGTTTCTATTTCAGCTAGGTAAGCATTTTTCTTCAGTCTATTGACTTCCAAAGTTTTCCCTTTCATGTAGTCGAGAACTTACATATCTCATTCATAATGCTCCCAAAGTTTCCCACAATTTACCTGGGTGGCTTCTTTTACCATAATCTCTTTTGTCTGGAAAATTCTTCCCTTTCCACTCCCCTACTCCCCTTGCTGAAAGCATCTCTAACTATTGTCCTTTCTGATTTTATGGAAGTTTCATTTCCTTGCAGCAGAAGCCTGCTCTATTTCCTGAAGCTAAATTCATCGTGCTCCATAAATGTGAAAATAAAATCATTCAAACCACATTCAGGCACAGAACCACCTACCAACCTGCACCTTCTGCCGGTTTTTCATCCCAACATGCCTTTCTGGTGGTGACCTTGTGTTCCCTTCATCCTTCTGGCATCTCTATTTTCCAATCCACACAATTTTCCCTTCCCAAGTCCATAAATTCTAAATCATATGGAACAAAACATTTTCTGCTATAAAACCTTGATAAAAAAAAAAGGCAACCATGGATAGAAATTAGCTTACTTGCAATCAAAACATGTTAATGTATTTAACCCTTTGCATATATGTGGCCATACAATGAATAGATGGAAGGAGGAAGGAATGTACTTTACAAATACTTCGTAAAGACTTTTTCATCTGATCTTCTTAACAATCTTGGGAAGCAGGCAGGGCAGGCATTTTATTACTCCATTTACAGGTGACAAAACTAAACATCAAAAAGCTTAAGTGGAAAAAAAAAAAAAAAAGGCTTAAGTGCCTTGCCCAACCAATGTCATCACATGACATGTCACCCCAAACCCATATTAGGGCCCTGCCTCGTCCAACCCAAAGGATGTCTACCATGTACCCTCTCCATAGCTTTCTGTCCTACATACAGTCAAGGAGTAACTTCACAGAGATTTGGCATTTGAAAGGGAGGATGATCCTCTGACTTTGGGGATACTGTCTCCCTTCAGTTAACAAGCCAGAAAACCATCTTCCAACTTCCCAACAGAAAACAATGCCTTTTTCTTCTGTATACCACTTTTAACAACTACTGCTTTTCAAAACAATTTCCAACAGTTCCTGTTTTAAAGAGACTTACCCTTAAGAGTCTACTAGTCCAAAAAGTTTGCATCAGCATAGGATTTTCTCAATAAAGTTCGGGGCTGATGCAATAATTTTCAGTCTCATATTTTACAGCTAAAATGACAAGAACACTGAACAGTAAAAAATTACGCAAGACAACGCTGCAATTTTTTTACTCCGCCACATCTGCCTCTATGTGTCTCCTGTGAGTCACTGTCTTTGGTGTTCAGTCATCATTATAGGAACTCCCATTCTCTACCCTAAACTATTTTATTTCTTAAAGAAAACCTCTGCAAAAACAGAATCCTATAACATCTTTCACCACTTTGCTGAAGCACTGACCCCTCAATATAGAGCCTCAGATGTCATGCTGTTTCAATTTTTTATCACTACAGTTTAACACAAACAGAAAAGAAGACGAAGGACGGTTACAATTCATTCATTTAGTCATTCAACAGACACATGAAATCCTATCAGATGCCTGGAACTGGGGCCCAAAAATGAACAATAATCATCCCTCCTCTCACAGCCCGGTAGAGTGGAAAACTAAAGGAGTAAATACAGAATAAACTGATCAAGGTTAAGGTGGAGGTGAACACAGGGCGTGGGGCAATGGCCATCCATCATGAAATGCTTTCTGGAAGAAGTAGTCTGTGAGCATTTATAACCAACTCTCTCTGGACTTTCAGTACAAAATAAGCCTAAGACCCAACCCTACTCCCTGAAAGGTTATAAGATGTACTGGTCAACAGCTAAGTTAAAATAATAATCTAATTTAAAAAGCAGAATTTATTCTTGATTCCCAGCACTAAATTTCAACTCCTAACCCCTATTCCCTTAGCACAAATTACAGAGGGGTTAACAAATTCTGTCCCACACAGTGCCTTCTCACAAGTCTGTAGAACAGAATTAAAGACATGCACAGTGAAATAAAATGCACTTTAAAAAATACATGATCATTTTCCTAAACTGGAAGTGAACACTCTGAACGATCCAAACCCTACAAAGCATGACTGTTGGAAGAGGAAACTGAGGTTCAAAAAAGTCCCACTTTAATACAACAGAATAAAAGATATCTTTGAAGTCGCCAGAACAGCTTGAGCAAGAAGAGAAACAGAAGGCTATTGTGGGGCTTTAGGCTCCAGATGATGAACCCCAAACACCCTGCAATGGTAAACAAACAAGCCTCTTAGCCGGAATCTGATTTGGTGACCCAACAAAACATTACAATCCAAGGAATCTCTCTCTCCCCATTCATTATTTCCCAAACAAAGTCCCACTGGCTAGCAGCTCCTGGTTTTTGGGGGGGGTTTTTTTACTGGTTTATTGCTGGTAAATTATAATGCACAGTGTGCTTTTCAAGAAAAAAAAAAAAGGTACAGGCACATGAAAACAACCACGGTTTTAAAGACCCATAAAAAACACTATGTAACAGAAATGAACTGTCTGTGTTTACTATGAGGACCTATTACTCCTTTATGCTACTCCAGTGGGTTTTAAACTAAATTGAATGCTACCACTGCCTGCTAAAGAACAAGTTAGAGGAGGGAAGGAGCAATTTCAAACACCTGCCTCAGCAGGAGCCCAAACTGCCTCCCTCACCATCTCCCCGTGCCTCAGGCAAGCAGCTGACCTGGAAAGGGAGCTTCAGACACCGGCCACTCTGCCATCCCAACAAGTAGGCTCTATAAAGTCATCCTTCCATTTGACCCGGCACACCCTCATTTCCACCACTCGGATGCCCAGCTGAAAGGAGGGAAACTCAGCCGCCCCAAAGAGGAGAAATGGAGAGGGTCCTGAGTGGTCCCTTTCCTCAGTCGGCCCGAGGTGGGCCCGGGGGTCCCTCACCTCCCCCGACTCGGGATCCCTTCCCAGGGCACCGCCGAGCCCCTCCCA
>NW_011494876.1:8360297-8372235 GCF_000754665.1 Bison bison bison
CGCCGCCCGCCGCGCCCGCGGGGTCCTAGCGCCGACCCGCCCCCTCCGCCTTGGCTGTCGGCACAGGCAACCCTTTCGCGCTGCCACCTCCCGCGGAGTCCTAGGGCCAAACCGTCGCTGTCACAGCTGTCCTGGATCTGCGCCTCCAAGCTCCACGTAGCCGCACTGCGAGCTCGGTACCCTCAGCACCGGCCTCAGATCTCGGGACAGTTCACCCTAAGCCATCACCCCCAGAGGTCCTCAGAGCCTAAGAGACGGCGTCTTGGGCTCAAGGCTCAAGGCTCCCGGAACGCTCAGGCCCAAACAATCCCAAACATTTCCTTGATGGATTTCTCATATTAGGCCCTCAAAACTGTACACCCTGACTTACAACTGACCCTTTCCAGGCCTCCCAGGCCAAAGAACCCTAAGACCCAGAAAAATGGACCTTCAGAATGGGAATCTCATGCTGTGCCTTGCAGACCCACAAACTTTCTACAAGCCCCTCAGATTCAGATTTTGTGGGGAATTCTCGAACGTGGCTCTTCAGACTCAAAAACCTAAGAGCTGGGCCCTCAGAATTGAAGCCCTAAGACTCCAGTACACTCAGACCCAAAGCTCTTTGAACTGGAGCCCCTAAAACCTGGGCATTGGTCCAGAACTCCCAGTCTCTACCCTCTGGCCCAATTCTAAGCTCAGCACACAAGGCCTTCAAACTTTCAACCTCAGACTTGGGGTGCTCCATCCCACAGTACTGGCTCCAACTTCAAAACCCAGAGCCAGAGAACTTCGATCAACTCAGACCCAAATCTGCCCCAATCTGCCTGAACCCAAGGCCATGATTCTGACCCACCCACAGTGCTGTTTCCCAAGGCAGCATCCCAGGACAAAAGAGAGAGCTGGAATTAACAGCTGTGTGACCTTGAATTAGTTACCCAACCCCTCTGAGCCCCAGCTCCCCATCTGTAACACCGAGATAATAAAGCAGCAGCCTATTAAAACTATGTATCACTTAGGGAGGGTTCACTTTTTACTTCTGTTTAAGGCAAATGCATTATTTCATTAACAGATTCACAGAAACCAAAATTTGGCTTTAATCATTATTCGTATCATGTGGGCTGACCGGAGACAAGGCTCTTCTTGCATACTGCTGAGGGAATATAAATTGGGGCATTTATGCACTCAACAATTATTTACTGAGTACTTAACCATGTAAGAGGTCTGGCACTAGCAGCTGGGATTTGACCACACACATCAAAATGTCCTCACCCAGTAATCCTGCCTGTAGATTATCCTAAGGAGATATTCAGAGATCAGTACAAATACATAGCACTCAAAGGTATATATCTAACACAGAAGACTGGACAGATCGTGATACAATCATAAGTATTTTACAAAGGTTGAAAATTAGATTATCAAAGGATATTTAATGATGTTGGGGAAAGCCCTAGATACAACAGTAAGTAGGAAAAAAACCCAATATATGCATTTTATGATTTCAAGATTTTAAAATGTTCATAGGAAAAACATCAGAAGGAAGCCCACCAAAATATTAGCTGAGGGTCTTTAGTAAACAGAATCATGATGCTATTTTGTTTTTCTGCACTTTTCAAAATGTCTCTAAAAATATTTTACTTGTATGTTTAGGAAAAAACATAACAATATACAACTGAGTTGCAAAGGTCATCAAATGACAGCCTGTCCTCTTCCTTACTAAGGAAATGAAACTGAAAGTCAGAAATCAGGTATTTGATGGAATGAAGCCAGGGACTAACAACTCTAAATCTAGGCTTTCCTGTTCTCGAGGAATTCTTGCCTGAAGCCTCTGAGAATAAAATACTATAGCAGCCTTATAATCTCATCTACCCAAATCAGTGCCCTAAAGAGCCTAGACTTAACTGGATCCCTGGATCCTCTGGAGACTAGGCTATGATAGTCTGAAAAGCCATTTGGCTTTTGAAGTGGCTCACAGTGAATGTGGCGAAACTCCTTAGTCCAGAGCTGATGTGAATCAAATCTACTTTGCTTCCAGTCTCATACTGGGTAAAGCAAATGAGATATGCAGTACTTCTGTTGCTATATACATAACTACTCAGGACTGCAAGGGAAAATAAAGAAAGATTTATATTCTTGTATGCTGCCAAATGTTTAGATAGTCCACAGGTTGTTAAAGAGCTTGACATTTGGCCAGACTGACTGAAAATAATGATTTTTAGTGAAGACGCTTCTGGACCTGGCAACTGTTCTACAAATCCTCATAGAACCTAGTGAAAAACTCAGTGGTTCCTAAGCAGCATCGCCTCCCCATTCAGAATTATTTTCTTTCTTTAAATATTCATGATCAGGATTAAAAAAAAAAAAAAATTCAAGTCACTTGTGATCATTCTTACTTCCCTTACATACTGGAATTTTTCATCACATCGCAGAGGAATTTTGCTCATGGTTTATAAGGTCATGTGAACTGTGGCCTCACTAAGAGCTACCCAAGAAATTGACTGTGGCCTAGAAATCGACTGTTTGTGGAGCCTTCTATTAATTCTTTTCTATCTATGTAGTGTCCACATTCGTCTTGGGTTTTCTTATGATTTTTCTGCAAACCAAAATTTCTCTGAAGATGTTGAGAATTCTGGTCTCTGTGTGTAATCCATAGGAAGAAAATCCAAGGACAAAGGGAGTGAAACATCCGGGACCCTGGAGATACTCAAATGCAGCCCCAGAGTAATTTCACGGCACTTGCATACAGTCAGTTAATAAATTATGCCAGCACATGACGCATTCAGAGTAGCACAGCTGCTCAGTGACTGTCAACCTTTGGTAGAGTATGTTTTAATATAAAAACTTAATAGATGTAATTTAGTAGCAATTTTCTTTGGGAGTAAATTGGTCTCTTAATCATGCTCTAAGAATGTAAAAAGAAAAATGTCTAATAATTCAGCACAAAATGAAAACCTGTGGTTACCTAAGAGGTACCAGTGGGCCTTTAGCAGTTCTATTTTTCTAGCTGAATACGCAAGATGAATGGTGGCTGTGGGGAGGCTTTCTCCTTGTTGCTACTTAAGATTCACTGCTCAGAAAAAGAAATGAGTGGCGTTTCACCAATATGGAAATGTTTCTAATCAAATACAAAAATCTGTTAAGCAATTTTCCAGTCCATTAGGCTGCAATTGCTTACGATGGGTGTATTTCTGTGGTGATCAAACATCCTATAAACTGCAGTCTTATAACGCCCCTACATGGCAAGCACTGGGACAATGTGCCCTGGTCTTTCAGGTGGTACTTGGGTACTCACTTCTCTTGGTGACCCTGGACAGTCAAGGCCACTCTCAATTACTTGGAAGAGGATTTCCTATATGAGAGTCACTCGTGCTTTCATTAGAAGAGTCACTCTTTCTGGCAACTTGTAGAGAGCTCAAAATGAAAAAGCCAGCCAGCTAGTTTGTGTTATAGTCAGCTTCAACAAAGCGTAAGTGGTCTGAGAATCTTGGCTCAGCGTTAAAAATAACAAGTCATCATTTACAGAGTCTCCCTAAATCCTTGCCTACTTCTCTGTTCCATCTTTTTTCGGTTTATAAAGATCAAAGACCATGACATCTATGGAGAATTAAAAAAAAAAAGAAACATTCCTACTGAGAAGCTACTTTAAGTTACACACTATTAATCAGCTATCCATCAGATCTCATGTACCTCAGATCTCTCCCCACCACGCCTGACTTGCACACAGTTTCATCCTTGAATAACTCTTTCAGTAATTCTGCTCTGAAGACACGCACTGAACATCAACTTAGAAAAAGTGCAGGCGATACGTATTGGTAGAAGCCATCAAGTAACAGCGAGGAAAACATTAAAACTGTAACGGAATAAGATCTAGAATATTCTAAATAGAAAAAAAATTATGTACGATGGTAGTTCCAAATACAAATGCAACATAGTATACTATTATAGAAACTGATAGTGTTCCAGTTTGGGAACATTTTAAGACCCACAGGGTAATGGGAAAAAGAAATGCTCTGGAGCCAGGCATGCCCGTGTGAATCCCAGCTCCACTGCATACTAGCTGACAACCCTGGGCAAGTCATAGAGCCCATAAAATGGAACAGTAAATTCATAAAACTGTTTAAAGGATTAGAATTACTGTAGAAACCTGGCTTATCATTGAAAGAATGGTAACTTATAGTATCAATGATCACACCACACTCCACTTGCAGACCCATCCTTCAAGATTCCCATTAAGTCCCAGAGAATGAGTTCTGCAGGAACAGATGGTCTCAGCATCAAGTGTTTGGGACTCAAGTTCTCCGTTTTGTTTTCCAGTGTCACATCCAATTATCTGCATGTATCGTGTTTCACCTACACATACATCTTCTTTAGGTGAACCTGAAGCCGTATAAGCTTTCCCTTCTGAAACTCATGATAACGGTATCCTTGCTCTGCACCCTGATTTTGGTATTTTCCACATTACCAACACAAACTGGACTATGGTACAATATTAAACTACTCATTTATACACAACACTGCCCTCTGGTGATGAGAACAATTCTTTCTAGTAGTCTGTTTTAAGGATCCCCTTGATGCAAACAACAAAAAAAATCTAGTTAACCCATCCAGCAGCAGGAAAATTTTTTTCCAGGAAATGTGGGTGGATGCAACCAATTAATTTGATCTTATCTTCCTGATCAAAGCAACCAGCTGTGGTCTGAGCCACCATCTAAAGCCACAGAGCACAGATGGACTACTTGTATGTTCTACCATAGATTGTCTTAATAGTGCTGGCTGTGTACAGGATGACCAATAATAACAAATTAGGCACGTTTCCTCTCTAACACCCCTCAATGCTTAAGAACTTGGCCACCACAGTGTTCCTTCAATTTTTTTAATCTTATAATTATTTTAATAAAAGCATGTATTATTTATATAATGGGTGGGGACCCCCAAAATATTTTCAAGGGAGAGAGAAAATCACCTGGATTGCTAAAATAGAAACTCTGCACTCAAGATCTATTCCAGGTTTAGAAAACCAATGGAGACTGGCTGACATCCTGAAAGATTCATCTGTTCTTTAATTTTTGGCCAGATAGCTCCAAACTCAGGAAACCTGTAGCCTTGCTCACAGATGAGAATGCCAACAGCAGTAGCTGCTGTTCAGAGGCTGGGCCTTGTGCTTACCTATTTCTATCTGTCATCTCCAGCACTCCTGTATGGAGTCGTTATCACTGCTTTATAGATGAAACCAAGAGAGCTTGCAGAACCGAGTCCAAAGATGCACACAAGCCCTCCCCCAGTGACAGGAAAACAATCTGAAGGGCAGGTGACACTGAAGAGTCAATAAATCACCATGTTGGTGTAAACAGTAACAAATTATAATAAACTCTGATTCAGAAACTGCTGAAGAACAAGATCTAACAATATTTACTGTTAAAAGATAGGTGTTCAAAGATGACCTATCTTCCATCATTGCCTTTAATAATTAAATGCTTGCTATTTATAAACTCAGTGACTTTAGTAAATTCTTATTCTACACGGATATAGGTAGGTTTGTGTTATCTGAATGCAAATCTAATTAGGTTTGAAATCCTAAAAGTAGAACATTAAGCTAATCGATAACTTTCCTAACACTTTTTTCAGTTTTTTCTTTTTTCTTTTTTAATGGCACCTTATGGGAGCCTGGTTAACAGTGTGCAACCTTAGAATCACCTCTGATCTCCTCTGTTCACTTGTGTGTGTGTGTCTGTGTGCGCACGGGCGTGCTGTGCCACATGGCTTGTGGGATCCTACTTTCCTGACTAGGGATTGGATCCATACCCCTGGCAGTGAAAGCCTAGAGTCCTAACCACTGGACCACCAGGGAATTGCCTATTTTTTTCAGTGCTGAAAACCTAGATAGATGATGAATATACTTAAGCAGGAGTGAAGCCTAAGTGGACACTGGAACATCTCTCTACCTGCTCCCTTCCCCCAGTACAGGTTTATGAGCCTGCACTTGATGAACAGCAATCCCTGTTTTCCCCAGAGGCTTTCAATAACAACACTGATGCCCGAACTTGTACCTCTAAAGACGTATTTCAGGATTTGGGAGCTTCTGGGACCATAACTTTAACCCAGCCTTCCATAACGGTCTTTTTACTTTCTAGTACAGAACATGATACTGCAATAATGGCAATGAACCGCTTCAGCTTTTTCACTTCTGCAGAAGCTAAAACAACTTCCCCAACATATAAAGGGGCTGGAAAGTTAATTTCCTGGGAAAGAAACACACAGCCTGGCCCTGGCATTTTAGTACCGAGGAGAGCTGAAATAAGTCCATTGATCAAAACTCCATGGACAATTGTCTTTCCAAATCTGGTGTGTTTTGCAAAATCTTCGTCTAAGTGCAAAGGATTGACATCCCCTGTTAATTCTGAGAAGGTGGCCACGTCCCTCTGTGTGAAGGCCCTCCTGAGTTCAGCCCGGTCTCCAACTCTGAGGTGCATGTGCCCTAAGGGCTGCCTGTTCAGCACTGTTTGGCTCAGGCAGATTCTCCTGTGAAGCCTACCCCACCAAAGGCGATGGCTAGACATTACTGGGAACATCTTCAGCACTCTCAAATCTCATCGACAGGAGCTTTTGGGATGCTTCGGTCTCCAAACATTATGCTGGCACCAAAAAGTACTTTTGAGAGTGAGGAATATTTTCTCAAATTGAAGACTACTCAATTCAATACTAGTTCCCTACTATTGCCAGATAATGCAAGGAGAAATGGAGAAACCTGTAAGAGAGGAAAAGAAATTTTAAGGCAGTATCAGGAGAAAATTGCCTGGAAATCCAGGACAGTGTAGAAATATGCCCTGTTTTATAGGATAAGCCAAATCGATGCAGTAGCATTTTAAAGAGCATCTTGAGAGCTAGCCTGAGATAAATAAATGGGCATGACAAGCTCAGAGAGAACATTTCAATACATTAGGCACGAGGCATTAAGCAATAAAAGACTTTTCCACAGGTGTTCCAAGTTTTATCCCCAAACCTCTCCCATACACCTAAAGCCTAAGCATTCTGTCTCACGTTTTCATAACTACTGACACCCTGGGTTTCCCCCTCCCAGCTGGATGGCATTAGCCACACTAGATTTATGCAAGCCGAAATGGGACATGTATTAATAAGCAATTTGGTCTACTACTCAGCTTCAACTGGAGTATGTGAAGGTGTTTTTACCTGAATCACTCTGAAAGCACAGTTCTTGCCTTTATAGGATCCTAACAGGGTCAGAGAGCTCCACAATTTGACAAGACCACTATGGAAAGATCAAGAAAGCGTCAGTAAAGATTTGTTCCTGCAGCATCTCACTCATACTTTTTTCTGTGATGGTCCAGAAAGTAGTTTCTACCAGAAACCTGATTTAAATAAGAAAACTTTACAAATAAAAGCATACCATGTCAAGGCAGAGGACAGAATGAACCTCAATCAGGCATGTTTGTAAAATTCCCACTTCTGATTCTGCAACCATGACTATCAACTGGGAAACACTACAACAGTAAGTAAATCCCAAGTCTGGCTCTTTGGACTGTAAGTTCCTGGTGGGTAACTGTTCACATTCTCCCCCATTTAAACTTTCAAAAGCTGCTTGGAGTTCACAGGGACAAAACTCTCCCCATTTTCAGAAGGGAGCACTTCTGTTTTTTACCATCCGTCTCTGCTGTTACACTAGAAGGGCTCCACCGTCAGTCATACCTGCTGCATATCCTCAGGATAGCTGACAGGGTCTTCTCTTCATAGGTCAGAACGTCCAGAGGTAAGGCAGCATCGACCTAAGTAGAGAATGATGCCGTTAGCAGATGAGTATCATCCTTACTCTTGAACTCTAGTTGCTTTTCTCCTCCAAAAAATCTGTATTTTATTTAATGGTGCTGGAGCACGAGGCCCGCTTTTTTACAGCTCCCTCTGCCTGGATCATTCTTCCTATACCTTTCCATGTTGCTAAGACCTCTCTACTTTTCTCAAGTCTTTGTTTACATTGTCCCTTCCCTGATGCCCAAGATTAAGTTCAGTAGCTTGCTATGCTCTTTCACATACAGGACCCACCACTCCTTTCATAATACTCACCATTCTTGCCATTAATTGTTCACCATGGTTTCCTACTAACATAACCAACACCGACAGCCCGTGAGGCACAAGCTATGTCTGTTTGTTTACAGCTACATCCCCAGGAATCAGGTTTCATACTTGACATATAGAAGGTGCATGGATTTTTTTTTTTCCCTCACACTTTTTACTTTGAAAAACTAAAGTCATATTACATTGCAAAGAAATGTACAGGAAGGTTCCATGCACCTTTCACTCAGCCTCCCACACTGTCAGCATCTTGCATAACTACAGTATAACATCAACACCGGAAAACCAAAATTAATAAATCAGAGCTTATTCTGACTTTGCCAGTGATACATGCACTCATTTGTTTACATGTGCATATGTGTAGTTCTGTGCAACACTGTCATATAGATTGTTTAAGGGAACCATTACCATAATCAAGATAAAGAGCTATACCATCACAAGGTTCTCTTTCAACTTGTCTTCAGCCCTCACATGCAAACACTCCTCTGTCTCCAGACTATATAGTTATGTATGATAATTACAGTATTTGGGGAGCATTATATAAATGGAATCACTCAACATAGCAAGCCACTTTTGGGGACTGGCTTTTGTATTCTGGCTGCACCAAGCCACGTGGCATGTGGGATGGTTCCCCAGAGAGCAAATCCTAGCCTCTGCAGTCAAAGTCTCAATCCTAACCACTAGGCCTCCAGGAAATGCCCACTTCTGCCAATTTTCTCATCAGACTGTTTGTGTTTCTTTTGAGTTTTAAGAGATCTTTATATATTCCAGATATCAGTCCTTATGTGGTTTGCAAATATATTCCCCTCAGTCTGTAATTTGTTTTTTCAGCCTCTGAACCAAGGCTGTTGCAAAGTAAAAGGTTTTCATTTTGATGAGTGCTTGACAGATCTTAATTTAATAAAACATATGTACCAGGAAATAATTTCCTGAGAATCATCTGTCTTTGCTTTCTCTTCAAAACTCTACTTGTTTTCAAGTGAATGCTAAAACAGCGCTACTCACAAGCGCTGGTCTGTGATAAGGAGCCACACCAGAGTGGAAATTGACAATATCAGTGGACATACTGTTTAGCTCAGGTCACATTTTCTCACTGAAGACTCTCAGTAAAGGAAATGGTGTGCTGCCTGACATTCTGGTACAAGCCACTAATCCTCACAGTGGGCAAGAAAAAGAAAAAGAAAACAGTTTGTAGGTTGCCAGTCTGCACCACAGTTTGAGTAGCACTACACTAAATCGTCTGCTTCACAAGTTTCTTGTCAACTAAAAGCCATATTAGAAAAAGCCTACTCAAAACTCATCACTTCTAAAACTCTGCTTCTGCAGTTTCAAATGTGGTTTTAAACTAATTTTTGGAAAAATGTCCTTCCTTCCAGTATGTCTTACAAAATCTTCAGGCTAAATCGCTACAGTCAGGTCTGATTCTGTGCGACCCTATAGACTGCAGCCTGCCAGGCTCCTCTGTCCATGGGATTCTCCAGGCAAGAAGACTGGAGTGGGTTGCCACGCCCTACTCCAGGGAACCTTCCCAACCTAGGGATCAAACCCGAGTCTCTTATGTCTCCTGCATTGGCAGGCGGGTTCTTTACCACTAGTGTCACCTGGGAAGTCCCTACAAAATCTCAGTGGTGTTCAAACTACCAAGTGACTTCATACCTCACCAAACAGGTCCTTTAGGGCTGAAATAAGCAGCTGTTTGAACTGTGCAGCAGTCAGTCCAACACCACCATCTTGAAATTCTCTGTAAGAAAAAAATTTTAAATGCACTGTGTTAAATTTCATACTACTCAGATTCATAAAAAAGTAATCAAAATAAAACTTAAGTAAATCAACTAAACTTCAATTAAAAAAATAAGAAACTTAAGGGACGGAACTTACAGGCGGACTTTCATGTAGTGGTACTCAGAGGGATTTTTGTAAACAATTCTTTCATATGTGGTAGCTGGGGCTGGCATCTTTTTCCAGTGCTGATCACATCTACCTTGAGTCAAGAAGGCTAAAAATTACAAAGATATAAGCCATTTTTCACTTTTTTTTTAAAAGATAATTTGAGCTATCTGATTTTTTAAAAGAACTCCTAGTACAATACCTCATCTAATTCTGGTCAAGCTGATGTTACCTGTATAGACACAAAGGAAATTTCTATATTTTACATATGCCAGACACTGTATTCTTATTTAAATCCCAGCAAACATTTTCCCTTACTGAGTACCCAGCTCTGTGCTAAATACTTCACATACTTTAGGTCACATCTTCAAAATGATTCCAGCAGGTAAATGCTATTAGTAACCCCATTTTTGAGATGAGAACATTGAGCCCTGGCAAAGATGGCTACTACCTGCCCAAAGGCACAAAGAGATTCTAACTGCTACTGAGTCCCCTCAAGACCACCCAGGCATGATGCCTCTTAATGCAAATAATAAAAATAAAAGCATCCAGGAGTACAATCTGGGACCTCTTCTTCTTTACTCTCAGTCAACATAGAACACGAAGAGGAGAATGAGGGGTGGCACCTCTGCTGGACTCCCCCAACGCTGAACCTGCCTGTTCTCTGTCTGGAGGCCAGGCCTGCACAGGGTTATTTGGCAGCCTCCTGAAAGACTGAGCTTCAACAGCAAAGGTCTGCAGAGGAATGTCTGGAATGGATACTCAAGCCATTTCTAACAGATATGGGACTTTCAAGAACTCAGAACACACTGGTCCCCCTGTACAGAATCCTGTCCTTGGCTCCACTCCCACCTCACTCTCACTCTGGACCTCTCCTACTCAGCCTTCACTTTTTAACTTAAAGTTCACCTCTTCCAGGAATATCATCTCTTCAAGGAGGTCTCCTCTGACACCCTGTTTTAAGTTCTCTTGTTATGGAGTCTTTTAATATTGCCTATTTATTTAATATCTGCTCCCCCCACTAAAGGGACCAGGAAACTGAGGCCCAACCATGGAAAGGGACTTTTTCAAAGTCACATAACTATAAACCAGCATTTACAAACACATCTCTGGGCCCAGTTCCAATCACTCCCAGATGATGACTGCAAGAGAAAAGGAGAAGTCAGGGTCAAGCAGCTACATCCAACCATCCATTCAACAATCATGAATATTAACTGAGTCTGGCACAGAATATTCAACCAACACTTACTAAAATACCCGACTGACCAATTGGTAGTAGTGTGAGCCCTGTATATTCAAGAGTATCTCTGATTTCAGACTGTACCTACTGCTTCTTTCCCCACCACCAGAGTCTTCCCTAACTAAAAGGGCAAGGAGAACAGGACTCTCAGTAATTCCACTTATTGCCCAGCACACAACAGCTATTTTTGAAGTGTTACTGAGTACTTTAGAAGAGTTGGCTGCCTGAGGCAGATGAGTGAGATTGGGGCTTAGGATGCCAATAACAACAAAGGCTCACACAGTATTCTGGAAATGGATAATGGTGATAGCTGTACAACAATATAAATGTACTTAATGCCAACAAACTGTACATTTTAAAATGTAAAATTTTATGTCACGTTTATTTTACAAAAAAAAAAAAAAAACAACCACAAAACACTTAAGGAGCAGGTGTTTATTGAGCAGTCACTTCTGACTGGCCTCTGATAGGCCTGAGCCACAGCGTCATTGACAGCACTGCCCTCTGCAGGTTGTCCTGAGAGTAAAGGAGAAGACGGCTGGGAAGCTCTCCCTTGCAGCCTGGCTCAGTTACCAGGCTCATCGGGAAAATGTGAGCACTTCCACGGTGGCTGTCATCACCATCTCTCAAGTCAGCCTTTTTGGTAGCTGCAGGGATACTCATAACCTGACTTATTAGTAACAAGTGTCCCTGCTTCCCTCCCCAGTCTCGTCTCTACAGCAGCCTGGGTGACCCTGTTAAAAACTAAAC
>NW_011494876.1:8372335-8377179 GCF_000754665.1 Bison bison bison
AAACTAAACAGGCCACATCATTCCTCTGCTCGAAGCCTTGCAAAGGTTCCCCTTTCAGAGTAAAGCCAAAGTCTTTACAGCCCTGTAACGTCCAACCTGATCGATACCCGGTACTTCCAACGCCTTGACCTCGTGTCTTACCACTCTCCCCTGCTCAGCTCCTTCCACCACGCCGGCCTCCCCAGCTCCAGCTTTTTCCCTCCGGTCTCTGGACGTATCTCCTAGCTTTTCCACATGCTAGAAATAATCTTCCTCCAGATAGCCACGTGGCTCACTCCCTTGCCTCTTTCATGACTTTGTTCAATTTCAGCCCCCGATCTGTTCCAGTGGCATTTTTCTCTTATGTCACCGCCCCGTGCCCCTGCTCTACTTTTTCCTCAAGGCATTCACCACCCTCCAATATTAACTGTCAAGTTCATTTGTTCTTTATTTCAATTTCCCTCCCCAGCCCTACTAGAATATACGCTCCAAAAGAAACGGGGTTTTCTGTCGTGTTCTGTTGTTTCCCAAAAACCTAAAGCAATACATCGCATAAAGCAAGCATTCAATATATGATTTTGAGACGAAATCAATGATTAAAAAAAAAAAGCTCTCGATTCCCTACTGTTGGGCAGGTGAAGACGTTTTCAACTTTTTCTAACTTCCGCCACTGATTTCGCGCCCGCCTGAGGCCAGGCGCATGCGCTCTGCACACGTGGTCTCGCTCAGTCCTCTCAGCCGTCCGGTGCGGCTGAGACCGTGTTGCAGAGAAGCCCGGGATGGTCCGCGACCCAGCCTCGCCTTAGCCCGTGGCGTCCGCGGCCGGAGCGGGAGATACCCGAGGCCGCTCCTCGCTGCCCGCCGTCCCTCCGCCTTACGCACGCTCCCGTGGCGCGCACGTCCATACGTCACCAGGGCGGCCAACTGAGCCCACTCCCGGAAAACAGTCGCCCCGCTGTGGGCTTCCGCCTACCGGCTCTCCGTCGGACTAGTCTGACGCCTCCCGGACTCTTACTCACTGCAAGAATCCACCAAGACGTGGAGCTACCGCGCAGCTTGCGGCCTGGGGAAACTCCGGGGTGTTTACGTTTGGCTCCTCTGCCCCGCCCCCGGAAGCGTGACATGGAGAGCGGATGTGACGCCACCGCGCGGAGTTCTCCTAAGGACCCAGGAGTAACTCTGAATCTGAGACTCGCCATGCTTAGTGCCCTCTAGTGCCCACTCTTGGAGAAGGAAATGGCAACCCACTCCAGTGTTCTTGCCTGGAGAATCCCATGGATGGAGGAGCCTGGTAGGCTGCAGTCCATGGGGTCGCACAGAGTCGGACACGACTGAAGTGACTTAGCAGCAGCAGCAGCAGTGCCCACTCTGCAGAAAGCCGTGTGTGCAGATGTCTGCGCGGGGTAAGGGACTCTGCCCAGGAGCATTCACTCACTCATGCCTTCATTCATTCAAAAAAATTTGTATCTGGCATCTCTTCTGGTGAGCATCTCCTATGTAAAGCACTCACCAAGGGCAAGACCCTTTCTCGGTGTCTCTTGTGGCTCCCAGCGCATAGTAGGTATTCTGTCTGGGTTAACATAAAAAGCCCAGATGGTTCTGTTTCCAAATGTAAACCAAGTATCATCTATTCGTTAACTGAATAAGTACTTGCTGAGCCCCTATTACGTGATAAGTACTGGGAACAAGATGATATGGCCCCTGTACTCATGAAACATACCATGTGTATTCAATAATTATAGCTAATATTAATCAAGTGCTTACTTTGTGGCCAGGCACTATGCAAAAAACTACATTATCTCATTGAACTCTCACACAATCCTAAGGACACTATTATTATGATCCATTTTACAGAGATGGAAACTGAGGCACAACAGGCTAAGATCAAGAGCACACAGTTATAAGTACATCTGACTCTAGACAGTTCTCTCCACACTACACCATATTACCACCACTTACGTGATATGTCAGGGGTATTTATAGGACAGGGCCTGGGACTGCCAAAACTTGAATGTAAAGCCCGTGAGGTTGGGGCCTTGTCAGTGTTGGCTCCACCACTGCCATCCGGTGCCCAGCTCTCAACTCCTACCAAGGACCCCTAAAATGAGTTCCCTTGACAAGTTTATGATGAGTCTCTCGATCCAAAACTTTATTCCCTTTCTTGTCCTGCCCGTGTTCCCCTCAGGATTGAAAAGCAGCAAAAAAAAAAAAAAGGGAAGAGGGAAACCAAGCAGGAGCCTGTGAGCCCTTCTTGGGTACAGAAGTCCTTCCATGTGTAAGTAGAAGAGAATTCATCTCGCTCACTTGAGAATTCCAGGGGCTGGCCTTAAGGAGATGGAAACAGCCCACCCTTGGAGTAGAGTTACTGACTGATTACACATAAAACCTTCAAGATGATGCTGACCACACCGCTGCACAATCAGTCTGGAGATAATTACTGGAACTGACTGTGCTGTTCTGCATGTAGCCCCTTGCTTGTGCACTCCTGAAACTCCCCTTTAAAACCTTTTTCCTCTAACCCACAACTAGGAGATGGTCTCAGACATAGTCCATCATAGCTAATATTAATCAAGGGCTTACTTTGTGCCAGGCGCCATGCAATAGTGCCTGAATAAAGCAACTTTTTTTCACCAACACTCATCTCTGAGTATTGACTTTTCGAGCAGCAAGCAACCAAACTTGGGTTCCTACTGGCCTCAGCATCTAGTGTACACATGGATACATATATACATAAGTGTGATGTCTAGAAGGGTTCCAAGTGGACTGATGGAAGAAGGGTGGGGCCGTGTAGAAGGTGGAGGAGATGCTCACAATGTTTTAGCATCCAGTTTGTTTATTTTAAACTGAGGAGGCATCGTTTTTATAACACTGTTAAAACCTGTTAAATAAAACTCAGGACTTGCCCCTTACAGTCACCAGAGGGAGCCTTGGACCATAGCCATCTGCATGCCCCTCTTTCCAACTTGGAAGAAGAGATTTTCCTCAAGATGTCACCTCCCATCCCGACTCCCCACAGCAGGAGAGAGAGGACCACCCTGGAATCCAAGAAAAATCTGGAAACCAAATCTTTCTTCATTTGGCATAATGCTTAATCTGAACTGAGATGAAGCTTTTTATAGCTTTTGTCCCGTTTGCTGCGGATATGCACAGAGCATACAGCAGAACTACGAATGCGTTAGACCACAGAAGGCAGCCCCGGACCTCACTGGGCGTGCTGCACAATGTGTGGTGCACATGCAGTCATACCTGTGTACAATCTGAAAATTTCTGTATTCAGTACCACGTCTGGTTCTGTGAGGTGTGGTGGGGGACTGTAGTCTGACACTCAGAGTTGCCCTCTAGCGAGTTAATTAATCCCAGTCAGCTCTGACTTGGGTCACTGGGATTGTCATCTTTGTGCCCCCCCCCTTTTTTTTCTTTTTTGCCCGCATCACTTGGCATGTGGGGTCTTAGTCCCCCAACCAGGGATCAATCTCTCACCCCCTGCAGTGGAGTCTTAACCACTGGACTGCCACAGAAGTCCCTCCTGCCACTTTCTGCCGCTAAGAATCTCTTCTCTTCTCGTCCTTACTGGAGCTCGGGAGACGTCTAGGTGTGCCCTGAGGTTCCTGGTCGTTGTCTTGAGGGCTTACAGACCAAAGATCCAGAAATGAGGAAAAGGAAGATTCCTCCAGCAGTCAACAGACAGGGCTGTCCTGTTGCTCAAAGGACATCCTTCCCTCCCCCCACCCCCCGCATAAGGTCCCACGAGACCCTCAGCCTATCACAGGCACTGGCAACCCCAGGCCCACAGCCTGATGATGATTTCTAGCCCAGACAGCAGCAACGCTGGGTCCCGGGGAAGCTGGCAACACCAGGACCACAGCCCCAGCAGGGCTGCCCTCTGGCCCAGACCAGGGCAGGTAATTTGAGGACTTTCCCACTGCCCCATCTGTGACCACCCCCTCTGCTCTTTTTTAACCTCCTTTCAGGAAATGGTGCCGGGGTCCAGCCCCAGTGGATCCAGGGAATTCGAAGCGGGGACAGCGTCGGCGAGGATCAGGAAACAACTGCTTAATTAAACGTTAATTAAGGATATAAAGAGTAATAGAATGAGGATAGCTCAGTGAGGAAATTCAGTGAAGAAAAGAGGCTGAAATAAGGATAGCTCAGTGAGGAAATTCAGTGGAGAAAAGAGGCTGAATAATTCAGCCAGAAGGTGAGAGAAAGAACGACATGGGGAGACCAAGTTTCGGTGAACAAGGCCTGCACTTTATTTTCCAAAGCAGTTTTTATACCTTAAGTTATGCATAGAGGATAATGGGGGAAGGGGTAGGGTCAGGCAGCAAGCCAGGCTTTCTTCCTGCAAACTTATCATATGCAAAAGCTTAGGTGATTTGCATCATCTTCTGGCCCGGAGCCCTGTTAACATTTTAAGACCCTTACTTCAGAAAACTTATTTTTCTCTAAAGGTGATTGGTCAGGTAGCCACCCTCCAAAAGCATTAGATAAAGTTGCATTCCTATAGAGCAAAGGTGTGGTAGGCTATAACAAGAAAAAGAATTAACTCAAGGGTCCCAGGTTACAAACATTAAAGCTACTACTTACGCCAATTATATTAATCAATACACTGCCAGGGACACAGCAGGTAAGGGATATGGAAAACTTAGCAGCAAACATTGGCCCAACAAGTGAAAATCCCTTCATCAATACAATTTCTAATCAATCTTTCTACTCAAAAGAATCCGTGTTTAGACAGTTTAGAACATCTCCTGCCTCTCACAGTTGGGAGGCTCTGAACAATCACATGTGGCCAGAAAAACCTATTCAGGCAGGCTAGAGGATTTCCAAAGGAGTTTGTAGGTTGAAACACTGTCACACCCAGG
>NW_011494876.1:8377279-8407683 GCF_000754665.1 Bison bison bison
CAGCCCGTAAAGTCAGAGGTGTAGGTGAAGGCACAAAGCAGAAAGTAGGCAGACTCTGGTTTTGGGTGTAAATGCTGGAGAATTTCCAGGGGGACTCCTGAGGCTCGATCACGCCTTTGCGTATGCCGAGCCTCCTTCCTCATGACCTTTGTCATGGGTGGAGCTCCTCATGCCGGCTCCTGGCAGTGACAGAATTCCAGTTGAGCTATTCCAGATCTTGAAAGATGATGCTGTGGAAAGTGCTGCACTCAATATGCAATATACCGGCTCCCGGCAGAATGGAGAGGCTATATGAACATCATCCAATTTGGGAGGGATGAGAGTGGGGGAGGGAGAAGTGGCTGATGGGAAAGTCCTAGTCTCTATGGTTCAAGGAGTGACCTTGGAAGATTGGAAAGATGAATCAGAAGAGTCAGATTTCCAACTGTTAAGAGAGTGTTTGTGTGGGTGATGGAGCAGACAGATATGAGATAAACAATGAAAAAGAGATGGAACAAGGGGTGGGGAAGAGAGAGAGACAGAAAAACTTGGGAAACAGACAGAGTCCAAGAGACCCTTTAAAAATGGTCCCAAACCTGGCCAAAGAGTATTTTAGCAAACGTTTCTGAAACAGACCCAATAAACGACTGCTTTTAATAAAAGACTTGGTTTACTACTGTCGTCAACCCTAGTTGGTGTGCCTGAGGCACAGTGAAGCCACACCCACTGAAAGGTCAGAGTGTGGAACAGAGAAGGGTTTACGGAAAGGCCAAGCAAGGAGGAGGGTGCTCATGCTCAGAAAACCCAAACTCTCCCATGGCTCCCAGGGAAGTTTTTAAAGGCAACACTTGGGGTGGAGGCTACAGGGTGGGTGATTTTCTGATTGTGTGGTGGTGAGGGGACAGGTGATGTTTCAGGAACCTGAGTAACCAGCCTTCCAGTTCCAACCAGTGTGGGGTCTAGTCCCTCGGCTCCTCAGATGATCACCAGTCAAGAGCAGCGGCCTGACTTCTGAGGCAACCAGAAACATCCCTCCCCCACCCCAGAAATCTGCTTTGGACAAACAATCCTGATTATCTCCAGAGTGTGGAGGAGGGATGAGGGTACCAGCAAGGTAAATGAGCCTTGCACAGACCGAGTAACACAAGTTCCAGTTATTAAGAGGCTAGAATGAGGAGGGCAGGCACCTTGACGTGCCCTTTAGCAACATGATCCTGGAATCCAGGTGAGCTGGTTTCCAGCCTCACAGGCAGCTCAGCAATGGCAGATCCCGAACTTATCTGAATAAACAGGCAGGTCACCTTCCTCGGCAGGGGCCCAAGGTGTGGCCTCAGCAATCTGTGGCTGAAGCAGCCACACAATGGCCTGGTCCAGGTGAGCCAACAGGGCTCCAGGCTCCCATGGAAATCAAGCAATAGCGCTCCTGTCTGAACCAGTGAAAGCACTGCTTTTGCAAGTCACCTTCAGTCACAAACCAAGAGGCTTCCCTTTACTTGTTATCTGTGTGACCTTGGGCAAGGCACTTTACCCTTCCAAGCCTTGGTCTCCTTGGCTGTAAAATGAGCACAGTGTCCCCTTGTCTCTTATAGGGCTATGTGAGAGTCTGACAAGGTGATGCATGGAAAACACAGAGTAGCAGCTGGCACGCTCACCTGATTCAGTTGTGTAATTTACAAGATTCAGCCTAGCCTGACACACATTACGATCTCCCAGTAATTTCCAGGGACTTGCTTTGGACAAAGCTACAAGTAAGCTTCCCTGGGAAGGAGGAGGATCTCAGGGGCTCAAATAGAAGATAAGACTGACACTGGCAGGCAGCCCATCCAGTGTCTTGCACCAGTCACTCCTGGTGTCACTTCTGCCCAAACAAGGAGCCCAGACTAATGGCGGATTGAGTTCTAAACATTGCTGGTCCCTCAGCCTCTTCAATGTCTGCCCGGAGGGCCCATCCTCAGCAGTATTAACAACCCAGCTCCAGGCAGTGAGGCAAGAGCCCACGTGTGATGCCTGGGGCTTTCCACTGTTATTTCAGAAGCTTCCAGAAGTCTTTCAGGCAGGGCTGTGATAAGTGACCCCTTCCTTCTTTCTAAGACTGTCATTAAAGACGCTCCACCGGACCCATCAATAAAGACACTCCACAGGAACCTGCAGGCTCTTCCTAATCACAAAGGCAGGAAATGGGGCTCAAGAGGGAGACATGCTTTCCTGATTTTGCATTTTCCTAGCACCATAGGACCACAATTACAGGGTCAAGAGAAAAGCTTGAAAATCCACTTTGCAGGTCTATCAAAAGCAGCTCTCATGGGACTTCCCTAGTGGTCAAGTGGTTAAGAATCTGCCTGCCACTGCAGGGGACATGGGTTCAATCCCTGGTCCAGGAAGATTCCTCATGCTGTGGGGCACCGAAACTGATGTGCCACAACCACCGAGCCTGTGCTTTAGAGCCTGTGCTCTGCAACAAGAGAAGCTCACCGCAAGAAGCCCACGCACCGCAACTAGAGAGTAGCCCCCACTGAGCGCAACTAGAGAAAACCCGCTCACAGCAACGAAGACCCAGCACAGCCAAAAATAATTCAATAAACAAGCAAACAAAAGAACTCTCCAGGGACTACTGGTGGTCCAGTAGTCAGGACTCTGCGCTTCTACTGCAGGGGGAGTGGGTTCCAGTGACGGTTTCTAGTGACAGGAGGAGGCGGGAGCCGTGTCCTGAAGATCTTGCCTACTCTCCTTCCAGGGTGATGGCCAGCACGTGCCCCTTTCTGGATGGCTCCACTGAGGGTGCAGCGCAGTGGCTTCTGGACGTGATGCTTAGTTCAACCCATCTAATAGGGCTAATAATCTGGGATCCTTATCCCAGGAGGAAACTGTCTGTCCTCACCCGGGGCTAATAATCTGGGAACCTTATCCCAGGTCTGGGGCTTCTTCATCTGTCCCCAGTCATATCTGTCGTGATTGTCGTGACTGACTTCTCTGGGAACCTCATTAAGCTCAGAGCTCTTGGTGAATATGAGAGACTGGAACAAGCAACATGACAAATATATACTTTCTTTTCTGCTTCATTGATTTCTGCTCTCACTGTTCTGTTTCCTTCTATTTTCTCCCCACTGGGTTTGATTTACTTCTTTTCTAGCTTCTTAAGATAGAAGTTTAAATTATTTAATGTTTAGCCTTTCTTCTTTTCTAGTATTTGTATTTCAGCCTATAAATTTCCTTGTGAGCACTGCTTTAGCTGCATCCTGCAAGTCTGATGTCACATTTTCACATCTCTTATTTTTAAGATCTGTATTCTGCTCTTCCTTGATATATTAAAATAATCAGACCAAGCCCTGAATTTCAATTTAAACCACAATGTTCACCACAGAAAGTTCTCACTCTATTTCCAGAACTACTGGGTTTCAGACTCTGTACAAAGATTTGAAAGAGTGAATATTCTGAGGAGTTTAGGTTTCAAAATGCCACAGAAGAGTCAAAAGAACAGTTTGATGACCCTTACCTTTTATTTTGGATGTATAATTTCAACTGAGTAAAAATTGCAAACACGGGACTTCCCTGCTGGTCAAGTGGCTAAGACTCCGCACTGCAACTGTAGGGGGCCTATGTTGGCTCCCTGGTCAGGGAACTAGATGCCACAGGCCGCAATTAAGAGTTTGTAAGCAGCAACTAAGAGTTTGCGCGCCGCAACTAAAGATTCGACATGCCACAACTGAGACCTGGCATAGCCAAACACATAAATATTAAAATAAAAAACCTGCAAACATGATTGCTGGAAATGAAACCAGTAACTCATGCAAGTAAGGTCTTCCAATGCCTGTAGAACAGCCTTACTTTAAAAAACCCATTTTGGGGATTCCCCCAGTGGTCCAGTGGCTAAGCCTCCTGGATTCCAACGCAGGGGGCCTGTGTTCTGTCCCTGGTCAGGGAACTAGCCCCACATGCTGCAACCAGGAGCTCACATGCCACAACCAAAAAGATTCTGCATGCTGAAACTGAGACCTGAAGCAGCTAAACAAAAAGTAAAAACACTTCGAAAATAGATAAATAAATAATTTTAAGAAAGCAAACAAGAAACACATTTTAAAGTTTACAGAAAATCTGCCAACACTACACTTCATTAAGAGCTTAGAAACAGAAACCACTTGCATGTTGCTGATCTAGACTTATTATATTTATTTCATGTCATTGTGGTCACTTTTACAGCAGTTTAGATTTTCAATTACATTATTGTTCACAGAATTCACAGAATTCATTAACAAACATCCAAAGGAAGGTTTTTCAGTAGCACAGCAAGATAGAAAAGAGGTGCTTTGGAGTGGAACCCGAGTCTGATTATTTAGATAGATGCCTAGAATATTATTGCTTTATTAGTCTTTTTTTTTTTTTAATAATAAATTATTCCCAGGAAACCCACCCTGCCAGGGTTCTTTGTACCGCACCACCCAGGATCACGGGGGACATCATGTGACACAGGGTGCCGGTCAGATCAGCCCCCTGTGCTCCTGCTGCTCTGCAAGCTGGCTGAGGCAGACCGTGTCTTCTGCGCGTGTACTTCCTCCAGCCTGCCGTGCTCCTCCACGGTCCTGCAGCTGACGGGGGCAATCACACATGGGACGCAAAACTTAAATCAGACATAAACAAGGGCTTGGTGAAGGGGGGCTAATGCCCCTAAAACAGCCACTAACTACGCCCGGGAGAATGTTGGAAGCAACAGAAACACCTGGAATCTCAGTCTGTGAGGAACATCTTAAAGGAGATGTCCCCAGTGGTCCAATGTGGCCGCTCTGCAGCAGGAACGTGAGGACTTCTGAGTAGATTTCATGGATGGGTTTTCTTTTGTTGTTCCATGTGAATTTGCATTTTGTGAAAAAACATCTTGGAGATTTCTTCATAGCCCCTGAGGCTCTGTGGATCTATAGAGACCAGGGCTGGAACGGGGGCTGGCTTCCTCAGGGACTGGGGTGCTCCCTCTGCATTTAGGGCAGGGTCCCTGAGAAGTGGTGGCCGCATCAGGTTCTAGAGACAGGAGTGGAGGCTGGGTGTGGAGCTCAGGCTGCGGCCGGGGCCTCAGTCCAGCTTCTTGCTGTTCTCTGTGCTGTGTACAGAAGCCAAGAAGTCGACAAGGAGCTTGGCTGTCTTCCTGGGCCTCTCCATCACCACTGAGTGCCCACAGTTTTCCAGGAGCTCCACCTGGGAGTTGGCGATTGACTTGGCCAACATGTCTGCCCCGGACACATCGAGCACCTGCAGGACAAGAGAGGAAACTAGATGGAAAGGGTTCAGGTGCCCGAACGCACTCCGTGGACAGAACTCCCGTCCAGGCCTGGCAGGGGTGATTTTTTGAACCAAGTCACTCCGGTGTTGGGGCCTGTAGCTGTCTGATGGAAGTAACCACGTGCCTCACGTTTTACTCTGCAGCTCGGTGGCAGGAGGTGTGCTGCTGCAGGGTTACTGTGCTGGAAACACAGGCCCTGCCCTGAGGATGCCCTGGTGTGGTGGGGAAGCCAGACTGGAAAGCAGACAAGAGCAGCGCGAGGTGGTAAAGACTCTGATGGGGGAGGATCCTGGGAGCTGAGAAGCCACAAGGGAGGGGGATCGTGGAAGAGGGACCCGCACAAGGGTGGGAGGATGGTGCGTGCAAGGGACAGCCGTGTGAGCGGGGAGTACATCTGGCCGTGCTGGGAGTCGGGTCTCAGTCTGAGGGCGGTGGGGAGCCTTGGGGCTGTATTAAGGACAGGGACGTGATCGGGCTGGGCCAGGAGAATGCACCCTGCAGCTGGTCCAGGGAAGGCCAAGCTGTGAGGAGGCCACACAGGACAGATGCAAGAGGCAGACACGAATTATCACAAGCCAGAGGACTAGCTCCTGAAGGCCCTCAGGGGATCCCCAAGCTGCGTGACCTCAGACCCTGAAGTGTGTGAATAACAGCCAGTGCTTTTCCCAAGTGAAGCACACCACTTTCCCAGGTTTTCAAACTCCCTTTCATTTCCACCTGGGTTACATCTTGCTATTACCAACTCAGTTAACTGACTTTCTTCTCCTTCAGGGTCAGATTTATATTCACCCCTTCGCTTCACCGCTTTCACCTTCACCTCACCACCCCCCAGACCAGAGAAGGCGGCCCCTTCGCTCTGGCCTTAACGCTAAAAGTAAAATCCCAACAAATTTGAGCACTGTCTGCTTTTGAGCTTTATTCTCCCCAACCCAGACTGGTAATACCAAGATTTGCTGCCCACCAGGAAGTGGGGTGAGCAGAGCGCAGGGCACCCCGGGCTGAGAAAACACAGGAAGGAACAGCTGACGGGGAGCATGACGCGATCTCGCCTCTCCCTGCTGGTCCCTGAGAGCCCAGGTCACCTTGGGGATCTGAGATGAAGCAAGGCCGTCACTGTCCCAGCTCTGGTTTCTGACTGACTAACCGCCTCCTGGCCCCACCTGAGTCACGCGTCTCCGCTCAGGCGTCCACAGAGTCCCTTGGCTGCTGTGAAGGGGGCAGATGAGTCCTCCCTGCTCCTGACGCCCTGGTTCCCGCGCTGGGCATTCTCGGGCGCCTGGCTGATGTTGAGATGGCTGCACACCGGTGCCTCTGCCCCTCCTGCCCCCTGTGCCGGGGCACACCTGGCTTCTCCCCAGTCTCCTCTCCTGGGCCTCCCACAGTCAAGGACAGTTGAGGTGCAGCCTGACTTCCTGCCTCTGCTCACACCACACATGCGATGGGCATGTGCAGTCTGCCCAGGGCTCACAGTGGTGGCTTTCACCTCAGCGTCCACAGGGGCGCTCTCTCAACAGGGACAGCTTTGCTCCCATTTCCCTTCTCACGATGGTCAACAGCGTGAGACGACCAGATACCCTTTGACAGATGGTGTAATTCTGTCTGCCTGCGGGCCTTATAAAGGCTCCATTTCCCACCACCACCTCTTGTTTTAAACTTTTCAAGAACATTCAGTAAGATATGATTTCTAAAGAACGGCTGAAGACAAAAAAGGAGTTTATTAAGTATAAATCAGTATTTCATTGGCAGGTTTATTATGGATGGATTGTGCCCCCTCCCCAAATTCATATGTTCAAGTTCTAACAAAATGTGACTTTACTGGGAAACAGGGTCATCGTGGATGTAATTAGTTAGGATGACATCATTCTGGAGCAGGCTGAACTCCTAATCTAGCATGTGGACCCCTAATCTATCATAACTGGCGTCTTACAAAAATGAGAGGTTTCAACACAGAGATGCACAGGCACCAGGACGACATCATGCGAAGATGGAGGCAGAGGCCAGGGTGAGGCGTCTACAAGGCACGGGACACCAAAGTTCACCAGCAAACCCCCAGGCGCTCAGGCAAAGCCAGGGAACAGGCTCTGCTTCCCAGCTCCCACAAGGAACCAGTCTGCTGAGGCCTGGGTCTTGGATCATAGTCTCCAGAACCGGTGTCACAGTGTTAGTCGCTCAGTCATGTCCAACTCTTTGTGACCCCACGGACTGTAGCCCACCAGGCTCCTCTGTCCCTGGAGTTCTCCAGGCAAGAATACTGGAGTGGGTTGCTGTTTCCTTCCCAGGGGATCTACCCGACCCAGGGGTTGAACCCAGCTCTCCTGCATTGCAGGCAGATTCTATACCATCTGAGCCACCAGGAAAGCCCCCAGTGTATCTGCATGCCAGAACTGGGAGCCAACGTAACTGTGTTGTTTAAGCCTCCCAATTTGTGGTACTTGGTTCCAGCAGGCCTAGCAAACTAACAGAGCCATCTGACAAAGCCTGTCAAAGAGCCTGTCAGCATTTTAAAATGCACAAAGCTTAGATCAAGCTATTCCACATCCAAGAACTGACCCTCAGATACGCTCTCACACTGCAAACACACATGTATAATGGTGCACATCAAGGTGTGGTTTAACGGCAAAAAACTGAAAATGACCTAAGTGACCATCAACAGGGCACTAATGCAGCAGGTAATGGAGTACTATGCAGCTCCCAAAAAGAACATACAATTTTGTTTTGGGCAACAACCATTCACAGATGGTAAATCTAGAGGGAAATGTTTGATGAGGACCAGGATACCCACATGGTCTCAAAGTGCCTCCCTGCAGACTGCTTATTAGTTGCAAGCGGAGAAATAATGTCTATAATGAAGAAATCAGATGTCACAATCAATCAAAATTCCCATCACTGGGATGTCCCAGGCAGGCCAGAGGTTAAGAGGCTTCCACTGCCTAGGGCACCGTTTCAATCCCTGGTTGAGGAACTAAGATCTCACATGCCATACAGTGCAGCCCCCAAAATAAATAAAAGTTTTAAAAATTCCCACCACTGAAGGAAAGACATTCTCCTTCTGAGGATGTGAAGTCTTGCTACCCATGAGATATTCTGGCCAGGGATATGTATCCCGAATTTAATCATGAGGAAACAGCCAACCAACTCAAACCGAGGAACATTTTGTAAAATAACTGGCCCACACTCTTCAAATATCTCAGTGTCATGAAGGATAAAGGCAGAAAGTGGGCATCATTTTATATAAAAGGAAACTAGAAAGACAAAATACGCAGCATGTGATCCTGGCTACAGGGGCAGGAGGAGGAGCACTCTATGAAGGACGTCACTGGAACAAGGAATCCGTTTGAAATATGGACTGTACGTTAGTTAAAAGCTATGTCATCAATGTTACATGTCCCAGGTGTGACAATGTCCTGCGATCATGTGAGATAATATTCTGGGTGCAGTAAATACCCCCTGAAGCACTGGAGGTAAAGGGACATGACGTAAGCAGCTCACTCCAAATGGCTCCAAAACACGTATTTCTAGACCTGCCTAGATGAGGCGGTAAATGTTAAAAAGTTGGTAATAAGTGAGATGTGGCACGTATCATGGAATGACACTCAGCAATAGAAAGGAACAAACTGTTGGCATAGGCGACGATATGGATGAACCTCAGAAATATCACGCTTGAGTGGAAGAAGCCAGATGCAAAAGACCACCACTGTAAAATATCATTTTATGAAAATTTTAGATAACTAAATTCTAGACAAGACTTCAGAAACAGAAAGCAGGTCAGTGGTTGAACAGTGCTGGGGCAGGAATGGAGATGAACTGCAAGTGGGCAAGAGAGAACCTACAGGATGACAGAAGCGTTCTGCACCGGGGCCGCATGGGGTGGGCAACAAGGTAAATTGTATAGCACGTGAGCTTTTGAACAAGCAGTTAAAACTGATGAAACTGGGTAAAGGCAGATACAGGAGTACTCTGTACTACTTTTACAATTATCCTGTAAATTTGAGATTCTTTCAAAATAAAATATTTAAAGCACTAGAATGTGTGGATCTCTTCAAGCTGATATTAAATGATTTCCCAGGTACATATTTCTCATATATATGAAGCAATTAAGGTGCGAAACTGTATATACTGCATGTTTGAAAATCTTATACACAACACTTCTTTATGCACACTGATAGATGCTTAGAATAGAAACAGGCAAACAACAGCCCCTGCCGGCTTTGTGACTGCAGGCTCCCGGGAGCTCTGCCTGCCATTTGCTCTGCATGTCACCATCACAACAGAAGAGCTGAATAGATGAACAGGAACTTATCACCTGCAAAGCTGCAAATATTTACTATCTGGCCCTTTTAGAGAAAGCGTGTGCCAACCGCTGCCTTGGAAAATTTAAAAGAAACACACACAAACTGTTAAGTGCTGCCTTGAAGAAATGGGAACTGGGATCTAGGATGTCAAAGAGACCGAGTGTACTCTTATCCATCTTTCTGTACTCTTTCAAGGTTTCTGTACCATGTGACTATCTGGCTTTGAGAAAGATAATTTACGAACATGCTTTCAAATTGTCTTACATTTTAAGAGGTCAGCGTCACTGCCCTCAACTCCCTGTGAACGCCGGCACATGGCACCAGGTGTGCGCCACCTCTCCCTGGTATCAGAGAGCAGCCAGGCTCCCTTCATAAAGGACCACGAGTTTGTCCTTTGGAGGCTAGTGTAACTGGCACAGGCAGCCCCAGGGACACGCCACATACCTGGTCTTGTTTCCCCCAGATGATCTGCGTGGGGACCTTAATCTTGTCCATGTTCTGATGGAGGGAGTATCTCGACTTCTCACTGACGATTTCCAAAAACACTTTGTAAGGAAGGAAAATAAAGTGAGTGTGGGCTGTGCTGTGGACACCACCAAGTACAGGAATTAGATAGTGTGTATGTATATATATAGGGCTTCCCTGGTGGGTCCCTATGTATATATAGGATATATACAGGGTATATAGTCTTTGAGTCTAAGGCACTGCGTCTTTCTTGAGGGGTCCCAGAAAACTCTCAGTCTCAGAAATGTAAGGAAGACGAGCAGGCCACCCATAAGATGTGTCACAGGCTCAGAGGTCAACACAGGGCTACTTACGCTTTCGGTAGAAGGTGTTGTGAGGGATGCGGACATCAACAAGGCCCTGCAGGATCTAGGGATAAATAACCCAAAGTCAGAAGGCGAGGGAGAATTCGTATTCTCAGGCCTCAGAAGGGTCTGGGACAAAGAGGGGAAATCAAAGGCCAGCAGTTTCGGGCATTGTCAAGGTTTGTAAGGCCTGGTCTCCAAATTCCCTTGATGGCCATGCAGTGTAATGGGGACTTAGGTTCATAAGAGGCTTTTTCTTTCTCATAAGGAAGGAACTCTGAGAATAACTGTGAAGCCAAAGGACCCCGGTGGCATGTAAGCTGCTTCACCTATGAGGAATTCTCTGCTTATCCTGAGACATAATCAGAATGAAAATAATATCAAGTAATTACTCAGTGATACCCAATATAAAACAAGGTCTATTAAAAAAAAATTAACTATCGGGGATGATGGGCCTCTTAAGCAGTGAAACCAACCACTGGGGAAGTTCTGGGAAGGCTTTCGGTGTCCTGAGCTCACTGCGTGACAGGCGGGCTGTGGCGCTTCAGCACATGCCGACGGCCAGGGCTCCTGGACCTGGGAGACCACCCGGAGAGGTGCTGGGGCCAGGGAACGCGGCCTGCCTCTTCCCCACCTCAGGGTGCTTGAGGCAGGGTGCTTGAGGCAGGGTCCCAGGGCCACATTAGCAGCCGTCACTCCTCTCATTTCCCTAGGAATGGACTGAACCCCTTCAATACACTCTCAGGAGTCCTGCACACTGACTGAAGTGGGAAGACCCAGTCATAATTGCTCTGGATGAAACCCACCCGCTGGAGCATCTGATTATTCTGGAAGTGGAAGCCCAGAGGTGAGACCAATGGCAAACTGTCCAAACACGGTGCTCAGCATCAGATATTTCCTTTGTTCTACTGTCCATCCTGTACCCATGCATCTCTCCATCTTGCATTCACCCATCCACCCTCCACCTCTGCTCCGCACCCCTGCCTACCATCCATCCTGCATCTCTGATTCAGACATGCACATGTCCATCCGTGTGTCCACTTAGCCTGCAGCTACCCATCCATCCTCCATCCCTGCTTCATGCAGACCTCCACCTATCCATCACCCACCCACGCAGCACCTCTGAATCACATATGCATACATCTACACATGTATCCATCTGTCCTCCATCCACCAACCCATCATCCTCCGTCTCTGCCATTTCTAGACACCCTCCCATCCATCCATGCACTCGGCCATCCATCTCTCTAAACCCCTAAATCAGTGATGTATGCACACACATCCGTTCATGCACCCCTGTACCCTGCATCTCCCCATACATCCATTCTCCATCTCTGCATTGTTCAGGCTTCCTCCCGTCCACTGATCCATCCCCTCTATACCTAGGACCTATTTCATGCAAGCACTTTGCTGCAGGCTGGGAACAGAACAACCAAAGACACAGTCCTTGCTCTTACTGAGGTAGGAACGGAAGACGCAAGGCAGCCAACACAGTCATTACACAACGTGACACAGTAGGCTGAGTGCCTAGGGGCTCCTCCCTGACTACAAGGGCAAGATTTTGGGATCTGCATTACTTTTTTCCCAGTGTCTTCACTTCTCTGACAACTCAAAACGTGGAATTTTCTAAAACCCTACTTGGTTACTCTATTCTGGAAAGAGATCAGTGCTGAGAGAGGACCAGTGTAAAGTCATGACTGAAAAGAGAACTTCATGGACAGAACATGCCACAGAATCTGATTCTGTGATGCTTCCTCAGAGATGGGCCACATCCATTAATGAGTCATGTTCACGACCTCTGCACAGAGCCCATTCTCTCAGCTCCCAGGAGGACCCATCCCACCCCAGGCAGCATCCAGCTCCTGAGACAGAGTGAGAGAATGTGCTGTTGTGAGGTCTCACTCATGGACTCTCGGTTCCCCACGCTATCTCCTGCACGACCTCATTTAGACCCATGACTTTTAATACCATCCTTGGCTGATGGCTCTCATTTTACAGCGCAGGCCAGACTTCCCTCAGCTCCACTCATATTTCTAACTGTCTACATGACCCCTGCACATGATGGTGTCTCAGGGAACTTGAACTTAACACATCCAAAATGGAGCTCTTAGCAGATGCCCCAATCCCACCCTCCCTCCCCTTCCCCTACTCAGAAAACACAACCTTGGGACTTCCCTAGCAGTCCAGTGGTTAAGACTCCATGTCTCCACTGCATGGAACACAAGTTTGATCCCTAGCTGGGGAACGAGAATCCCGCGTGCCACGTGGCATGGCCAGAAAATAATAAAAAAATTTTTAAAAGGAGGAAGAAAACACTACCTTTATCCAACTAAAGTATCAGAAGTCACCTGTGACTCACATTCTCTCATCCTCCACTTTCCACTGGCCAGTAAGTCCTACCTCCTTCCTTCCAAAGCTTCTCAGATCTCATTCTCCACTACTACTACGCCGTCTACACCCTCATCCTGGAGTAACACAGCACACTAACGGGCTTCTCCGTTTCTGTCTGTGTTCCCCTACAACTCTTAAGTGTTTCTCCTACTGTATTTAGAAGAACTCCAGTCTCCTTCCCATAATCTCTTAAAAGTTCTACATGATCCAGCCTAGTGGTTCTCAAAGCAGTTCTTGGGATTATAAGACATCACACAATTTTCATAATAACACTAAATGTCGCTTGCCTTTTTCACTTTGATTCTCTCAAAAGCATGCTGATTTTCAGAGTCTACAGAATGATGGATAATGTCACCATTCTGACAGCTAATGAAATGAGTACTTGTGTATTCTTGTATTTTAAGTTCTCCTGGGGTTTAATTTCTAATGTGGTACACATCAATAGTTACAGCTTTCATAAAAAGAAGCTCGTTGGGGTTGTCAATAATTCTTAAGGGTGTTAAAAGGGCCCTGAAACTTTTTTTTTTAATGAGAATCTTTGATTCAGCCCTTGTGTACTATTCCAACCTCACCTCAACCCATTGTTTCCCTCACACTCTGGGCTCCAGTCACCCTGGCCTCTCCTTCCAGCATCTTGGACTTGACTGTTTTATGCATCCCTGCTCAGGCTGTTTTCTTACAGAGGCTTATCAAAGTTTCTCCTGCCTCTCTGTTTTCAAGCACAGCACTATCTTCATTTCCTCTAGAAAACTTACTACAGTGTGAAATTATCTGTCTTGTTAATTGACTGCTTCTCCCCCTGGCCTTCTGTCTCATTTCTTCCCCAGGGTGCCCAAGCACAGTGTTGGATACATCGCAGACATGGGACTTGCTGAATGAATGGAAGCTGAGGACAAGGAGGGAACGTTGGGGGATGCTGGCCCTGGCCACCTGAGCACTGGGCAGAGGCAGGCACACTGCCGTGGAGGCCACGGTACCTGCTGGGGCACCTTGAAGCGTACGTAGGAGCAGAGCTGCAGCATCTCACTCATCTCCTTCGGGGTGGTCGGGATCAAGGGAATCTTCTCTACGGCGGCCGACTCCTGCAGTTCTTTGAGCCGTTGCACAAATTTGTTATCAGTTGAGTACTGCAGACCTGGGGGATTCAAACCAAAAAAGCTTGGCAATATATCTACCTTCTTACCAAACCCCATTGTATATAGAGAACTTCCAAAATCAGCCCAGACCTAATGTATCTTAGGTGCTTTCCACTGGTAGATTTCTTTTTAATTGGTACTGGCATCCTTGCTCAAAGTCAAAACCACAATTTGAGAAACATAGGAAAAAAATTTTCTTCTTCAGAACATCTTAAGGGCTGGCTACGCAAACTGGGAGCCCATAAGCACCTCAGCCCCTCCCCTAAGTCTCTTTCATCAGAATCTGCACTTAAGTTGCCACGGGATTCACCCGTAGGACCAAAACTAAGAAGAGTTTGAGAGTCTAGAAGACAACTTGCCTGAGCCCCTCTCACACATCTGTAAGGGTTGAGAGGAGACCTGGTGAAACGCATGACTAGAGTGGACTGACTGAGTACTCCTTCCTTCAGCCTGGACCCACTTAATAATCTCTTATTTGGGGTCAGCACATAAAATGCAGTGAAAGTTGAGTCCCCTTTGGAGCTGTCCCACACGTTGGGGCAGGAGGGCAGGAGTGCCCTCTACACAGTCCCTCTTCCTCCAGGGGACCATTAGGCAATCCTGAGCCAGAAGAGCCTTGAGACTGACCATTATTTTCTATCACCTGACACAGGACACGAGAGTTCACACAAGCTGGTCTATGAAGGGGCGTAAAATTAATTTCATTTCAAACACTCAACAAGTTTCTAGGTGTTTAACTTAGCTGAAGAGCTAGAGCTTAGAAAGAGAGGCAGTGGAAGCCACACTGTGCTAGAGAAACCTACATTTCATAAATCTCCTATATTCAGCAACTCCTCTAAATCTAATGTGCATATCGTGCAGCTCTCATGATGCCATGGGCAGATTACATGATCTATTTCTTTTTGCTTTAAAAATAATCCTAAACTAAATGTCATGTGGTATATCCTGAATAGGATCCTGGAAAAGAAAAGGACAATTGTAGAAAAACTAATGAAATCTAAATAAAGCCTGTATTAATAGTAATACACCCATGTTGGTTTCCTGGTTGTGACAAATTTGCTGTGCTATGTAAGCTGTTAAAGGAGAGAACTGGATGAAGGGTACTATCTTTGCAACATTTCTATAAATTTAAAATTATTTCAAAGTAAAAAAAAAGTGTATCTTTTCATTTTTACATACAAACAAATTCAATTCTAACTTTCTAATGGAAACTCAGATATAAAACTCTTCTCTGGGCAAATCAATATACACTCAAAAAAGTCAGTTAGTCAGTTAGAGCTGACCTTCCACAAGTGATTTAAAATCTAGTAACATTCCAGAGGGCTCCAATTCTTCATTTTTTCTTGCCTGAGTTGTGCAACATACAGGATCTTAGTTTCCCAACCAGGGATTGAACCCACGCCCTCTGCTTTGGAAGCACAGAGTCTTAACCACTGGACCACCTGGTAAGTCCCCTCCAATTCTCAGACTGTATCATTATAAGATCAAACGACTTCAGACACAGTGCTTGGGAAAAGGAAAACCCTTTGGGAACTTGCCTTCAATTTCAACGAGCTTGCTGCTGCTGCTGCTAAGTCGCTTCAGTCGTGTCCGACTCTGTGCGACCCCATAGACAGCAGCTCACCAGGCTCCCCCGTCCCTGGGATTCTCCAGGCAAGAACACTGGAGTGGCTTGCCATTTCCTTCTCCAATGCATGAAAGTGAGAGGTGAAAGTGAAGTCGCTCAGTCGTGTCCGACTCTTGGCGACCCCATGGACTGCAGCCTACCAGGCTCCTCTGTCCATGGGATTTTCCAGGCAAGAGTACTGGAGTGGGGTGCCATTGCCTTAGACCTGAAAACTTAACTTTCTGAATGAGTTGAAAGGTTTCAAAGATAAATTTAGTTATGTTTCAGTAGAAGGTGCACAAGTTCAGTTCATGGTTGGGTTCTGGTGGGTAAAGAAGGTAATGGATATGAGTCATATAAAAGAGGTAGTGAATATGAAAGGACTTCTCCAAAACCCACAGCTTGAGTTCTGGAGTCAGATAGCTTAGGGCCAGTTCCTATCCTGGCTCCAGCACTAACATAATGTGCGCCTATAAAATGGGCATACTATCCTTATCTGGACAATAATTACATAGGTAAAAAGCCACTGAGATAGGTACTGAAAATCTGGACAATTTACTATGTGTAAACCATACTCCAGTAAATTACCAGCGATGAAGAGAGAAGCAAGAGAAGGAAAAAGAGAGAAACATTTTTCTTACTAACATACTATAAATTCAAGTATGAAGATTTATATACATATATATGTATATAAATTTTAAATCCAATTTCAGTGTTCATCTCAGTAGCATATACGCTAAAACTGGAACAATACAGATTCAGATCAGCATAGCTCTTGTGCAAGGATGACATGCAAACTCATGAAGTGTTCCATATTTTAAAAAGTAAAAAAAAAAAAATCCAACTTCAGATCATAATTTCTGAGGACATGTTATAGCTCAAGTAGACATGAACACATTTAAGATCAGACACCAAAGTTTGTTGATTTAAAAAAAAAGCTTGCAATGACAAAAGATCTCTGAGTTTTCAGCCAAAAAAGAAAGACACATAATAACAGTACTTTCACCTCACAAGGTTATGGCAAGGATTAAATCCATATAAAGAGTTTAGCTCATAAAAATTCAATAAAATGTTAGATGTTAATATTATCATTATACTTCAAAGTATTTACATGCTGTGAAGTTTTATACACTTTTAAAATAACCAGCTCCGATTCTTTGTGGGACAAAGCTGGCTCTGTATTTTAAAGCTCAATATACTTACAATTATGGTTATGCAACTATTGCTTGATTGTACCACTAAGGCAAACTTTTTTAGTATCTCTACAATATTGTCAAAAATATGATTCTAAAAAGACAGTCACAGCAGAAACCACCATTGACTTCTTCAGAGATTCAGCTCCCGCTGCGTCCACGTCACTCACAGGGTGATCTGAGTCTTACAACTCACCCGCAGGACACACAAGGGACAGGCTGCAGACGTCTGATGGGTAGTGAGCAGCATACACCCCAGCCACGTGGCCGCCCATGGAGGTGCCTACCAGGTGGAAGGGCTTTTTGTTCAGCTTGAGGCATTCTACAAACTAGGAAGGGAAGTGAGAAAGGGGCTTGGTTACACAACTGTGGACAATGACAATGGGGATTCCAGAGCTGAAAACTTTTGTACTTCCCATGGGGACAAGCAGAAAAGGGCTATTGATGAAAGGGGATCTGAAATCTACTAGATTATCCAGATGAGCCCTGTTACATGCATGTACTCTTCTTTACCTGACATGGGTTATTGAGGCTCGTTGGTAAGTGTAAAATCAACAAAGATCCCTCAAATTCATGAGCCAGCAAATTTTAAAAATAAAGATCCCAAGAGTAAATATTTTCTGCTCTGCGTGCCTATTATCTCTGCTGCAACTATTCAACTCTTCTGCTGTAGCACAAAAGCAGCTAAAGACAACATGTAAATGGGTGAATGTGGCTGTCTTCCAAAGGCAACATGTAAACGGGTGACTGCAGCTGTCTTCCAATAAACAGCTTACAAAACTCAGTGGCAGATCAAATGAAGCCCACAGGCCCTAGTTTGCTGACTGGCTATAATTTACAGCACTTTTCATCCATCTAAACATCCACTAATGTAACTACTTACCCATTTGTCTACCCAACCATTCACCCATCCATTCATACAGCTATCCACCCATCCATCTATTCAACCATCCAAATATCCATTCATATAACTATCTATCCATTCATCTATTCAACCATTCGACCATTCATCCAACCATCCATCCAACTTTCCCTCTATCCAATCATTCAACCAACTATCCCCTACATCTACCCATTCATCCAAAAAATATTTATTGGATATCTATTACATACAAGCAACCACGGTCAGCTGCTCAGGATACAGCGAAAGTCAAAGAAACAAGGTTCCTTGCTTCCAAGTAATACACAGTTTAAAGAGAGGAGAGGGGCAGACATTAAATAAACATCCTTGAATGGAGAAAATATTTAATGTCAACCTGAAGAGTATGAACCATTAAATTTTGAAATGGTTCATGAGCCCCATGACTTTGAAAGCTCAGTCAGACAGGGCTGAAGAAAGATACTAAATCAGAACAAAATGAAAAGATCACCCTCCCCATCCTCCACAACTAGGCAGACATGCTGTTACCATCATCAAGCAGCTGGTAACCAAAAAAATACACTCTAAAAAAATAAACGGTCTTGAGGAATTCTAAACTCCCTTTTTGAAGAGTTGAGAAAATGAGACTGTATTTCTCCAGAAACAGTTATAATAGGTTGAAAGAAGTCAGCAATAAGCCCTGGCCCACTATGGCTGACCGGGGATACCCTGGGCTGCTGCCATTTTGTTTGCAATTATGAGTCAAAACGGAACCCACGATGACTGTTCTTCAGACTTGGGGATGCAACGGTGGCCAAGACCCACCTGGGCAGTTTTTTGGTGGAGCCTCTCTGCTTACCTGGTGTATCCTCTTGACTTGCCCATCTATGGACAGGTCATCCAGTGAGGACCGGGTGGTGCCCTCATGCCCTGGCATGTCCACACAGACCAGGTGCAGGTTCTTCGGGAGGAACTGGGGACACACATGACCAAAGAGTCAGAATGTGGTGTGCGGAGCATGTCTGCCCATGTTTCTGGGGAGGCTCCCCCCACTTACCAAGTGACCTGGACAGCCTCCCCGCTGGGGAGGGAGGAACCTAAACCGCCCCGTGTCTTCCCATAGTAACATCTGACATGAATAAACACTGCCAGGAGCCTTACAGAGAGCAGAAGCCCCCACAGTCTAATACACAATGGGAGAGGCCTCGGGATGACTGGAAAGGGGAGAGCAGAGGTCGGGGAGCAGCTTGTGTCCTTTGCTCTTTCCTGACACCAGCTGGCAGGCCCTGCCTCCTTCTCCTTTCCCTCATCCTCTCTATGCTTATCCCAGTCTTGTAGCCACCAACTTGCCACTATTAATACACTGGGTGATTCTGTTCTCCCAGAGCCCCAGCCAGTTTCAGAGCCCACAGGAGCAACACTTCTCCTAAGAACCATGTCTGATCATGTCTGATCGCCCTAGTTCTGGTCTCAACTCTTTTTTTTGTGTGTTTTTTTTTTACATTACGATCTAATTCCCTAGGTATTTTTATCCTAAACACCTTCTTCCATTTAAATATATGCCACAGGAATTTGAGATAGATCAGCTATCAATAAACAACTAACCAGTTATATGAAAGATGAAGAGGAAGTCAGAGGTTCATTAAAGCACGATGACTGTCCTGATACTGAACTTTGGAAATAAGAAACTAGGGGATGTGTGAGCCTTTTCGTCCTAATGGAGAGCATGCTTGGGATTAGTCAGGTACTGCTTGAGGTGGGAGCCTGGGGTCCTTCTCTGCCAGACTTCTCCCAGCCCCCATCTTCACCAGCTGTTCACTTTTACCAACTAAAGCAAACTGACACAACCAAATAAACCAGGAGAGAAATGAGTGATTTGAGAAACCATCCCAGAAAGCTGTCAGATCAAGACTGCTTCTCTAAAGGGCTAAGGAAAAGAGAAAGCAGAAATGGAAGGAAGAGAGGAGGAGGAGACAGGGAGAGAGAAGGAGAAGCAGAGAAGGGAAGAAGAGGGGAATCTTGGAATATACAGAAATGACTTTTCAAAACCTGGCCTTTGATAGTCATGACAGTCCAAATATGAAGCAGAGTATCAGAAACTTTCCAAAGAAATAGTCATAAGGTGAAATCATTGGTGAGGCACTGATTTTATAAACAACATTCAGCTCAGTAAGTTCTGTCTGAAAAAGGATCTGAATAATATGCTACACTAGTTTAGGGTGCTTTGAGCCATTATACCGGGTTCCCTCTGCTCTCTACCACTGCTGATGACATCATATTTAAGTAGAACCCCCTCTCTTCTTTTTTTTTGCTGAGTGACACCCTCTGAGGAGGGAAGGCTCTGGCACCCCACCTTGACCATGCTGAGCCACATGTCCTTGTGGGCAGAGAATCCGTGGAGCATGAGGATGGAAGGTTTGTGGCCAGGCCTGCCACGGAAGGAGTAGCAGAACTGATAGTCTTCGTGGCGCACATAGCGGACCTGCATGCCCAGCGTCCTCCGCCAGTACCTGGGGACGGAAATACAGGCAAAATCAAAGTCAGCGAGCGCCAGAGAAGCAGCTTCGGGAGGCGGACTCTGTACAGCTTTACTTCGAATTAAGAGCAATGATTCTCCCAGCCCTCGTCCTCTACACAGTCACCCTCGAGGACCACTAAGTCAGGCCATTCCAGAAAGTACCTTACATGAATATTCTGGTATAAATATTCCTAAGCACGCTATCAGGAAGGGAAAAGGGGGCGTTTTCTTAAGAAGCATGACACATGGAGAAGGAAATGGCAACCCACTCCAGTATTCTTGCCTGGAAAAGTCCATGGACAGAGGAGCCTGGCAGGCTGCAGTCCATGGGATTACATGACTGAGCATGTGTGCATGAGGGTGGAGGGTGACGGGTTGGTAGCAATAAACTGGTAGAAAAAAAAAAAAAAAGCATGATACACAATAATCCTCTGTTAATACATATTTCTAGTAGTTTGAATCGCAGGGCAAAGAAGGCTGTGGGACCTCACGGGTATGTGCCTTGCTCAGCTGAGTTTCAGGAGAATTCAAAACGGCTGGTGGTAAGCCTGGGGAGGACTCTGGAGAGGCCAAGACAAGGGTGGCCTCCCCTTCAGAGAGCTGGCTGGCAGCTCCTGGTGGGCCATGTTCACTGAAGCCTAAAATCTGGGCCGAGCAGCCGTGGACTCGCGGGCCTGAGTGCCACAGGGCGCAGTGCAGCTGACCTGGAAGACCTTACCACAGAGGCACTTTAACTGGCAGGAAATGCATCAAAAGACTTAGATAAAGTGTGTTCCCTCCTATCACCTGCAACTCGCTGTTTATTTGTGGAGATGAGGAATCAGACTCTGTCGTCAAGGCTGCCATTGCTGGTGGACAGGTTACTCCACACCCACACATCCCTGCATGGGAAGAGAGGACAACCGGAGACTGACCGGCGATGTCTGAATTCCTTGTTGTCTCAGGACTCCACACACCTCACAGCTGTTGTCTTGAATGATTCCAGTGACTGCCTCTCTGTGAGAAACACATTTGCCTGTTTGTGATTCTATCTGAGCAAGCTGGTTTCAACCAACAAAATCTCTGCATTTGAGTCTTAGCCTTATTTATTTATCTATTCTTGGAAGTTTGTTTTCACTGGGACACAGGGGATGGGTTGTGAGACATCTCCACGGGCCTGATCTGTCAGTGAAACATCCATTCTAGTCTTCCTGGGACAGCTTTTAGGAACTTTCTCATCCCTTGGAACTGATGCTCTTGCTGGCAGCAACCTCTTCAGGTCCACTGGTTACAGTTCCTCCCTGGGGGAGAATCTCCCCCTTTTTCTTGGGGACACTCTTGTTTCCTGACTCTTCACGGTCACTAACTGGTTCCTCTATTGGGAAAGATATCTTCCTCTGGGAAGACTTCCACCACCAGCTGTCTCTTTAAGATCACTACTAACCAGCTCCTCCTTGGAAGAGGATTTCTTTTTCTTGGGTTTGGAGAAAGATACAGATGACTCTTCCATTCTATCCTCCCGATGGGCCTCCTGAGGCTTCCACTTTCTTCTTTTCGGTCTTGCACTCGTCTCCTGGCACTCCTCCTGAGCACTGCTGTAGTTTTCCAAAGATGTGAAGGGAACTGCAACCAGCCTTTCTTTTTCTTCTTCAAGCATTTCTTCTCCTGTTTCTCCAGCTTCCTAGTAATCTCAGCATCGGCTTCCTCTGCCTGAACAATTATCTCTATCACAACATCCAGATTCCTGCAGGGCACCTCTTCAGTCTCATAGAAGGACAGCTGTTCCTCAGCTTGCTCTTCAAGTTTCTCCACAAATACAGCTGAGGGCACCTCAGAGAAGCAATCAGTTTATAAGGTGATACAGTATTTGTTTGCCAGGAATTGGGACATGTGGCCTTTGCTTTTGATGGTTGCCTGGCCAATGAACATGGAGTGGAAATGAGGCCATATTTTGGGGTGTTATCCCTTGTCTTCAGGGCTCTGCAAACCTGGTCCCTTTCCTGGGTCCGGGGAATCACTTACAGACCAGGGCTGGCCAAACAGAACCTTTCTCATACTTAGTGATACTGTGGTTTCAAAGAAGCTGATTGTTCTCAAGAATTGGATTTTAATTGACAAAAAATTAAACCACAAAATAGTGTGGATTTTAATTGTGATGCAGAATTTATGGTAATACACATTTGATTTTGCAGAGACATTATTTCCACTATGGTACAGAAGCTCAATATAAGTCATATGCCCTCCTCTGCCGTCCACTCCAAATACATTTTTCCTACAGACTTTGGGAGTAAGAACTTGTTTCTTAAGAATTATCTCATCTGTTCTCTGGTTTTACTCCTTACAACATATGGCAGTTGGTTGAAAGCTCAGCTTCTGTTGGTTACATAAGACTTGGCAGTGCTGGAGTTTGGCCTGAAAATGATTTCAATATGAAATTACCATCTAAACAAATTGAACACTCTGCATGAAGAATCCCTCCAAGATGGAAGATAATTAATTCAATCAGAGATTGACTTTGTGGTACACTTTGTACCAAAGAGGTAGCCAAGACATGCAATAGCAAATAGCCTAAGTGGATCAACTTTATCCCCTTTGTATAAAAAAAAGGGGGAGAGGGAGAGGAAGATAAATATTTATATTTACTTGTACTTGCATACAAAAAGCATGGGATCATATACAAGATGCTATTAATATGAGTATCTGGAGCGGAGGTATGAAGTACTTTTGAGAAGAAGGTAGATGGAGAAGGAACAATGGTGGGAGGGAGACTTATCATGTTCTTTCTAGTACTTTTTCAATGAATATATTCCCTATTCAAAACATTAAAGATACAATAAAATTGGCTAGCTTAACAGCTCTATTTATGACAAAATATGCATATTTCAAAGTTCTAAGTCATGACATGGTAACATGAATTTGTTCACTCATTTATATCCCAGTTCATTCATTTTTTGGCTATATGATCATGAAACTCAATTTCCTCATCTACAATATGGAAAACTATTGCATTCTACTGAGGATATAGTTAAGACTAAAAGAGATAATCCAAAAAAAAATTTTTTTTTAATGAGATAAGCCATTACAGTTTTGTTCAACACACAGCCCAACACACAGGAAGTAGCCGATAAATGGCAGTTTCAGTATTATATAAAAAAAGATTCTGTCCTTCAAATATATCATTTGCCAAAATTCAAGGGAGAAACGTGGAAAATTTTGTAACACATATGACAGCCATATAAGTGGAATCATACAGTATCTGTTCTTTGGTGATTGGATTATTCCACTTAGCATAATGCTTTCAAAGTTCATCCATTTTCTACACTACATCAGAATTTTTTTCCTTTGTAAGGTTGAATAATATCCCATTGTATGTATATACCACATTTTGTTTATCATTCATGGGTTGATGGACATTTGAATTATTTCCATTCTGTTGGCAATTATGAATAACACTGCTATGTACATTGGTAAATAAGGATCTGTTTGAGTCCTTGCTTTCAATACTTTGATGTATATACCCAGAAGTAGAAGAGTTGGATCATATAGTAATCCTAATGGTGCTCCCCCAGTGGCTCAGCGGTGTCAGAGAATCTGCCTGCAAGCCAGGAGATGCAGGTTCGATCCCTGGGTTGGGAACATCTCCTAGAGGAGGAAATGGCAACCCTGTCCAGTATTCTTGCCTGGGAAATCCCAAGGACAGAGGAGCCTGGCGGGCTGCAGTCCATGAGGTCGCAAACAATTGGACATGACTGAGTGCACACACGCGCACACACGCACACAGAGTAATTCTGTGTTAAACTTTCTGAGGAACACCTAAACTTCTGCATGGTAGTCATACCACTTTACATTTCTACCAGCAAAGTGCAAAGGTTCCAACTTCTCTACATACTCACCAAAACTTGCTATTTTTCATTTTTTTAAAAACTAACACCTATCCTAATGTGTGTATAGTATATCATGAGGTTTTGATTTGCATGTTCCCTAATAATAAGGATGTTGAATATTCATTTCTTTTTATAGAAATGCAGTTTATATACCCTAAAATTCACCCTTTTAAATAGTACAACTGATGAGTTTTTAGTGTTCATAAAGTTATACAACCATCACCATTAATCCTGGAACATTTCCATCAAAAAGAAACTCAACTACCCACTTAAAAAACAGTTAAAAAGGTAAATTTTGTATTGTGTATATTTTACCACAATAAAAAAGAGAAAGAAATCCATACCCATTATCACTCACTTCCCATCTCCCTCCCCTTGCACCTCCTGGCATCCACTAGTTCACTTCAAGTCTCTATGGATTCTACACATTTTCTATAAGTGGGTCTATTCAATATGTGGCCTTTTGTGTCTGATACATTTTACTTAACATGTTTTCAAGTTCATTCATTATAGAATGTATCAGTACTTCATTCCTTTTTTCTTTTTTTTTTGGATTTTAAAAAATGATTACAGGATTTTCTATTAAATGGTAGTAAGTGATACAGAATTCTATCATTTTCGGTTGACCCATCATGATACAATAGGATTAAGCAAATAACAGTTATATATCCACAATAGTAAAAGATGCTCAGTTTTCACAGTCAATAGCCAGACAAAAAATAAAAGATAATTACAGTTGCAAGCCATAATGGAAACATGGTTAACCTAACTATATAAAATACATACATACAATTTGGGGGGTTAAGTAGAGTGATGTGTTAAGTAGAAGTGCATATGTACACAGGTTTTCACCTGCCCAGCCAGTCCACATCTTTTACTTGGTACATTTAATGTGTTTACATATAAGCTTACTCCTTGGAAGGAAAGTTATGACCAACCTAGACAGCATATTCAAAAGCAGAGACATTACTTTGCCAACAAAGGTCCATCTAGTCAAGGCCATGGTTTTCCCAGTAGTCATGTATGGATGTGAGAGTTGGACTATAAAGAAAGCTGAGCACCAAAAAATTGATGCTTTTGAACTGTGGTGTTGGAGACGACTCTTGAGAGTCCCTTGGACTGCAAGGAGATCCAACCAGTCCATCCTAAAGGAGATCAGTCCTGGGTGTTCACTGGAAGGACTGATGCGGAAGCTGAACCACCAATACTTTGGCCACCTGATGCAAAGAGCTGATTCATTTGAAAAGACCCTGATGCTGGGAAAGATTGAGGGCAGGAGGAGAAGGGGACGACAGAGGATGAGATGGTTGGATGGCATCACCGACTCAAAGGACATGAGTTTGGGTAGGCTCCAGGAGTTGGTGATGGACAGGGAGGCCTGGCATGCTGTGGTTCATGGAGTCGCAAAGAGTCAGACACGACTGAACGACTGAACTAAACTGAACCGATAAGGTAATTATCAATGCATATGATCCTATTACCATTTTCTTAATTGTTCTGGGTTTATTTTGTGTAGGTCTTTTCCTTCTCTTATGTTTCCTGCCTAGAGAAGTTCCTTTAGCATTTTTAATAAAGCTGGTTTGGTGGCGCTGAATTCTCTTAACTATTGCTTTTCTGGAAAGTTTTTCATTTCTCAACAGAAACTCTACAAGCCAGAAGGGAATCGTGTGATATATTTAAAATGATCAAAGGGAAGAACATACAACCACGAATACTCTACCCACCAAGACTCTTATTCATATTTGATGGAGAAATCAAAAGTATTTCATTCCTTTCTCAGGCTAAATAATATTCCATTGTATGGATAGGTCACATTTGTTTATCCACTTATCTGTTGATGGACATTTGAGTTGTTTCCACCTCTCAGCTCGTAGGGATAATGCCACTATGAACATACATATACCAGTTTTCCTGTGGATATATGTTTTCTGTTCTCTTGAGTGTTCTCATTTCACCTAAGAGTAGAATTTCTGGGTCATATAGCAGCTTTTTTTTTTTTTTTTTTAACCTTTTGAGGAATTCTCAGATTGTATTCCAAAATGCCTGCATCATTTCACATTCCCACTAGCAAAATACGAGGGACCCAATTGCTCTACATCCTTCACTTTTGTTTTTTAGAGTAACTTTCCACGGAAGTATAAAGAATATAGAAAGGCACACATATTATAAGTGTACAGCCCGATGAATCTGCACAGAGGGAATGAGCCCACCACCTGCCACCCAGATCAGGGTCTAGACTACGAGTAGCATCACAGATGCTTTACCTCCTAAAGGTGACCACTGGCTCCCCTTCAAACAAGAGGGTTTTACATGTGTAGGACTTTATCATACAGTAAGTTCTTATTTGTATTTGACTACTTCCACTTGATATTATGTTTGTAAGGATCATTCATGTTGTAAAAGATAGCACTATTTCTTTCCTTATGGTAAATGGTATCAGTAAAAGACTTTAAATGTTCTTTTTGTTTGTTGCTATAAAATAAGAATAAAACTGATTTTTTTTTTTAATACATTGCCATGTTGACTAATGCAAGGTTTCGGACTTTATTTATCTCAAGCCAACATTCCTGAACTATCTTTATTTATTTATTCATTTTTAAATTTATTTATTTTTAATTCCACTGTGTAGCATGTGGAATTTTAGTTCCCAGACCATGAACCCATGTCCTCTGCAGTGGAAGCACAGAGTCTTAACCACTGGACTGCCAGGGAAGTCCCTGCTAACTTATCTTGTATTTAGCAATCTTGCCAAATTCACTTTTTAATTCTAATAAATAATCGACAGATATCATTATTATTTCAGACTTTCTATGTACACAATCAAACCATCTGAAACATCAGTTTATTTCTTTTTTTCTAATTCTTATCTGCTTCTTTCTTACTTATATGATTTCTTGATTGCACAACTGAGTTTCTTTGGGAAAACAAAAATCTTTTAAAATGTCAGTTTTTTTCATCCTGCGAACAGTACTGACAGCTTATACAATGAAAACCAGAGTGGCCCCTGATGTCACCCACAGTGGCAATGGCATCCTCAGCATGGCTCTCTGTGGACTCTCTTGGCCAAGCACATGGTGCCTCCTGCAGGAGCAACCACAGTCCCCACCACTGTGGGACTGTGCCGGCCACACTCCAGGGACACTTAGACCCAGAGAGGGCTGTTGCCAAGACTGGCTGTGGCCCACTGGGGACACTGCTGCTGAGCCCTGAGGAGCTCAGGAGACCCACAGGGAAGTCCGGGGACAGAGGGAACCTGAGAGGCCCTCCTCACACCTGCGTGCTCACTCAGCAGGGAGGCTCGGCGTCTCTGGGATGCCCAGCTACCTCTGTGGGCTCCTCTGGTGGCTCAGCGGTAAAGAGTCCACCTGCAATGAAGGAGCCACAGGAGACGTGTGTTCGATCCACGGGTGGGGAAGATTCCCTGGAGGAGGGCATGGCAACCCACTGCAGTATTCTTGCCTGGAGAATCACATGCACAGAGGAGCCTGGCGGGCTACAGTCCAGGGGGTCACAAAGACTTGGACACAACTGAGTGACTAAGCAGCGGCAACAGCAGTTACCCGTGCTGCCTGCTGTTCCTGTTCATGTTGCGATCCTGAAAATTAACTAAACTAAGCCAAGTCTGCAGGGGGAACCTACAGGCGGTGGTCACGGGCAGCTGAGTGACTGAAGGCCTTTGGAGGAGTAGTTGTGGTTAAGGGACATGGGGACTGACATAAAGCTGCTCATCCTATGACAACCACTGTGTCAGCGTCACTCACGGTGAGGTGATTTGAAGGAAACAGGCTGTGCGTCTCGGTGGGGTGGGGGGAGCCGCTCACAGGACTTTGGGCAGCTCTCTGCAGTGGTATTATGGGTTCTAATACTATAATCACAGCCCCCATGCCACAACACTACCCGGCATAATCCACAAGGATTTCCAGGATTTCCATCCAACAGCCAACTGGGGTTGCTTCTTGGCCTGTGTGGCCGAGTTCATGAAATAAAGAGCATTGTGTTCATCCTCCAGCTACAGCTCTGAGCAGAGTGACAGGCCGGGGCAGGATTTACAGTCACATGCGTCTGTGGGGTGAAATAAAGGGCTGAGTGTTCTCTGTGGGGCCTCTCTGAATTTTGCTGGTATTACTTGTTAATAGAATCTGCCTGCAATGCAGGAGACCTGGGTTTGATCCCTGGGTTGGGAAGATCCCCTGGAGAAGGGAAAGGCTACCCACTCCAGTATTCTGGCCTGGAGAGTTCCATGGACTGTATAGTCCATGGGGTCACAAAGAGTCAGACACGACTGAGTGACTTCCACTTCACTGAACTTCACTTGTTAATAAAAGTGAATTCTATGCGATGAGGCATTCTTCATAATAGCCAAAAAGTGGAACCAACACAAATGTCCATTTGAATGAATCACATGTGGTATAAACCATACCATGGACCACTATTCAGTCATCACAATGAATGAAGTACAGATACATGCTGCAGCACAGGTGAGCCTTGAAAAGTGCAAGAAGCCAGACACAAAAATGTCACCAACAGGAAAATCCAAAGAGACAGATTACTAGTTGCCCGGGGATGAAGAGAGAAAACAGGGAGTACCTGTTAACAGGTATGGGGGTTCTTTTGAGGGGAGATGAGAATATTCTCAATTAGATGGTGGTAATTCACAATACTATGAATATGTTAAAACCAATTAAATGTATGCTTTAAAATGTGAAGTCTAAACCACATTAGTTTTAACTCAAAAAAGTCAATTATTTGCAATGACATTAATTTTCTCTTGAAAAATCAAGCATCAAAATTATTCTAACAGTCCTAAAGCTTTCTCCATGATGGCCTGAGGAACTTGGGGGTGGGGGACTGTGCAGCACAGAGGCTGGTTTCCACACGTGGTTGGTAGAAACAGCCTTTGGGTGGAACAATCACACCTCTGTTTGCAGCCACATCCAAGGTTATGGGACACATCGTGGAGCTGCACCCTCTGCTTCACTTTGACTTAAGAAACATGGAATTTGTGTGTGCAGGTCCACAGTGCCCCTGCAGGACTGAGTGGGGCACACCACTCTGGTCTCTTCCCGTCAGGGGTCCCATAGGCGTCTTGACCCCACAGCACTCCTGCTGTGCTGGAGTGCTGCAAGGCAATGGCCTCTAAGCAGCCAGAGTCTTAGCTTCATCAACACAGAGGTGGGTGTTGGGTGACCCACTAAAGGGGTCATCACCTCCCCACAAGAGAGAGTGAAAGATGAAAGCTCCCTTCTGTTCAATTAGCTTCTTTTCAAGGATCAGAGCCTGGCTGGCAGGCGGAAAATTCCACACTCTAATGAAACAAAAGGGAGCCAGAAGGGAGGGTGGATAAAGGGCACAAGCACAGTTTCCCTGCATTCTTCCTTGTGGGGCTCAGAAGGTAGTCCTATGTTCCAGAAGTCCTGGTTAAATCTCAATGTGCTTCCCTATGGCACAGAGACGAACCAGGTTGATTTCAGTATTTCTGCCTTCATGGGATAAATTCATGGGCGTGTGAGGGGTGATTTTCTCTGGTAAATGGACTGCGGTATGAAAAGTTACTGAAGTACATCATGAGAAATCCTCTCTCTTTTCAACCATAAACCTGCTTTCATCAAAGGAGAAAAGCTCTGCAACTCTCACACCTCTCAGCTTTTGTAACAAAGAGAAAGCAGTCAATCCTTGGCAGGCAATGGTATCTAGACTAGAATTCATGAACAGAGTGTAAAGCATTGTGCTCATTTTTACTTTTTATATTAATTTATTGTTTGTGGCAAGGATGGCAAGCTTTCCACTAAAGGTAGTGATATTTATGTCACTCAGAAATTAATGTAAGATTTTGTTTTAAAGTCATTTACTCTAAAGAAAACACAAAAGAAAACTAGAGGTGGTGTGCTAACAAGGAAAGAAGCATGAGAATGATTTAAGAATGACAGAAGTTTTGGAAACTTTTTTTCCTGTCACTTTACTAATGAACACTTTTAGACAAATCAAAAAACATTCTGTCCTATCCATGCCATGTCCATGATTCTGGTGTTTCTAACTCATTTTTCAGTGATTATCACCATACCTGTCAAAACATCACTGGATCAGAATCCAATGACCAAGAAAAACCAAATGCCTTTCCTACGAATGCACGCAGAATCAGTGATTTTGGGAGAGAGAGTGGTCTCCTGAGCAAAGACACCATTGGAAACCTGGAAGAATTTACCTGGGGAGAAGCTACCAGTACCAATTCTTCAGGAACATTCCCAACATTCCCAAGGACAAAAAGGACACCTTTCAACTTTTCTGTAAGTCTGAAATGAGTGCTCAGTCACTCGGTCATCTCTGACTCTGCGACCCCCATAGATTGTGGCCCGTCAGGCTCCTCTGTCTATGGGATTTTCCAGGCAAGAATACTGGAGTAGGTTGCCATTTTCTCCTCCAGGGGATCTTTCCAACCCAGGAGTCAAACCCATGTCTCTTATGTCTCCTGCACTGGCAGGGAGGGTCCTT
>NW_011494876.1:8407783-8446076 GCF_000754665.1 Bison bison bison
TGATAAATGTCGAACAGCCACAACCACAAAGCAAAGAAAGCGGTATGATCATGATGCCCTTGAAAATTCTGAACTGTAAAATGAACTTACCAGTAATAGATTCTTATCAGGGCTGAAGGCCACAGGAGAAAAGAGGCTACGAATGCCAGGATAGGAAGGGCCAGCGTCCCGCCCGCAATCACAAACATGTTAACCACGTCAAGATCCATCCTGCTCTTTAGGTCTGGCTTATACCTAGAGGGGCTGAAAAGACAGACAGCACTGAAACTCTGTCTCAAGAGACAAGGTGAAGAAGCAAAGTGGAAGTGAGAAGTGAACAACCCAGAATGAAGAGAAGGATCAGGAGGAAAAAAGTGTAGGTAATGAGGAATCCTTGAGATGATATTTTTTTAAGCTATAAAGGAAATTTTAAGAACAACTGGGGAAATTTGAGTAAGGACTGGTTATTAGACAATATTATTAGATCAGTGACTGCAGTGATGAAGTAGTGGTTATGTTTATATGTAAGAAAACATCCTTGTTCATAGCATTTGCTGAAGTAAATATTAAGGGCTAAAATATAGTAATATCTGCTACTCACTTTTAAAAGTTGAGGAAGAAAAAATGTATATATGTGTTTGTGCGTATGTGTGTGTATAGAGAAGGGAGAAATAAAGTGAAGGTGGTGAAACGTACTGGTGAACCCAACTGTAACCTTCAACTTTCCTATTAGGTTTGCAATTTTTAAAAAATAAAAATTAGAGGATAGAAGACCTGAAAGACAGAGAAAGAGAGAAAGAAAGAACACGTGCATATGAATGCCTATCTATATACAGAATATCACTGGAAGGTATACATGAAACCAGTAATAGCAATTGCATCTAAAGTGGGCAATCAGGTAGCTGGGAGTCAGGGACAGAGGGAAACTTGCTTTTCACAGTCTGCCTTTTAAAATCTTTTGGTTATTTATCATGTACATGCATGAAATGAAGTGTTAGTTGCTCAGTTGTGTCTGACTCTTTGTGACCCCATGGACTGTGCCCGCCAAGCTCCTCTGCCCATGGGAATCTTCAAGATTACTGGAGTGGGGTGCCAATACTTTCTCCAGGGGATCTTCCCAAAACCCAGGGATCAAACCTCAGTCTCCTGCATTGCATGCAGATTTTTTACTGTCTGAGCCACCAGGGAAGCCCTATTCATATATGGGCTATTCAAAAATAAGTAACACAATAAAAATTTAGGAGGGAACACGTCAACATCCGAGCTTCCAATGCACTTTCTGATGTCCTCCCAAAGACTTGGAGGACACATGTGCAGGCTAGAATGGGAGCCCTAGGAGGGCAGGGACTGTATCCCCAGCACCCAGACTGGGGCCTGACCCATTTCCAAGGGCTCTGGAAGTCACCTCTCAATTAGAGGCCCCCACCCAGTTCTGTCTCATGAACAACACGGTTTATTTTCCATAGAATTTAAAAAGTATTTCAAGTTCCATCATCCTCCCCAGTAGAGAAGACAACGCCTGCTAGGATCTGTTGGTCAGGTGTGGCCCTTTGTCACCTGAGGACTCCGTCACTTGTGTTAAGTGTGCGTCTCACTAACATAAAAAGGACTCTTCTTCAAGAAAAAGCACACATCTAGCAAATCATGGTCTTCTTTATATTTCCTGTGAAACAGAGAGCTCTGCCCCATACACCTCTATCAACTGATGTGTACTTCAACTATATAATGATTTCATGATGGCACAGTATGACCTCAAGCCCACTGAGTGTGGGGGTCAGCCCACTTCCTCTGCAAAGGGCAGATGATACATAGTTCAGCATTGTGGGTCATAGGTCTCTGTCATAACTACTCAAGCTGCCTTTGCAGTGAGACAGCAGCCATACAACATGAAATGAATGGGTGTGACCATATCCCAGTAAGACTTTACTGTAAAAAACAGGCTTCGGGTTGTAATTTGCTAAACCTTGACACAGTATACCAACCTCATCAAACAGGCATGGTGAGAGCTTTATCCACTATTAAAAATCACTGCAGATGGTGACTGCAGCCATGAAATTAAAAGATGTTTACTCCTTGGAAGGAAAGTTATGACCAACCTAGACAGCATATTAAAAAGCAGAGACATTACTTTGCCAACCAAGGTCCATCTAGTCAAGGCTATGGTTTTCCAGTGGTCATGTATGGATGTGAGAGTTGGACTGTGAAGAAGGCTGAGCGCCGAAGAATTGATGCTTTTGAACTCTGATGTTCCAGAAGACTCTTGAGAGTCCCTTGGACTGCAAGGAGATCCAACCAGTCCATCCTAAGGGAAATTGGTCCTGGGTGTTCACTGGAAGGACTGATGTTGAAGCTGAAACTCCAATACTTTGGCCACCTCACGCGAAGAGTTGACTCATTGAAAAAGACCCTGATGCCCCCCTGATTGGGGGCAGGAGGAGAAGGGGACGACAGAGGATGAGATGGCTGGATGGCATCACCGACTCGATGGACATGAGTTTGGGTAAACTCTGGGAGTTGGTGATAGACATGGAGGCCTGGCGTGCTGCGATTCATGGGGTCGCAAAGAGCCAGACACGACTGAGTGACTGACCTGAACTGAACTGAATAGGCTGAAGCAACAAAGGCACAGAGAGGCTGAGTAACAGATTACTGACTTGGACCCACTCTCTTTGCTCCTAACTCCACATCCTCTGACCTTTTTTTTTTCAAATGGCCTTTCCTCAGATTTTATAACATCTTTGCTGTTAAATAACCACATTCATCACCCCAAATTTCTTCACGAAGATGTGATGTCTCCATTTAGATGTTTGGTCTCTTGTGAGAGGCTTGGTAAAACAAGCTCCTTAGTCCAGAGGGGGAGGCAGAGGCATCTGTAGATGGTCCTTTCAGTTCCATACACACTCTACCTGGGGACAGCCCTGAGTCTACAGCAATGAAAGCTGCTGCCTTCTCAGTGGCACGAGCACTGCCTGTGCTTCTGACTCAACTCTTCCCTCCGTTTCTCAGTCACTGTAAACAGCTTTTTTCCAGCCCACTTATATCACTCACTGGCCTCTTTCTCTTCCTAGAACCAGAGCTCCTTGAGGATAGGAATAATGCTACATGGGTGTTCTCAGTGCCTAGAATAGCACAGGACACAAATAAGGTACAAACAAATTAATAACAAAGTTACAATGTGGGTTCAATCCTGTTTGTTTTAGGGACAGCCATCCCCAATGATGTTGACTATTTTCTCTTTCAATAATTACAAAACTCCCAAGAGGAGTCACCTATTTAATGCTGGGTACAATTTATGATGCTAAAAAGGCCTCACCGTCAAGGGGTAAGCAAATTCATGGCAGAGTGAAGGGAATTTTACAGATCTGTTTGAAGACTGTGGGTCACAAAACAGTTGATGAAGATGGGGGCTGTCAGATTCAAGAGGACTTTTCTTCATCACATAAAGAGTGCTGAGGGTCACCATGAATTCTGATTCCTGAGCCGCAGGAAGTTAATTACATGATGTTCTTTTAGACTAGGAATTAGAACATTTTATGCCCAAAGCCATATTACGTCACTGACTCTGACACTGGCGATGGGAACTCCAACTTGAAGGCATGATCATCAAAAAGAAACCTCATTAAAAAAAAAAAAAAAACTTCATGGCTTCATCAGTGCCTGCTACGGACGTCACAGTCAGTTTGGGGGAAGGTTCGATCTGGCTCCATTCTGCATTCAGTGATAGAATAAAGTCTTTGCTAAGGACATTTTGCAGAGCAGCATCAATTTAGCAAGTCTTGGACTTGTTACAGAGACTCCTGCGTACTTTCCCTGATGAGGTCAAATACAGCCAGGCCCTGAGTGAAGCCACTAATGTTTTCTGAGGTGTCTATATACAGGTCTGGCCATTATTCCTACCTCTATGACATCCTTCTTCTGACAAAGGACTTGTATTTAAAAAGGCAGCTGCCTAGAAAAAAAAATTAACAAAAAAAAAGGCAGCTGCCTACCCTGCTGGGGTTTGTTCACAGGAAGCTCTATGTGCCCAAGGGGGAAGCTGGGCACAGAAAAACTGAAGCCTTATGAGCCTGGAATCACCAATGACTGAACATCAACTAAGGGGTAGAACACGGGGCGCCCCTAAGCACAGGCCCACACAGCAGGCATCTGCAAGATGACTTCAGGCAGCAGAACATTCAGGCTATCTGACACCAGGTGACAGTCCCATACAACCTGAGAAAGTCATTTTTTTTTTTTCAGTTCTTTTCCTGTCTTGCTTAGGTCAAAGAGAAACTATGAGGGTGGTTATTAAATAGCTATCTAACCCCTGAGCCTCCTGCAGGGAACAGTACCTAGCTATTTAATAGCACTGTTTCTTTGTGTTGATTTTTATGGATATTTTCAATTTATGGTAGTGATGCAAATTAATTTAAAAGGAGGAACTAATTTAAAGAAAATGCTAACTAGGTGATACATGGATCTGGTGAACATCTTGGTGGTGACATGAATGGCTGCCAGGGTAGATGTGAGTGATGGACAGGCCCCAGGTTGGGGGCAGGGCGCTCAGGCTGGCCCTTTCACACTTTGACTGTGAGACCTTGGTTTCCTCATTTAATAATGAGAACATTCATCCATAGTAATGAGAACATTCATCCAAAACACCTTTTCTGTCTTTTCCTACTCTGGTGGCTTAAAACACTTCTGAAATTATGCCAGATAACTGAAGACTAGGATCTGGCTTGCCCAGCAGGAGAATCTTCCTGCCTGTTACATTTTCCCTGGAACCTAAAACAGTATCTAGGAAATATTAATACTTGGTGCTTGGTAATGTTTGAGTGTTTGATAATGTTTGAATAGATTGAAAAAGAAAAATGCACCCGTTTTACATATCTGGTGCATCAGGTGAGGCTCCCAACACGTAAAGACAGTGACTTTAGCAGCTCTGCAGCACAGTCTGAAATGACGGACATCAGCAAGGAGAGCCCGCCTTTATGGCACGAGGGAGGGTAACACACTCTCACCCAGAGACCCGGACCTGCCACATGGCCTTTCCCGGGTATCATCTAAGCTGTGCATTTGGGGCCTTTATCTCTGAATGCAGGGACAAAGATTAATCAGACTCCAATAAACATCTGGACTCAAGTTCCCAAGTTTAGTCTGGGGTGAGAGGTTAGGTGTAATGCGTCACAGTTGTCTTTTAACATACTCTCTGACCTTTAAAACCCGTCCTTCTGAGTACTGACACGTTAAATCTTAAGATACAAAGCAAAATTCCAAACAGAACATAAAACACTTTCGTGAAATCTTGGCTTCCCCTAGACATCTACTCATAGGCCATCAGACTTGACACACTAACGTCCTGGTCTCTTCAAAAAGAGGAATATTTTTTTAAAACTATAGCAAAAATACTTTAGCCACCAGATGCGAAGCACTGACTCTTTGGAAAAGACCCTGATGCTGGGAAAGATTGAAGGCAGGAAGAGAAGTCCCCTGAAACAGGATGACATGGTTGGATGGCATCACTGACTCACTGGACATGAGTTTCAGCAAGCTCCGGGAGTTGGTGATGGACAGGGAAGCCTGGCGTGCTGCAGTCCATGGGGTCCCAAAGAGCTGGAACATGACTGAGTGATTGAACAACAACAAAATAGCAAAAATAATGACCATGGCCACTACCACCGTGGCCAAAGACAGAAGAGCAATAGCTTCCATGTACTGAGTGACTGTCGCATGCCAGGTTCTGCGTAGATGGTTTATATACAGCCTCTCATTTTATCCCCCACAATGCTGGGAGTAGGAAGCACTTCTCCCACCTTAAAGATGGAGGAATAAAGACTAAAGAAGTTTACGAGTGCCCCCAAGGTCACCTGACTGGTATGCGGCATGGGCTGCATTTCAGTCCAGTCCTGCAGGTATGTCTGCTTCTTTGCCTTCTCTCAGCACTTACTAAGCAGGTATTTATTGTGCATCAGTTACACGAAAGGCACGGAGTTCACTGTCCCCTTCAACATTCTTTGTACTTCTCCAGAAGTATTTTGAGAGCAAGTAACATGCTAACTTTACAAGTTAACAAGTTACCACCGTATTCTTGCTGGTGTCTTTTAAAAACTAACCAGTGCTGCTTATGATTTTTTTTAATTCTGCAATATGCAAATTCTTTCCAAAGAATATACTCTTGAAATCTGAGTATAAAATCCCAGCTGTTAAACATTTTTGCATCTACCCAACACTAATTTCTGAAACTAGACTCTTGTAAAGATAAACCAGTTTCTCAAAACTATCAGTAATGATCAATAGCTAAAAAAAAAACCATAAAGGCACTAAGACTCTCTTGTGTGGAAGTCCCAGGATTGAAGAGAGAAAATAATTAGAGACACAAACAGTTCACACTCCTTGTCACATCTATCTCTTCCATTATGGAGGAAAACCACACCGAACATTCCAAGGAAGCAGTTAAGCCTGTCCGGTCCATCACTGAAAGTGTGGCATGACCCTAGAATTATTGCCATGAGATGCTCACCTTTCTCCTCCTGGCCTCGTCTCCCCTTCACTCTGGCTAAGCCTACTCTTCCTCTGTACTCTGCAGCCCTGACAGCCCTGATGTATAAACAAGCTATGGCTATGAGCACACCTGGCCTGGTTCCTAAAATTCTCTGCTCCCTCTCTCCCCTGGATATTCCCATGATGCTCTCCTTACTCTCAGTGCTGAATAGTCCCACGATACACTCTTCATTGTCTTCCTTGAAGAACTCACCATTTCTACACCCTCCACTACTACCAGGAAACGCAAAAAGTCAACACTTCTGGCCAGGACCTCCTTCCAGACTTTTCCAAAAGCCTGCTTGACTATCTCCACGATGCAAAAGTCCTACAATGTCTCAGGGGCATCTCCTCTCCTTCTCCTGACTTGCTGATTTCTGCCGACAGTGTCCCCACCAGTCTGGCCTCCCAGACTGATGTATCTTTCACTCTTCCTCCTTGCTCATCACTCCTGTCATGTGATGGCCAGAAGGTGTCAGCACTGAAGCCAATTCATCTGAGTCTAGACAAAATGCAGCTTATATGTGGCTATTTACATTTAAATTAAGTAAATAAAATTCAAAATTCAGTCCTTCAGTCACGTCCATCACGTCCTTAAATCCTTGAGAGTCATGTATGAATAACAGCTAGTGTGTTGCACAGCACAGTTTTATGGGGGTTATGGCCCCAAAAGCCCCTTACAACCAATTCCTTTGGCTTAACATTTACTAGGAATGTCTCAAGGGAGGAAACATTCCCACCAGATATGAGAGTTCATGAGTCAGATCCCAGCTCCCTCAACTACCCGACCAGGCCTGGGTCATCTCTCCTTGCTCCCGTTTCTGTGAAGGCTGCTCTGTCATACCCCATTCAGTTGTTACCAGCTGCCAGAAGAATCTTTGTAGTCCACACCAGGGACTGGGGCCTCTTGTCTAGTGTAAACGCTGATCACCTTTATGATCCCAATTCAACTTCCTGGCCTCACACCTCTGTTTGCACCCACAGAGCCTCAGGCCTCATCTTTCTCATGCTGCCCACTTCGTGCGGGGCAAGCGCTCTCCTGTCCCGCCCACCTGATGAACTCCTGTCTGCCTTCAGGACTGATTCAAGTGTTACACTCCCCAGGAAAGCATCCCACTGCCCAGAGGCCCAGGTCTTCTGACTCCCTTCAGACTCAGAGCCCTGCTCCCTGCACAGTATCTGAGAAAGGAGTGGGGGGTGGGGTTTGGATACATATCTTGAGCTTTAAAAATATTCAGGGTGGAACTTCCTTGTGGGTACAGTGGATAAGAATCTGCCTGCCAATGCAGAGGACACAGATTCAATCCCTAGTCTGGGAGGATTTGACATGCTGTGGAGCAATTAAGCCTGTGCACAGCAATGAAGACCCAGCTCAGCCAGAAAAAGAGAAACAAAAAATTTTTGGTTCCAGTCCACTCCCACCAGACCTACTCAACCAGCGAACACCCCACCTGCTAACAGGCTGGCCTGCAGAAGGTTGCCAGGGAGCTTACAGAGTAAGTCCCATCACATTAAGGGCTGTTTCTTTCCTTTTTTTTTTGCAATCTATGATGTGAAAAATCCATACTCACTCTTCAAAGAGCACAGCCTTCTTTCCCAACTGCTACTGGCTCTGGCAGAAGCTGAAAAGGAGACTCTGGAATCACAAGTAAGAAAATGACAAAGCATTAAATCATATCAGAGAATATGAATTAAGTGCTAACAGTCGGCAATAATGCCAGCCTCACTTGAGGCGGAGCCTTTCCTCCTTTGCAAAGGCAAAGTGCAAACATCCTATGGTTTTAAAGTTGCCTCTGGTTCGGGTCACTTCCCCCAGTTAAGCAACGTGCACAAAGGGCATGCAGGGCATGTGAGATAAAAAGCCTGACCAGGAGGGCATGCAAGCTGAAGAAGTATTCTGTGATGCAAACGAAGTATGGGACTGAGCTGGTGATTACTATGCTGCACAAATGAGAGAGGCAATAAGGGAAACAGGCATGCTTGGGTGAGAGGGGCTTCCGGAGGCTTCAAACTTAACTAAGACCTTCAAATAAAGGTTAAAACTCCCCTCTCTGTCTGGGGTTCAGTTCAGTTCAGTTGCTCAGTCATGTCCAGCTCTTCGCAACCCCATGGACTGCAGCACGCTAGGCTTCCCTGTTCATCACCAAGTCCCGGAGCTTGCTCAAACTCATGTCCATCAAGTCGGTGATGCCATTCAACTATCTCATCCTCTGTCGTCCCCTTCTCCTCCTGCCTTCAATCTTTCCCAGCATCAGGCTCTTTTCAAATGAGTCAGTTCTTCACATCAGGTGGCCAGACTATTGAAGTGTCAGCTTCAGCATCAGTCCTTCCAGTGAATATTCAGGACTGATTTCCTTTAGGATGGACTGGTTGGATCTCCTTGCAGTCCAAGGGACTCTCAAGAGTCTTCTCCAACACCACAATTAAAAAGCATCATTTCTTCGGCGCTCAGCTTTCTTTAACAGTCCAACTCTCATATCTATACATGACTACTGGAAAAACCATAGCTTTGACTAGACAGACCTTTGTCGGAAAACTGTCTGGGGTTAGGGTTACCTAAAAGCTCTACTCAGAAAGAAAAGAGAGGAAGCTGGCAAACCAATGGGCAAATGAATACAATATTTCTACTAGAGTGGCTAACAAGAGGGGACTACAAAGCTCATAAGCAGGGCTGGACAGTACAGAGATGCTGGCCAAGACACCACAGCAGAAAAATGAGGAGATAGGCAGATGGGTAATGGAAGGTAAATCCACAAAACCCCTGAATTATTCCAGAGGGATCAAAGAGTTAAACATAAGGGGGAAAAAAGTACGAAAGTTCTAGAAGAAAACATGAGAACTCTGGAAAAAATCTTCCTCAGTAAGATATAAAACCTAGGGACCATAACATAAAGATTAATAAGCTGACTGCATAAAAAATCTTTTTAAATGACACACGGAAAGGGATAGCATGAACAAGATTAAAATCTGTTGATACATATCAGGCAACAGACTAACAAAGGGTTCCTACAAATCAATAAAAACAACAAAATCTAATAGAAAAATGGGCAAAAGATTTGAACAGATAATTGAACAGGAAGGAAATACAAATGAGTCTTAGCTAAAAAGATGCTCAATCTTAACTTCATTTACAAGAGAAACACAAATTAAACCTCCAAGGTGATGGTGATCTCTGTTCACCATACTGGCAAACAACAAAAGTGTAACAACAGACAGTGTAGCTGGGGCTGTGGGGTTGCCCTCAGCAACATAATTTTACATTCCCATTAACAAAATCTACAGATGGCATTTTGACAAAACCTGCAGCAATGTAAAATACACACACCTTTGATCAAATCATCTCTAATTTCCAGGAATTTATTTATGCTCATACCTGAACATATGTGAGAATAAGTTTGTACACGGTTATTTGTTATAGTATTACTTATCATGTCAAAAAAACCTGGAACTTACATGCCCACTCATAAAGGACATGTTAAGTAAGCGATGGTACAACTTTATAAACAAGTTACAGTGTACAGTCATTAAATGCAAATAAAATTAATATAAGCCATTACGTATTATAGGTTGGGCATAAAGTGAAATAAATAGGCTGAGCACTTCCAAAAAATAATTATATATGCTGCTGCTAAGTCGCTTCAGTCGTGTCCGACTCTGTGCAACCCCATAGACAGCAGCCCACCAGGCTCCCCCGTCCCCAGGATTCTCCAGGCAAGAACACTGGAGTAGGTTGCCATTTCCTTCTCCAATGCATGGAAGTGAAAAGTGAAAGTGAAGTCGCTCAGTCATGTCCAACTCTTTGGGACCCCATGGACTATAGCCTACTGGGCTCCTCCATCCTTGGGATTTTCCAGGTAAGAATACTGGAATGGGTTGCCATTTCCTTTTCCAGGGGATCTTCCCAACCCAGGGATCGAACCCAGGTCTCCTGCATTGCAGGCAGGCGCTTTACTGCCTGAGGCACCAGGGAAGCTGTCTGTTCTATTTGTCTCTGTGGGTAATGACCCCTAAGGTACGTAGTTAACTTTCAAAAGCAAGGAACAGAAGAGAATGGGTAGGATAACATCTCTTGTATTGTGTGAAAGAGAGGAAAATACGCATGTTATTGCTTACCTATGTGTAAAATGTTTCTGAATGGATGCAGAAGCAGCTGAGAACCAAACGAGTCGGGCTGGGAAGGGAGCCGAGAGGCTAGGGGCAGAGATGAGGGAGGCTGTTCACTGACATGAACCATACCTCTTGAGTTTCTACCATGTGTGTGTAAAAGGTTTTCCCTCTTTAATTAAAAAATACAACATAGGGCTTCCGTGGTGGCTCTGTGGTAAAGAATCCCCCTGCCAATGCAGGACATCCCTGCAGGGATCTCCGGTTTGATCCCTGGTCTGGGAAGATCCCTGCAGGCCATGGATCAACTAAGCCCATGCACCACATCCACTGAGTCTGTGCTCCAGAACCCGGGAGCCACAGCTACTAATTCCATGTGCAGCAACTACTGACGCCTGCACCCCTAGAGCTTGTGTGCAACAAGAGAAGCCACCACAGTAAGACTGCACACCCCAACTAAAGAGTAGCGCTCACTGCAACTAGAGCAAAGCCCGCACAGCAACAAAGACCGGCACAGCCAAGAATAATTAACTCTTAAAAAATAAAATAAAAAATATAAACTCCTCAAATGCAATGGTCTATCCTATACAGTAGCCATTAGCCACATGGTAGCTGTTTAAATTTAAACTGATCAAAACTAGGTAAAATGTAAAAATCAGTTCTTCAGCTGCACTAGTCACATTTCACATGTTCAACAGTCACAGAAATTCTATCTCCTTTATAGTTCTGGGAAAGGTACTGATAAGAGGATTCACTCTGTCTTGCTTTATACCAAATCACTAGCACCTGATTCCCCATGGGGGCTTTTGCTTTAAGAACCATCCAAGCCCATGGCCCCCTCCCCTGCTTCTACCACCTAGGGCAGTACTGTGGCCAAGGAAACTTGGCCGAGCCAGGCAGGGCCTGTGGACAGAGGATCAGAGAACTGGAAAATCCTGCTACTCAATCCTCGGGAGAAGGGGCACAGCCAGAGGAGAGGCTGGCAGATCAATAAGGGGCTCAGCTGGAAGGCAGGTAGCTTATATACCCTGCGGTATATCTTCTAAAAAATCGTACTGGCAAAGAGACAGGGCAATGAAACATGCGCCATGTGCCCTGAGCTAGCCCAGCACCTTCAAAGCATCAGCCTCTGGGGTCAAGATGCAGCTGTGGCGATAGTCTGAAATAACCACCTGCCTGAAACCATACTTTAAGCCAGGCAACCCCACAGGGATACAAGCCAGTCTCCCACTGGATAAAAGAGAAGCCAAAAGCCACTTGATCCTTTAGCTCTATGGACCCAAGTCTTCAGACTCTTGGGGAGCCTGGGACAAGCTTTCATTCGAACGCTTCTCTACGAATGAGTGCCAGTGTATGCACTGTCATTGGCTGAGGTCAGTTCTCAAAGGTAAAGTGCTAGAGCATCACAGAAGTGACTATCTTTCACATGACTAAAAGAAATTAAAATAGCCCTCTGTATGGGCATGCAGTGGCAGAGGCCTGAAATAGAACCTCAGAGCCCCAAAACACTCTCCCATCTCTGGAAGCTGTGCTCTGAAGTTATGACTGATTTGAGTTGTTGTATGTCAGAAACCAGCACAACACTGTAAAACAACCGTCCTCCAATCAAAAAGCGAGCTGAAAAGACTATTGTTTAAAAAGAGGAAAAGCAACGAGATTACAGAGGGTTCTGACGTTTCTAAAGGAGGGAAGCTGGTCTACAGTATTTTCTAGCTAGTGTGAGACAAAAAGGAGCTCTCTTATAAACAGCCAGCACTTTGATCAGGATAAGATTTCTGGCTTCCAGTACGAGGTCCAGCATTCAGAGCCCTTTGTGAGCTGGTCCCTACCTTCCTTAACCAGAAGCTCTTCCCCAGAGATCTCTGTAACTCAGGAAAATCAGCATCAGAAAAAAAACTTCATAGTTAAGAATAAAACACACTTTTGTTTGGAACTCTATCCAAATAAGTAAAAATCAAAAGCTGTCAGTTCTAAGATCAAAAGCAAATATGGAACAAAATAACTGCCGCCTATGCTAATTCTTAGAACAGCGAATGAATCTCATGTGGATTGCCTTAAAAGTACGCTAAATCCTTCCACTTAACATCTGGTTGTCACAGTGCTATCATTCAGGGGACATTTTTGCAAAAATATTTTACTTACAGCTTTCCCAAAGGCCTCCCAATCCTTTGAGCTTCAAGTCCCTCCCTTCTCTTCATCAGTTAACAGGTCTCACATTGCCAGACTGCCACCCATTACAATCTCCACACGTCAGTCAACCAGCCCCCCAACATCCCTTGCTGTGATTTCATGAAATTCTGTCTCTGTCAAGAGTTATAATTTCACTTTCTAAGGTAGGTCTCATATTTGTAAAATGTCCTTATGTCTTGGGAGGGACAGATAACCAAGACATGGATGCTCCAGGAGCCTGGCTGGACACCAGGGTTAAAAAGGGAGGAGGCATGATGGGGTGGGACCCATGTGCATAAGTGGCAAGTCCAGCAATGGATAGATTCCTGTTATAACTGCCACATTCCCCCTAAAACCTGGAAACTCCGGGGAATTCGTTACCAGATAGGCTGATAATCTGACCTTCTGGTGGGGGCACCTGAACTAGCTTTGTATTTTTCTCCACTTCCCCATTTTCTGTTGATCTGAACTACACACTCTATCTACCCCCATCTTCTAACAAATCATTCTGGCAGAACTAGGCGTTATCTCCTTCAGTGAACCTTCCCTCAGTCCCCCAGCTGTCAGTAACCTTGACTTCCTTCTGCATGCCAACAAGTATTTGTGATCTGTGTCTTCTGCTGTAATATGAAAACACTGGCGGCACCCTGCACTAGGCTGCAAGCTCCGTGAAGACAAGTCTTACTACATCTCTGCAGGTGCCATGGCACTTTAGCATCACCACGCCTTCCCTCGGTGGGCACTTAGTATAACACCAAACGACAAACAGGCAAGCCATGAATCACAGTGCTGCCCCACCAGCGCCACTGCGGGCCATTCCTTCACTCTGTTCTTTATGGTCACTAACAAAATGAGCATTCCTCACCAGAGTAGCTTTAGAGACTCCAGAGGGGCAGCTGAGACCCAGAGAGCTTAAGCAAGCTGTCCAATGGCACACAGTTCTTCTCTTCTTCTGCCCCACTCCACTGGTGGCTCACAGTGGCCCACAGCGTGACATGGAAGGCCATGGACAAGTTGGAGCCTGCCCATCCTTCACATGTCATCCTCTTGTATCCTGCCCCCTATTTTCCTGAAAGATCTACAATCCTGACATGGCATACTCCTTCACACCCACAGGGCTTCCGCACAGTGGCTCCCCTACCCCCAGCACAGCCCTGCTTGGGGGACTTGAGGTTACATCCTTCAAGTCTCGGCTAGGAAAACATTGTGTTGTTGTTGTTCAGTTGCTCAGTCATGTCTGACTCTTTTATGACCCCATGGACTGCAGCTCACCGGGCTCCTCGGTCCATGGATTTCTCAGGCAAGAATACTGGCATGAGCTGCCATTTCCTCCTTCAGGGCATCTTCCCAACCCAGGGATCGAACTCGCATTTCCTGCTTGGCAGGTGGATTCTTTACCACTGGGCCACCCCACCTGTAAATGCTTCTCTGAGGGTCAGCTGTGCAGTTCCATAACCTACGTTCACATCTCTGCTCTGTCACTACCAGCTTTGGGACCTCGGCAAGTCACAGAACCTCTTGGAGCCTCAGTGTGGGGAGAAAATCAAATGATGCATGGAGACTGCTCAAAGCAGGGACTGGACGGTGATGAGTACTCGCTGCACAGCTGGGAAGCACTGGCCTGCTCTCCTGGGAGGAGCTGCCACAGCCGTGCCACTGAAATCGAGCAGGACCCTATGGGGCCCTCCTGGGCACAAAAGCCTTTCTGTGCTCCCTCCTTATCTGTAGGAAATAGGTTTCATTCAGCCTCCTTGACTTTCCCTGAGTTCCACAGGGCAGATTCAAACAGTTGCTAATCAGGGAAGAGAGGGGCTGCAGAAACAGAGGAGTAGTCGAGAAAGAAAAGTTCAGCCTTGGGGCAGGGTCCTGGTTCCTCCTCAAGGAACACACAGAACACTATCTTCGATCTCTTCTATAGGAACTAAGGCTCCCACCCAGATTGAGGATGGTAACTTCAGGCTGAGTGTAAGATTCCTGGAGCACAGCTTTGACCTCACCACCAACCAAGCAGAAGAAAGCCACAAACCCTGCAGCCCTCAGCTCTAATTTGCCTTTTAAAAATGTCTCCCCTCAACCCACTGGGGGAGTAACCTGTCCCCTTTGCTTGGCCCTGCAATACATGTACTCTGCTCCAGACTCCGCCATTTCAGGGTGTCTGTCCGCACTGTGTATTGTCCACACGAACTTGTGTTCAGGAATACGCCTCCATCACCCTGCACTGCTGCTGTGCCAGGTCTGCTCAGACGCTTCATCAGTAAGCAGCTCTCTGTCGCTATCTTTATATTCCCAGAGTCTAGCCCATAGCTCAGTTCCCAAACTTCATCACATATCAGGCTTGAATCCTCTTCCGGGTACATCACGAGGCAGATACCCAACACCAGCAGCCAAGAGCCACAGCTTCTGGAAAACCACCTGAGCAAGGCTGCTGTCACTCTGGGTAAACATTTTACAAGAAGAGGATCTCAACGTGCAGCCCTGTAAGCACCTCTGCTCACACCTTCTGCAGGCAGTACTGTTTTCCTGAATCAGCAGTTTCCTTGGAACAGCTGGAAACGCATCCGATGACGGGCAACAACACGCTACATGGCTGCTGGGACTGAATATATGATCAAGAGGGTTTCCGAAGGTCTAGTTTAGGAGAATATCGTGATCTTTCTTGAAGCGGGGACTATCTTCATGGTTAAGGAAGACTTTGGTTTGCAAAAATTACTTCTAGATGGTGTGTGCTCGGTCGTATCCAACTCTTTGTGACCCCATGGACTGTAGCCCACCAGGCTCCTCTGCCCATGAGATTTTCCAGGCAAGAATACTAGAGTGAGGAGCTATTTTAAAGCTCCAGGGGATCTTCCAACCCGCATCTCTTGCGTGTGCCCACATTGGCAGGCGAATTCTTCACCACTAGCAACATCTGGGAAGCCCCTAGGGGACCCTATGTCTCAATTAGGGTTTCTCAATCATAGCACAAAGGACATTTGGGGCCAGATTAATTCTTTGTTGTGAGGGGCTTTCCTATCCACTTCCTAAGCATTGTGAGAGTAATTAGCAGTATCCCCTGCCTCTAACCAGTGGAGAGAGGCCCCCAAGTTTTGATAAGCAAAAATGTCTCCAGATGGTGCCAAATACTCCCTAGGCGTAAAGCTGCCCTCAGTGGAGACCTATTTCTACAGGAAGTGAACCCACTCAACTCCAATCTTTATTACGGCAGTTAATCAGTGAGGAACATTTTTAGTCACTCCCCAAATCTACTTTGAAACATTTTCTTTCAGTGCTCAGGAGTTTTTTTTTTTTTAAGGGCACAGTCTTGAAGCTGTTCCTTTTTTTCTGCATTTTAAACTTGAGGATAATTACTTTATAATATTGAGTTGGTTTCTGCCATACATCAACATGAACCAGCCGCAGATATACATATGTCCCCTCCCTCGTAAACCTTCCTCCCACTTCCCTCTCCATCCCACCCCTCCAGGCTGTCACAGAGCATAGGCATTCCCTGAATCATACAAGCAAATCTCCACTGGTTATCTATTGTACATATGGTAATGTTGCTAAAGCTGAAACTCCAGTACTTTGGCCACCTCATTCGAAAAGGCCACTCACTGGAAAAGACTCTGATGCTGGGAGGGATTGGGGGCAAGAGGAGAAGGGGACGACAGAGGATGAGATGGCTGGATGGCATCACCGATTCAATGGACGTGAGTTTGAGTGAACTCCGGGAGTTGGTGATGGACAGGGAGGCCTGGCACGCTGCCATGGGGTCGCAAAGAGTCGAACACAACCGAGCGACTGAACTGAACTGAACTGAATGTATATGCTCCTCTGTCCATGGAATTCTCCAGGCCAGAACACTGGAGTGGGTAGCCGTTCCCTTCTCCAGGAGATCTTCCTGACCCGGGGATCTTCCTGACCCAGGGATCAAACCCAGGTCTCTTGCATTGCAGGTGGATTCTTGACTGTCTGAGCCATCATGGAAGCCCTGTATGTTTCAATACCATTCTTTCAAGTCATCTAACCCTCTCCCTGACCATAAGTCTATTCTTTCTGTCAGTGTCTTCTCTGCTGCCCTGCAAATAGGATCATCCATACCATCTTTCCAGATTCCATATACATACCTTGCCAGGCTTTCAACCCTGGCTGCACAATACCCAGGGAGCTTTACGAAAAGAAACAAAAACAGATTCCTGGAATTCCTAGGCCCCACCTTCAGAGATTCAGATTCAGCCTGACTGGAGCAGAGGTCAGAGAAGGTTCTAACAGGCAGCCAGATGCACTGCCCAGAGACATTTCATTTGATTCTCCCTTCTCCCCCATCCTTTGAATCTGGCATTGTTAAAAGCCAGCAAGCCATTCAGCCAAAATGAGGCTAAGGGAATTTGTTAACATCTTCATTCTTAACAATAAAACATTCTCTGCATACTCAATTTCTTGGCCTGCAGATGACTTGCCAGAAAGAAGGGAATTTAACTCTATAACCACGTGACTTTCCCATAGCCTTATAGATCTAAAGACTGCTATCCTAAAGGACTATTTTTTTTTTTGGCTACACCATGCGGCATGTGGGATCTTAATTTCCCAATCAGGGATCAAACTAGGGCCCCCTATGTAAGAAGCGTAGTCTTAATCACTGGACCACCAGGGAAGTCCCTTCCATAGGACTTTCTGTGAACAAAGAAATGTTCTCTGTTTGCTCTGCCTAATATGGTAGCTGCTGGCCACATGGCACATGAGCACTTGAAATGCGGCTAGTGTGACTGAAGAACAGAATTGTACGTTTTATTTAATTTGAATTAATTTAACTTTAATAGCCATATGTGGCTAGAAAGAAAGTGAACTCGCTCAGCCGTGTCCGACTCTTTGGACCCCATGGACTGAAGCCTACCAGGCTCCTCAGTCCATGGAATTTTCCAGGTAAGAGTACTGGAGTGGGTTGCCATTTCCTTCTCCAGGGTATCTTCCCAACCCAGGGATCGAACCCAGGTCTCCTGCATGGCAGGCAGACGCTTTACTGTCTGACTGTAAAGGACAGTATGAAAAGTGCTTACATCCCTGCAGGGTCATAGAAATAAAGAAAAGCTGTAACAGCTACTAAATTTCATACAACTGTGAAACTTACAAAACTTTTTCTTTTTGGGGGGGGGGATAATGGCTCTACAATATTGTGCTGACTTTATGTCTTATAACATCTAAACTCAACAGTCCTTAAATTATCAAATGGGATCCTAACATATTCCAGTAAAGAATCTTAGGAGAAATTTTTAAATAATTTTTTTTTTTAATTTGCAGAACTAGCTTCCCATCAAATTCCAAACACTAGCTTTGAAGGTGACATTCTTGGCCTCTTCTTCTGAACACTCACCGCTGTAATGACTGATCTAGTCGTCAGAATAACCAGAAGTTGGAAAAGTATATGGCACGTGGAAGTGGATTTCCACAGTCTCAGCAGTTTACTAGCCTACTAGGATAAAGCATTCGTTTGCTTTCTTTTCCACCAGACCCAGGTAACCTTTGAATCGAACCTCTTACTCCCAAGATAGGCCTGAACCAACCACACACACTACAAACCAAGGTCATCTCTAAGGTTTTTTTTTATTCCCTCCTATCATTAAGTTTCATAATCCCTTACAACTGCACAAACCACATTGACGCATTCATTCTAGGTAACACAGATTCTCACAGAGCTAGAAGGTCATATATTTTTAAAGCTTAAAAAATAGGCAATTTTATCGCATTGTAAAGGCAACGGATGATATATCGCAGTTCAAGACATTCTCACAGGCAGGCCTTTCCAAGCACAAAAAATTCTTACCTCTTCTTGGCTTGAACTCCCCTGACCCATCACTAAGCAAAATTAGTATGAGCCATATAGTAATGAGTTAATAATTCTCCAATAATTCAAAGTAGTGGTCACTCTTCATACTAATAGGTATTTACTGAGTGCTTATCATGTGCTGGGCCCTGTGCTTTACTTTATCTAAATCTCACCACTGCCTTCTAAAGCAGGTATTATTACCAGAAGCTGAGGCTCAAAGAGGTTAGGTAACTGGCCCACAGCCACAAAGCTACCCAGTGGTAGAAGTGGGATTTAGACCTGAGTCTCTCTGATTTTTCTGGTGGGACCCCTCAGCGTTATGAACAAACATGTAGTTATAATATTCAGTACCTCACTGAGTCATTCTCCCTGTGATCAGCTGCAGCTCAATGAAGGGAGTTTGGGGTTGCAGGCTTCAGAAATTCTGAGCTTATCCTTACTTCAGAAACCACCCCATCCCCCATGGACCTCTCTCTCTGTCCTGGGGCTTCACCAGGCAGGTGGGAAGAGGAGTCTTGGGGAACACTAGTAATCCTAACAGCACGACTGCACCCAAGAGGATAAGGCAGATGTGTGCTGCAGAACTTTCCAAACACCATTATGGGAGTAGAAGGTGGTAGGATCCCAGCTACACATCCCAAGGGAGAAAGAAAGAGATTTTAGGTGGGAGTAGGGGAGAAATCAGGAGAGTGTTTTCAAGGGGACAGACAAGTTAAGACTCTAAGGGGTAGGTAATGTTTTGTTAAATCAAAAACAAATGGAGACCAGCCTTGAAGATTCCCTGAGCAGATGATACTAGTGTAGCTACACAAAGCTTAATTTAACTTATTTCGGAAGACTCACTTATGTCAGTTCTCGCTCATGTCCCTAGAAATCATACGCAAAACCTGAACTGTTTCCCAAGGTTGACATGAGGTAACTACTGACTAATTCCCTATTATTTAAGAAAATTCTAATATTACAACCATCTACTGTAAAGAATAAACCACCACTTCTTTCTCACTATATAAGCTGCTTTACTGCAGATGGTGATTGCAGCCATGAAATTTAAAAGATGTTTACTCCTTAGAAGGAAAGCTATGACCAATCTAGACACCATATTAAAAAGCAGAGACATTACTTTGTCAACAAAGGTCCATCTAGTCAAGGCTATGGTTTTTCCGGTAGTCAAGTATGGATATATGAAGAAAGCTGAGCACCAAAGAATTGATGCTTTTGAACTGTGGTGCTGGAGAAAACTCTTTAGAGTCCCTTGGACTGCAAGGAGATTCAACCAGCCCACTGTAAAGGAGATCAGTCCTAGGTGTTCATTGGAAAGACTGATGTTGAAGCTGAAACTCCAATACTTTGGCCACCTGATGCGAAGAGCTGACTCATTTGAAAAGACCCTGATGTTGGGGAAGATTGAAGGCAGGAGGAGAAGGGGACGACAGGGGATAAGATGGTTAGATGGCATCACCGACTCAATGGACATGAGTTTGGGTAGACTCCAGGAGTTAGTGATGGACAGGGAGGCCTGGCGTGCTGCAGTTCATGGGGTCGCAAAGAGTCGGACACAACTGAGCGACTGAACTGAACTGAACTGAAGCTGCTTTAAAACAGTTTATCCCTGAGCCTCGTTCCACTGTTTTGGTTTTTACGCTCCTGGTTTTGTCTTTTTGGAGTGTGCACAATAAATTTTTACTAATTACTACTACTCTGGTAATTTATTGGTTTTACTTGTTTTATTTCTGAACTTTTGACAATTTAGACATTAGAGATTCCATGAAGAGCATTCCCAGAGCAGGTGACAACCTAAAGAAAGGCAGCAGAGGGTAGAATGTGTGTTCACTAGCTTGGGTTAGAGCAAAGGAAGCAGAAAAGGAAGGACATCACGATGCAGAAGGGGAGGTGGGCAGGGTCTCCAAGATCCCAGACTGAAGGGCTGAGGCAGCCATCAGAGAACCTAGCAAGTACCAATTAACCATCCCAGGACCTGTTTTGCACCCCAGTCCTGGCACTTTCAGGCTGTGTGGCCTCACGCAAGTCCTTTCTCCTCTTTGGGCATCAATATTCTTAAAGAGGGTACCAAGGATCCCTTGCTGGTCCAAAAACCTAATTTTAGAAAAATTAATTTATGCCAGGGACACAGGTTATTAACTTCTGTAATTTCTAACTTTCTATATTAAAAAATGTTGATAAAAATTTATTAGTTACAATAAAGTAAGCCCAGTGGTTCAGAATGGGGGCTTTGAGGTGACTCAGTGTGTCCTGGGAGGGACCCATCTCTGAATCCCTCTCATTTTTCCTCTGAGAAATGGGCACAATGGAGGCACCTACCTCATATGGGGGTATTGGTAGGAGTTCGACAGGTAAGGTTTTCAAAGGTGCTTAGGAAAGGGCCTGACACCCTGTTTTTGCTTACTGTATGTCAGCTCTTATTAAGAAGAAGCTATTTTTAACCCCAGCCAGGTGGAGTCTGCCATTAGGGATTTCTGAGCCGGTGAGAGGTGAGATCTTTTCTTTACCACTCAGCCCGCGGGCACAGAGAAGGATTCATACAGTGGCCTGCTGGCACAGCCTTTCAGTCTACAACCTCTTCCTCCCTCCTTCGGCCTGGCCTCCTCTACTCCCCTGCGGGTTCAGGGGTACACAACCCGCAGGAGCAGCCAGCGTTACACAATCCGCGTTTCCAACTGCCAGGAAGCCCTGGGGATGCCGAGGTTGCCGGGCGGTGCAGTCGGGGTGGTTGGACCAGCAACCTGACTGACAGGTTGAGCGGAGGAGAGGATGCAAAGGAACTGAGGCAGGGTGGAGAAAGAGCTGAAAGGCTGCTGGAGGTAAGTTATGGTTGGGAAAGGTCTTGAGGGGTGCACATGTCTGGGGCAGGATGGAGGCAGATGACAGCAGCTGGCAGAGCAGCTGAGCTGTAGCCTCCAAACCATTGAGGCACTTGGGGAGGGGCGCCTATGGGCTGGTGCAAGCAGCGGGGAGGCTGAATAGAAGCGTGCAGGTCCCGACCAGTCCTCATCTTGTCTGGGTGCTTAGGGCAGCAGGCAGCCCGGCCCCGGGGAAGTAGGGACCAGGGATTCAGGAATGTCAAACCTATCCAGGTGCAGGAAGGGAGAGCGCAGGGGCTGGTGCTGGGGCTGGGAAACGGAGGAAAAAGGGAGGTACAGGTCCCCAACCCTTTTTCTGGAAAGAGGTCAGGCAGTCCGGACTCGGAAGTGTAGGGTAGGTCATGGGGCCATTGGGGGAGCCCGGGAATATTCCCTCCTAAATGCGCACCACCAACCCCCTCGCCTCCCACCCCGACCGGCGCTCACCTCACCTGACCTCAGCCGTCTGCAACCCCTGCGCTATCCAGACGTCCGTCCCTGGTCCTGGCCCCCAGCTCGTACCCGGCTACTGCGCGGAGCCTGGGAGCGCATCCGCTCTCAGCTCCAGGCCCGCCTCTGCTGGGCGTCTTAAAGGCGCAGTGCGCGGGCCTACGTCCCCCGACAGAAAAGCTGGCTCCGCCCCCGCGCTGCTCCCAGGCTGCCGCGTTCCGTCTTGGAGGCTCAGGGGCGAGAACTCCTAGCTCTTGGGCATTCCCAGGTCGTAGGGTAAAGCCCGGAGGATAAAGTTGGTATTTGACACAACCCGATCCCACCAACCTGTCTCTAGACATCCTGGAGCACCTACCGTGTTCCCTGTGCAGCCCCAGGTGCCGGGGAAGGGGAAGGGGTGGCAGAACCCAATCACCCCCGCCTCGACCCCAAAGCTTTGACTGGGGCCTGGGGGAGGGCTGGAACCCAAAGGGCCACACACACTTCCACAATACGACGACAGAATCCTTTGCGGCATTGTTTATTTTGCGTGCTCAAGTCGCTCAGTTTTGTCCAACTCTTTGCGACTCTATGGACTGTAGCGCGCCAGGCTTCTTTGTTCATGGGACTTCCCAGGCAAGAATACTGGAGTGGGTTGCCATTTCCTTCTCCAGAGGATCTTCCCAACCCAGGGATCGAATCTACATCTCCCCTGTCTCCTGCCTTGTAGGCTGATTTCTTTACCGCCAAGCCGTTTTCTGTTCAGAGGCTCAGTCGTATCCGACTCTTTGCGACCCCATGATTCGCAGCACGCCAGGCCTCCCTGTCCATCACCAACTCCCCGAGTTCACTCAGAATCACGTCCATCGAGTCAGTGATACCATCCAGCCCTCTCATCCTCTGTCGTCCCCTTCTCCTTCTGCCCCCAATCCCTCCCAGCATCAGAGTCTTTTCCAATGAGTCAACTCTTCGCACGAGGTGGCCAAAGTACTGGAGTTTCAGCCTTAGCATCATTCCTTCCAAAGAATCCCAGGGTTGATCTCCTTCAGAATGGACTGGTTGGATCTCCCTGCAGTCCAAGGGACTCTCAAGAGTCTTCTCCACCACCACAGTTCAAAAGCATCAATTCTTCGGCGCTCAGCCTTCTTCACAGTCCAACTCTCACATCCATACATGACCACAGGAAAAACCATAGCCTTGACTAGACGAATCTTTGTTGGCAAAGTAATGTCTCTGCCTTTGAATATGCTATCTGAGCACCTATTGTGTGCCTAGCATTGTTGGGCACCACACCCGCCAGTGACTCAGGCTAGATCTCTACCTCGGAAGGGCTTGGAGGGACAGACAGGTTCACAGGCAAGCAAAGTAACCCTGCCCTATGTGGGGCATCTCATTTGGTGCTGTCAGGTGGGCACTGTGCTCTTCTGAGACAAGGAACTTGCCCTGAAAAGCACAGAACTGGGAATCCCAACCCTAGATCATCTACCTCCAAAGTTCTTGGGTGCAAAACTCACCATCTTATAAATTTTTCAAGCACCATGGGTTAAATCCCCACTATGGCCATTTCTTCATTTTAAGGACAATTAAACCTCACTAGGCAAAAAAAAAAAAAAAAGAAGGAGTGTATAAAAGTCATAACCCATTAAAACTCAAATACTGTTTCTGTCTAGTTTATCTGCCACCAAGCCTACGTTTTTGAACATCTGGCCTCAGTTTACCCCCTCAACAGCATTTTAGCACCCCAGGGGCACTGGGGCTGAACTCTACCACCTCAGCCTTTGCCAAGAACTCTCATCATTTCCCACTTGGCCTGGCTACGCCTTCCTCTTTTCCATATTGTTGTTCAGTTGCCCAGTGGTGCCTGACTCTTTGTGACCCCATGGACTGTAGCATGCCAGGCCTCTCTGTCCCTCACCAACTTCCAAAGTTTGCCCAAGTTCCTGTCCATTGCATCTGTGATGCCATCCAGCTATCTATCCTCTGACGCCCTCTTCTTCTGCCCTCGTCTTTCCCTCCATCAGGACCTCTTTTTCATATCTCAATTTAAATGCTACTTCCTCCAGGAAGCCTTCCTTAAATTCCCTTTGGACCCACACTATACTGTGGGCTCCTTCCATCAAAGTATTTATTCATTCATTTCACAAATATTTACTGAACACTTACTACGTGCTGAGCCTGTGTGTGTGTGTGTGCGCGCACACACGCGCAGTGGTAGCAGCGGCTGCAGCAGCAGAGGTGTCTTCCTACTGTACTGAGTCTCTGGCTTGCCTGCTTCTTGCTCCAGACCTAGGTGGGATCAGTACTCAACAGGACTTTCTCGGCCGTTTCAATCCACCACAAAGGCAGCCTCAGGCCTGCCAACCTGGCAAAACCTGGCTGAGTTGGGCAGGTCTTGAGTTCTAAGAATGGGACACAGATGAGAAGCACCAGAAATGTAGCAAAGAGGAATCTCCAAGGCCACTGGAAGCCCTGTAAAATCTGCCTGTCAGGGCTGCTGGAATGCATCCAGAGTATGGGGCAATCTCCCTGGCTGGGGCCGGAGCATGTTGGACATCTCATCACTCAGACGTCAAGAGTTACATCTGACCTGCTTCATGGAACTGTTCTCAGAGCTCTGGGGACAATTTACTCATCAAAGACCATGTACCTTCTCTGGCCTTACTTCTCCTCACTGCCAAAGTCTTTCCAAGCTAGCAGTCCTTCAACACCCTCAGAACAGGTCCAGAGAGGCAGCAAGGACTAAAACTGACCTTTAATCCTCACTTACCATTTTTTAGCAAATCTCAGGCTCAGGGAGCATTCACCAAACAGCTGCTGATGGGGTGAATGAATAAATAAGGGAATAAAATTTATGGATAACTTCCTGGAAGTTCCCACGAAACCACCGATAAGCTTCACTTGGTGGGTCTGAACACGTAAAAACACTTAAAGCTTAAATTTAATTTTTTTTTCCTCTCCAAAACCTAAAAATGGGTAAGTTATCTTTCTTCTAATTCATAGTTTGTGGCCCCAGAGGCCTCCTAGGGTCTGCAGTTTCTATATTCAAAGAGGCTTTTTTCCCCAGAGTTTTATATTTAGATACACTGAGCCCCAGATGGGAGTCACCTTCTCTGTGACTCCTCTCCAGCTGGTGACTGATAGAAGAGAAGCCTTAAATAGCTCCCATTTCACAGTGAAGCTCAGGAGGCAGGAGGAGAGGAGGGGACTCATGTGTGGTCCATCCCCGCGTCAATAACACCCCTGAACACTCACAGAGGAATCAAGGGTGGGTGGGAGGACAGGGAGCAGTCCAAGGGGCCATCCAGGTTCCAAAAGGCGCCTTCAGTCATGTTCAGTATAAACTCCTTATTACCTGACAGGTCTCATCCCAGCATTAGGAAAGAGTTCAGAAACCTCTCCTCTGCCAGCAGGTGCGGCAAACAGGCCCAGGCTTCACCCTGCCATGCAGTCTACGGAAAGCTCCTGGACTCAGCGGCATGCCAGTCAGAACAGAGTGATACTGATGGTCACCACTGTTTAATGCACGCTTATTACTGATCAGGCACTGGGCATCACCTCACTTAGTCCTTACAATCACCCTGGGAGATATGCCAACCCACTTTACAGATAGAGCTCTGAGAGGTTAACAGACTCACTCAAGATACCATAGCCAGCGGTGGGGTCAGCAGTCAAAGAAGTTCATTCATTCATCAAACATTACCAAGGACCTACTACATGCTGCGTACTCTCTGGGTGAACACTTCCTGCCCCCAAGGACTTAAGAGTCTTTTAATAAGATGAAATATTAGTAACAATTCGATCAAGGATTAAACACAAGCTATGGTGGAATTACCAAGAAGGCAATGGCACCCCACTCCAGTACTCTTGCCTGGAAAATCCCATGGATGGAGGAGCCTGGTAGGCTGCAGTCCATGGGGTTGCTAAGAGTCGGGCACGACTGAACGACTTCACTTTCACTTTTATGCATTGGAGAAGGAAATGGCAGCCCACTCCAGTGTTCTTGCCTGGAGAATCCCAGGGACAGCGGAGTCTGGTGGGTTGCCGTCTATGGGGCCGCACAGAGTTGGACACGACTGAAGCGACTTAGCAGTAGCATGGTGGAATTACGAGGAACAACAGGTACAAATTTGGGCCAAGTACAAATGCAACATGGTTGAGACTTACATGCTATATCATATGGAAATATACATAGGAGAAAAATGAAATACATGATACCACATGTATATGGATACCAGCTAGACAGCATCCCTGGGTCTATGGCCAATGCGCACAATCCAGTCTCCAAAAGTTTACCACATGGCATCTGCAAGCCAACCATTGAGCCCCCTGCACAATATGCTATTCATATGTCACCACCTCAAAGCAGTTTTCCCAGATTATCTATGCAAAAAAGAGCTAGTTCATCACCCATGTCCCTGCTGCTGCTGCTAAGAAGCTTCAGTCGTGTCCGACTCTGTGCGACCCCATAGACGGCAGCCCACCAGGCTCCCCCGTCCCTGGGACTCTCCAGGCAAGAACACTGGAGTGGCTTGCCATGTCCTTCTCCAATGCATGAAAGTGAAGGTGAAGTCCCTCAGTCGTGTCCGACTCTTAGCGACCCTATGGATTGCAGGCTACCAGGCTCCTCCGTCCATGGGATTTGCCAGGCAAGAGTATTGGAGTGGGGTGCCATTGCCTTCTCTGCATATCCCTGTAGCACATTGTAAATGAAGCTGCATTTACTCATTTCAGTGACTCCTGACTCCACTGATTGTGAATTCCTTTTCCATCTCCATCTCCCCAGGGACCAGCATGATGACTGGCACAGAGCAGGCAAATAATAATTAGCGATCATGTGTTGAGCTCTTCCTGAGTGTCTCACTTTTCCTCAGGTGCTACATATATTATCTCAATGAACCATCCCAACAATCCTATGAGGTGGGTACTATTATTGGCCTCATTTTAAAGGAAAATTAGCCTCATTTGAGGAAATTGAGGCTCAAAGAGGTGAATCTACCCACGATCACTCTGCTAATAAGTGATACTGCCAGAATCCAAACCAAGTTGTGTATGTCTGAATGCAGTCCATGTCCTAACCACTAAGATGCCTACTGCCATAACTAGTAATGGAACTGGTTATGAAAGATATGGCAAAGTCTCACCTTAAAAGAGCTTATAACTAGAAACCTATGAAATTTTTAGGCAAAAAAAAAAAAACTTCTTTACAAACAATTCAAAATACTTATACATTTATTTGTAACTTAAGTAATTGTCAAGTATCTGTTTATGCACAGGACCAAAGTTGTAGGGGATATATTTTGACTCTGGTATAAATTACAGGATGAGTTATTATACATCAATGAAAGAGTTGAGGAAATTATATCATGAGACAAGTCAACATATGTCAGAATGTAACATATGATCCTGGAAAGAAGGACTTAGTAATCAGGAGGTTATCAGTTCTTAAACTATTGATTCATTTGTTGAAAATGCCAGTTGAGAACAGCCCTAAGTCCGAGAGGATCCTGGATGGGAAGGAAAGGGAAGCCTCTGAGACAACAGTGTGACTGCTGTAGGGGAGCAAAATTTGCCACCCTAAAGTATGTCTCTTTGGCATGAGGATTAATTTAGGTTGATTACTTTTAAGAGACAGAAGACTCAGGAAATTTTTCTTTTTACCTCCCCCTTAGCTCCCTAAAGAATTCAGGTAACAGGCCTGTTCCCAGGATAGAGTTATCATAAGACATATCTTAAGACTCCACTCTGTGTCCACTGTCTCTGCCTGGCCCAACAAATACCTATTTACTGAGCACTTGCTTTCCCATCTTCATGTGACTTGCCTTCTCCCCTTTGAAGTCCCAAACCACTACCTCCAAATATTCTCTGTTGTCTTTAGCCAAAGATGATATTCAAGGTGAGGGTTTTGGCCATGTTGGCAAGTTATTCAGTTCTCCTGAGTCTCTCCCATATATACATGTTATTAAACTTTGTTTGATTTTACTTTGTTAATGTATTTCATGTCAATTTAATTATTAGACCAGCAAGAAGAACTTAGAAGTGTAGAGAAAATTTTCTTCCTCCCCAACACTACACAACTAGCTTCTGGCCCAGATTTTCCAAGCACCTCTCTGTAAGTTAGAAAATGATAGAAATTTTCCAAAAGATTAACAAAAAGCAAGAGAGACTAATACTTAAAATAGTTGAGACTGGAATGCCAAAGAAAAGTTTCATTTAAAAGCAGATTTAGATCAAGAAGATGAATTTAAAAAAAGAACTGAGCACATGTAATACTAACAGATGGCAAAGGGAAAGCGAAGCTACCAGTTCCTGTTTACTTAATCCTCATCACAGCGGAATATTTCCATTTGGTCAGGTTAGAACATCACAAAGAGGGAAACCAAGCCCAGGACAGGAAGAAAAGACATGGGAAGAACACGCAACAACCTAAAAAATTAGTCCCAGTCATGAAATTATTGCCCAGGGAACCAAAAGGATATTTAGATATGATCTCAGAAACATATTTGGTGATCTTCAGTAAGTCATGCCAGAAGACTCTAATTAGAGTAAGGGGTCCTACTTCAAATAGAAAGAGTGATACAGAAATCTAGAGACCGAGAGGCTTGGTGCTGATTTCTAGCAAAGTTCTGGGCTTGATTATGAAACTAAAACAAAAGAGGTAACTACTAAGAGCTCATATAATCACAAAGGAAGGATATTTCAACAGTTACTAGCATGAGTAGATCTGAAGACTGCGGTGGGAATTGTTTACAGACTTTGGACAAAATATTTTAGTTAGGCTTTGGACAAAACATTTTATTATCTGTTTATGGGCAAGATGAAGCAATCAAGGCTGCATAACATCACAGCTCAGTGGATTCGTAGAAGGTTAAACAACAGGGGCCCAACTTTCTTTAGTCTGACAATTTCATACTGGAAGCAGTTTTCTAATGGAAATTCCCCAATTCTCCGTTCTAGATATATATTTTTTTTAATTTAGATAAATAGAAATCCAATCTTGTCATTAATTTTAAATCAAAGGAAGGAAAATCAGGGTTCAAAATTGTTTCAATAATAAGGAATATGCCAAAAACATGGTGAAATTTTGCAGTGCCATCTTTAGGCTTTTAAAATTCAAATGGTATCTCAGCATATGGTAGACCAGATATTCTGAGGCACCTTTCTCAAAACACTAAAGAGTAGGGGGCAGAGAGCAGTAAATAAAAGTGAAACACATGGTTGTCCCCAGACCAAATATGTACAGCAGATCCATAAACAATACTGGGAGACTAATACTTGAGCTCGAAGTTGAAGCAGCAGCACCTGAGAGCCCACATTTCTCAGGACCCTCGAATGCTTAGAGCAGCCTTGGGGGAGCAGCATTTCCTCACTCCAAGCACAAATAAGGATGCTCTCTATAAGAGAGCACCCAGTATTCTCACAGGTCATGATTAACCAAGTATACTGATCGGGAAGACATCTCTGGAGAAATTAGTCAGATATATCAACTAAGAATGATATGACATAAAAAATATGAAAAAAGATATGGAATGTGCAGGATAGACTGAGAAGATCTAAAACTCCATTTAATCATCAAAGAAGGGGAGAAGGAAGGAGAGGCAAAGTGTGAAGCAGTAATAGCTGAGAATTTCCAAAGCATAAAAAACATTTGACTCCACAGATGTAGGAAGCCTATATATAATGCAGGATAAATAATAAGAAATCCAAACCAAGAAACTTAGTAGTGAAACTGCCGAACACTAAAAAACAAAAGATCTTAAAAGCAGCTAGATTTTAAAAAAAGAAAGAAAAAAAAAAGGATTACTCACAAGAAAAAGGAATTAGATAGCAGATATCTCAATGGCAACACTGGAAGCTAAAGAACAATAGAATAATATCTTCAAAGACCTGAGAATTGGATACTCACCATTTTAAGAATGAGAGTGAGATACAGATTAAAGCAAAGTGATTTTACAACTGGAAGACTTGACTAACTGAACTTCTAAGATACATTTCAGAAAGAAGAAGCTGGACTCGATTAAGAACTGAACTGAAAAGAGAAATATGAGGGAAGACACAGGTAAATATGGTCAAATCAAAACAAAACTCTCCGTAGAAAACAATAATGATAAAAAAATCATATATAATTTGTACGTTTAACACAAAGTCAGAACTAAAATGCTGGGAACAATAAATCAGAAAAAAGGTGATTGAAGTTAAAGTATCCTAATGCCTTTGCATCTGTGTAGAAAGTGAATTAGTACATTAATTTTCGCCTTCATTAATAAATGTATGTTTAAAAGTCAGTGGTATTCACTAAAGTAAGACATATATCTATATATGTACATATGTACATACATATATATCTTTTGAACTAATAGAAGGAAGAAAATGACATAAGTCAACAACAAAAAAATGTCTATCAACCCAAAAGAAGTATATTAAAAAGTGACACTCCCCCCAAAAAAAAGATAGTAAAAATAAAGCCAGATATACTAATAATCACAATAAACATAAATTAACACATCAGTTAAAAGTCAGAAGTTGTCAAGTTGAATGTTAAAAAAGTCTAAGAGGCATTGTTTCCAGAGGTACTCCTAAAACATAGGAATTTGGAAAAGTTGAAAGTAAAAGTGCGGAAAGTTATACACCTGACAAACATCCAAAAGAAAGGTAGTGTAGCTAAATTAGTATTAGATAACATAGACTAACACTCCAAAATCACTGCAGATGGTGACTGCAGCCATGAAATTAAAAGACGCTTGCTCCTTGGAAGAAAAGCTATGACCAACCTAGACAGCATATTAAAAAGCAGAGACATTACTTTGCCAACAAAGGTCTGTCTAGTCAAAGCTATGGTTTTTCCAGTGGTCATGTATGGATGTGAGAGTTGGACTATAAAGAAAGCTGAGTGCCACAGAATTGATGCTTTTGAACTGTGGTGTTGGAGAAGACTCTTGAGAGTCCCTTGGACTGCAAGGAGATCCAACCAGTCCATCCTAAAGGAAATCAGTCTTGAATATTCATTAGAAGGACTGATGCTGAAGCTGAAACTCCAATACTTTGGTCACCTGATGCGAAGAACTGACTCATTGGTGAAGACCTTGATGCTGGGAAAGATTGAAAGCAGGAGAAGGGGACAACAAAGGATGAGATGGTTGGATTGCATCACCAACTCAACAGACATGAGTTTGAGCAAGCTCTGGGAGTTGGCGATGGACAGGGAGACGGTGTGCTGCAGTCCACAGGGTCGCAAAGAGTTGGACACAACTGAACGACTGAGCTGAATATAGACTAACAAAAAAAATTATTAAGAATGGAGAGGATCACTATATAATGATAAAGAGTTCAATTCAACAACAAAATATGTCAGTTCTAAACTACAGAAAATATATAATTTATTACTAAGGAAATGGATGAAATCTTTAATCAAAGGAAAACATTAAGTCCAAAAATATTAAGAAAGTTTGGAAGCATATCTAAACTTTCAACGGATAGATAGATCATTCTACTCTTTCATCAGTTTCTCTGGAAAATAGAAAGAGAAGATGTATTCCCAACTCACTTAATGATGCCAATCTAAATTTGATACCAAAACAATCAGACCAATTATGACTCATAAATAACTCAAACACACAGAAGTAAAAATCCTAAGCAAAATACTAGTAAGCTGAGTCCAGCAACACATAAAAGGATGATACTTCATAACAAGTTAGGAAAACATTCTTGCAGTTAACCACATCAACACATAAAAGGAAAATTATAAGATCCTCTAAATAGTTTCAAAATTTTAACATAAAATCCAACAGTCTCTCATGGCAATAACTCATAGTAAACTAAGTGGAGAACTTCCTTAACTAGTTAAATGGCATCTACCAAAAACCTCCAGCAAATATGAGCCTGAATAATGAAAAATTAGGAATACTTCCTTCAAAATCAGAAGTAATTCTAATCAAAATCTCAACAGGGCTTTTCAAGAAAGATGAGCTGATTCCAAGATTTATTGGAAGAGCAAAGGTCCAAGAAAAGCCAGAATACTCCCAATGAAGAAGAAAAGGTAGCTATTAAGCTTATTTAAAATGTACAGTTATTAGGACAGTATGTATTCAGGCTGTTATTGCTTAGTTGTGCCCAATTCTTTGCAACCCCACAGACTGTAGCCCACCAGGCTCCTCTGTCCAGGAGATTTCCCAGGCAAGAATACTGGAGTGAGTTGCCATTTCCTTTTCCAGGGGATCTTCCTGACCCAGGAATTGAACATGAGTTTCCTGCATTGGCAGGTGGATTCTTTACCATTTGAGCCACCTGGAAAGCCCATGTATTCAGGTAAGGATAGACAAAAACACTAATGAAACAAAAAGCAGAAAAACATACTCATGTACACAGGGTAACTTGGTTTATGATAAAGCTGTCATTTCAGATCACCAGGGAAAGGAAGACAATTAAGTAAAACTTGCTAAAACAATTATTCATATTGAAAAAAAACAGAATTTAAAAAAAAAAAGAAAAAAACAGAATTTAATGATTCTCACTTCTCCCACAGTAATTCAAGATAGATTAAGACTTCAATATAAAAGGCAAAACTGTAAACTTTTAGAAGACAATATAAGAGAATATCTTTAGGATCTTTCCAGCACTTGACACAATAAGTCTTTTTCAATCTGGTGGGCAAAAGATGGTATCTCACTGCAATCTTAATCTTCATGTCCAGGATTAACAGGCTTGAGCAATTTTTCCCATCCCAGGTCTCCCACATTACAGGTGGATTTTTTTTTTTTTTTTTCACCATTGGAGCCATCAAGGAAGTCCATCTCTTTCTTTAGTATTTTGGAATTAAAAAAACATTAATTTTAATTTAGTTAAATTATCCTTTCTAATTAGTGGCCTTTTATGTCTTGTTTAAGAAACCCTTTCCTATCTAGCCTGAGCCACGTGGCTAGATTAGGGGAGATGTAACACCCCAGGGACACCAGGGATATAGGTACTGAATTGTGACTAATGACTTCTGGGCTGGCAAGAACCCACAGATGGTGGTGCAGCTGAGGAAACAATAGATCTGGGTGTCTGAGTCACTTGAACACATTTCTAGTGAAGATGGTGGGCTCTGGTTTCATGAAGCCTACTGTACCATCTATTAACTCTCTCTGTAAACCTGAGTTTCTTCATGTACAGACAGGGAACGATGATGAAGAACTGATAATGGCATCAACCTCACAGGGCTACGAAGATGATCGAGCCAAACCAAGCGTTTGCTGAGCCTCGTTTTAGTGATGGCAGTTCCACATCACTGTGGCTACATGTCATGTGATCACTGCCGAGTTGGATGTGACTGGGTCTCTATGGAAACACAACTTCCGCTCACTTCTGTTTCCAGCAGAGTCTGCTTCCAATCTGAGAATTAATTTGCAATATGGTTTCTTTTTACTTTTTAAAAAATTGCATGCTCTTTATTCCCCAAAAGGAATTCTTGATTTAACCAGCAATTTAGGCATTCAGAGAGACACTGTATTTTCTTGAGCTTCACAGAAATGGACAACTTTTAAAATATATTTTTTGAGACTTTATCTGCATCATGTTTACACGTGAGACCTCTGACACAGTGCAAAGTAATGGCTGAAAACACAGATTGCTCTCTGGAAGGCCTGACTACTGTTTACTAAATGTGCATTTCTGACAAGTTACTCTCTCTGGGTCCCAGTTTAAACCTCTGTGAAACAGGGGTAATAAAGTATTTAATTCATATATTTCTTCTCAGTGTTTCTAAATTCTTAACAAAATAAGTGTGTTGGCTACTATAATTCCTCTCCCACCTACCCATTCGCCTCTTGCCACGCCTGTTCCCAACATCAGCGTGACCAATTCATCCTGATTTGCTTGGGACTTTCCCTGTCTTTACACTGAATACCACCCCACTCCTCTCAGTTTTGGGCCAACCAGAATTGCTGACCACCCTCCGTGATTCTACAGTCAGAGAAATCACAATAGTCCAGATAAAATGGTGGCCAAGGGGACTCAAGAAGGTTTGGGTCCCAGATTTACATTGGTAATTCAAAATCATGACAGTTTTGTGGCCACAGGATAAACAATGATAGCTCAGAGGCACAGAATACTCACTGAAACCGAAGGTGAATCCCATTAAGTATCGATTTTTAAGTCCCTCAAGGGCAGAAGCTGCCTTATATATCTTTGTACCCCTTGCACACTTAGAAGGCTGATTTCTTAAGGCCATGTGCTATGAATGGCTGGCCTGCATCTAAATCCAGTTTGGGGATGACTCTGGAGCAGGTTCTGCCTGTGCGGGGACAATTCCAGTCTTAAATGGGATTTCTGCTTTGTAACACTCATGAATCACTAATTGGTTAAAGACTGAATTTCAGCTTTGTGACACTCATGAATCACTAACTGGTTAAAGATTGACACCTTCTGCTCATAAATACCCTCCTCACCCTGTCTCTATGATTGATGTGGTTTTCAATGGTTTATGAATAATTGCCTAATGCGTGATGACCCAAAAGGGGTATCTGCCCCTAGAGAATACCACACACCTACTCAGGTCCCCTACTCACAGCCTGGGGTGTCTCCCAAGCTCTCATGTGGCTTCTGTGTGGAGTAAGCAGAAGGCCTCAGAAAATGGGGCAAAGCTCCATATTTACAGGGAGTCAGGGGAGGAGGACGTGGATGGCTCTTGGTGTTCTAAGATGGAGTACTGATGGGGCCATGTCACTGCTATGTACCAGGGAAGACATGGTACAGGAGACTGACCAGGTGCTCGGACTCTGGTGTCAAACAGTCCTGGCTGCGCCCCTTACTAGCTGTGAGATCTGTGGCAAGTGAATCACCCTCTCTGGGACTCTTAATTCCTTACAGCAAATTGAGGATAGTAGTAATACTTGGTTGTAGGGAGGCTTTAAATGCCTAGTATCTAGTCCCATCACTTTATGGCCAATAGATGGGGAAACAGTGGAAACAGTGGCTGACTTTATTTTTCTGGGCTCCAAAATCACTGCAGATGGTGACTACAGCTATGAAATTAAAAGACACTTGCTCCTTGGAAGGAAAGTTATGACCAACCTAGACAGCATATTAAAAAGCAGAGACCTTAATTTGCTAACAAAAGTCCATCTAGTCGAGGCTATGGTTTTTCCAGTAATCATGTATGGATGTGAGTTGGACTATAAAGAAAGCTAAGCACTGAAGAATTGATACTTTTGAACTGTGGTGTTGGAGAAGACTCTTGAGAGTCCCTTGGACTGCAAGGAGATCCAACCAGTCCATTTTAAAGGAGATCACTCCTGGGTGTTCATTGGAAGGACTGATGCTAAAGCTAAAACTCCAATATTTTGGCTACCTGATGCGGAGAGCTGACTCATTGAAAAAGACCCTGATGCTGGGCAAGATTGATGGCAGGAGGAGAAGGGGACGACAGAGGATGAGATGGTTGGATGGCATCACCAACACAATGGACATGGGTTTGGGTGGACTCCAGGAGTTGGTAGACAGGGAGGCCTGGCGTGCTGCGGTTCATGGGGTCACAAAGAGTCAGACACGACTGAGCAACTGAACTGAACTGAATACGTAAAGAGGGGGCTTCCCTGGTGGCTCAGTGGGAAAGAATCTGCCTGACAATGCAGGAGACCTGGGTTCAATCCCTGGGTTGGGAAGATCCCTTGGAAAAAGAAATGGCAATCCACTCCAGTACTTTTGCCTGGGAAATCACATGGACACAGGACCTTGGCAGGCTACAGTCCATGGGGTCGTGAAAGAGTCGGATACGACCTTATCAACAACACACACACATGTAAAGAGTATGTATAATAAGGGGCCTAAAATAGAGCTTAATACCCTCTATACCCTAACAGGGTCCATAACTGCTATTAGTTTTATATTGTTGTGATTCAACATAAGCATCACATATAATATTGTTTCAAGGGGAGAAAACCCCCCAAATCAACAAATGCTGAGAGGAGTGTCAAACAGCAAGTGCTCAATAAATGTTAGCTGTTAGTAAGAGCTTTTAAATCAATCTACTTCCTGTGTCTCAGAATCACATAGCTGCCCTGTGAACACAAGGAAAAGCTCATTTAAGGCATTCCAAGAGGAACTTCCCTGGTGGTCCAGTAGCTAAGACTCCGGACTCCCAATGCACGGAGCTGGGGTCCCATCCCTGGTCAGGGAACTAGATCCCACAAACCACAACTAAAGATGCTGCATGCTGCAACAAAGATTGAAGATCCCACCTGCTGCAAGTAAAACCCGCTGCAGCCAAAATAAATAAATAAAAATAAATATAAAAACAAAATTCTATGAGACACATACATAGTATTCATGCCCAAAATGCATCAGATGATTGCAATCATGGGGAAACCTCAGACAAATAGAGGGAGCTTCAACAAGATAACCGGCCTGTATACTTCAAAAATGTCAAGGATATGAAAGACACAGTAGAGACCAAGGAGACAAGCCTGCTAAGAACAATGCTTAATCTTAGATTGGCTTCCAGATCAGAAAGAAAATCCTGCTATAAAGGACATTATTATGGAGAAGGAAATGGCAACCCACTCCAGTGCTCTTGCCTGGAGAATCCCAGGGATGGGGGAGCCTGGTGGGCTGCCATCTGTGGGGTCGCACAGAGTCAGACATGACTGAAGCGACTTAGCAGCAGCAGCAGCAGTGCATATATGTGGAATCTAGAAAAATGGTATATTAAACTTATTTGGGAAACAGAAATAGAAGCATAGACATAGAGAACAAACGTGGATCCCAAGGGGGAAAGGTGGTGTGGGATGAATTGGGAGACTGCAATTGATGTACATACACCCTTGATATTATTGTAAAATAGGTAACGAATGAGAATCTGTGGTTCAGCACAGGGAACTCGGTGCTCTGTGAGGAAGTCCAACAAAAAGAAGATACGTGTATACACATAGCTGACTCACTTTGCTGTGCAGTAGAAACTAACCCAACAGTGTGAAGCAACTGTACCCCAATAAAAATCAAGAAAAAAAAAAAGGACATTATTAGAATAATTGGTAAAATTTGAATAAGGTCTGTAGATTAGGTAATAATATATAATTGCTAAACTTTCAAGTTTTATAATTGCTATAATATTTTAAAATTATAATTGTCCTGTGATTATGTAGGAGAATGTACTTATTCTTGGGAATTCACCCTACAGGATTTAGGTTTACCGTAAAAGGTCATAATGTCCCAAACTTACTCTCAAAAGGTTCAGAAAAAAATAATTTATGCTTAGAGGAAACGAATGATGAAAAAGTGAATGTGGCTAAAGTTTTGCTGGTAAATCTGGATGAAGGATATGTAAGCGAGGGGGCTTTTTTTGCAACTTTCATGCATGTTTGAAATTATTTCAAAGTAAAAAGTAAAACATAAATAAAACGAAGCTACCAAACCTTTAAAAGAAGAGTAAGAAACTGCAGTTAAGGAAGCAGCCAGCTCCCTGCTCACCAGTCAGCGGCTCTGAGAAGCCTCTTGGTCCTGTTTCCCACTGCCCCTTGGCCCTGTTTCTTCACTGTCCCTTTTCATGGTGAGGCTGGAAAAGCCAACTTTCTATTAACAGGCCTGCCTGCTAAGTCACTTCAGTCGTGTCCAACTCTGTGCGACCCCACAGACGGCAGCCCACCAGGCTCCCCCGTCCCTGGGATTCTCCAGGCAAGAACACTGGAGTGGATTGCCATTTCCTTCTCCAATGCAGGAAAGTGAAAAGTGAAAGTGAAGGCGCTCAGTCATGTCCGACTCTTCACGACCCCATGGACTGAAGCGCACCAGGCTCCTCTGTCCATGGGATTTTCCAGGCAAGAGTACTGGAGTGGGGTGCCATTAACAGGCAGCTTTTAGCATATTCCATAGAAATGGAGACAGGTCATAGGGCATGTCCACACAGGTGGTAACAAGAAAAGTAACAGGACCCAGCTCAGAGAAAAGGGCAGTGGGAAGTGGTGGGCCTGGGGCTCCAACAGCATCATTTGACCTGCCTGCTACCTTTTAGCCTAGATGCCTCATTAAAGCATCATGGCAAAAGGCACTGTATTGCCAGAAGAGACTCTTCCAGCATGGAGATGCTGCTGCTTCAAGGGGCAAAGAAGGGGAACTGGCTCCCTGGAAAAGGAGCAGTGCTCACTACCAGCCAAAAGAGGGTGCTATTTTCTCCAATGTCATCCTTCCCAAGTCTGCCCACTGAGTGCACAGATCTGCAGATCCCAGGAGCAGGCTCAGCGTGAGCTGAATGAGGAAGAATCATAAAAATGCAAGGTTGGGAGAGGGAGAGGGTGGGAAGATTTGGGAAAATGGCATTGAAACATGTAAAATATCATGTAAGAAACGAGTTGCCAGTCCAGGTTCGATGCACGATACTGGATGCTTGGGGCTAGTGCACTGGGACAACCCAGAGGGATGGTATGGGGAGGGAGGAGGGTTCAGGATGGGGAACACATGTATA
>NW_011494876.1:8446176-8462020 GCF_000754665.1 Bison bison bison
GGGGAACACATGTATACCTGTGGCGGATTCATTTTGATATTTGGCAAAACTAATACAATTATGTAAAGTTTAAAAATAAAATTAGAAAAAAAAATGCAAGGTTGGATCTTGTCTTTAAGATTTTGATACTTTGATCATTATAGATGTATCTGCATTAATTTGAATAATTCTTAAAATTAATTATTCAAAACAATGCATAAAATATTATTTATCTTGATTACTGAGTTGTTTGGCACCCCCTTAAAGTTTGCACCCAAGCCGGTGCCTCATTTGCCTCACGCTAGCCCCACCCTGGTGAATCTAACCCACTAATTCCAACACCACCAGCTCAGAGTTTACAACTGGTCACATGAGGTCTGGAGTTAATGGACCATTTTATACCCACATGATCTGGCAAAGGGAATTAATCCTGAGAACCTGAATTCCTGCCTTTTATGTCACTTCACTATCAGCAACTGGGGCCTGACTTCTTTATCTCTAGGTCTCAGTATTCCCATCTGTTAAGTGGGAGTGGCAATCCTTTATCTGCACAGTTTGTTCTGAAGATAGAGTATCATCCTAATAGAATACCCCTAAGGGCCAGACACTGTGCTGAGTCTTCCCTTTAGCTATAAACTCACAAAATCTTTACAGCTCTAACATGTAAGAGCTATAATCATCCCCATTTTCAAAAGTGAGGAAATGGGCACAGAGAGGTTTAGACACTTGCCTGAGGTTGAACAGCTATAAATGAAATGATGCATGCTTTAACCTCCAGCATTCTCAACATGGGGTGATCTCCACCTTTGTGGGAGCATTTGGCAATGTCTGGAGACATGTTTGCTTGTCGTGACTCCGGATGGGGGGGTGTACTACTGCCATCTAGCGGATAGAGGCTAAGAATGCTATTAAACGTCCTATAATGCATGGGGCAGTCCCCACAACACTGAATTTTTTGGCCTCCAATAGCATTAGTACCAAGGGTGAGAATCCTGCTCCACTCTGCTCGCAAGGTCAGGGAGTTATGTGATAATTTAGCACCCAGTGCTCTGAGAAAGGCAGATGGTATGGAGTGGTTGCTGTTATTATTTCTTTTGTCTCAGTGGCCTGGGGTCTCCCTTGGTTATCCAGGGACCTGAGTTACCCAGGCTCAGAACCCTCCCATGGGTGGTAGAGAAGCTAGGCTCCAGAGTCAGTCAGAGGATTATATCATGCATTCAGCAAAGGCTTACCGAGCATCTGCTGCATGCCCAGTCCTGTCCCAGGCAGCAGACACATGAAGGTATCCCTGCCTGTGAGAACTGTCGGGGGTGGGGTGGAGAGACAACAGACAACACGCGCGCTCATAGGTAACAATACATCGTCACAGATACCATGAAGCAAAGACCTGTGTTCCATGAAACAGAATAAGAGGGAAGCTCCTCATGGGCTGAGGGGGGCCAGGGAGAGAACGGCATTTAAGCTGAGACTGAGAAGTAGAAGGAAGGAAGAGCCCTGCAGGTGGAGGGAACAGCTGTGCAAAGGCCCGGCGGCAGGAACTGAAAGCCAGGCAGAGTGAGGGGAGGCCAGCCGGGGAAGAAGAGAATAGAGGATGTGACCTTGAAGGGGTGAGTAGGTAGAAGCCACCACAAGGAGTTTGGTCTTTATGTCAAACAAAGAGCCTTTGAAGGGTTCTAGTCAGAGCACTGACTGCCTTCCGAGAGCAACCTGCTTGAGGTCCAGACACAGCCTGGTGTGGAAGACGCTGTGTGATATCCAAACCAGAGCCTGCTTCACCAGTTGGAAACAAAGATGTGATCTGTCACAATTATGCAACCTTACATAAAATGCACGCTTCCTGCCCCAACCCCCAGGCTGGTTGTGAAACATAATGACTGGAGTAGTCTGCATGCTATACAAGATCATTACTAGGACACACTCTTTATTACACACGGAATGGCATCAGTCACTGGAAACACCTGTTTTGAGTCACGAGGATGTCACCTGCCAAGAGTAAAAACTTTCCCACCGGCGCCTCTTTTCTTTTTTGCTGCTTTTGGATAACTTGACTTGTGACACTTTCACCCCCCCCGGAATCCCCATGTTGCCTTCCTCAAATTCTAAGGCGTCCTTTGTCTCCACTGACTCCCGCCTCACCAGCACCCATGGTGAATGGCCGTGGCTGCCGGTGGTGTCTGGGGCCACGTGTCTCATCCTCTGATCCTCACATCTGCTCATTCACATGACACGTGTGCAAATCTTCAGTAGGGTCTATTGACAAGGACTAGAGCTTAAGTCTTTGAGGGAATCCGATTGTCCCTGCTCAATTAGGATGGCGCTTCCCAACGTGGATGGAGCTCAAGATACTAAAAGGAGTTATGTGAATAAAGGGTTCCATGGACAATAAATTCAGGACATACTGTTCCAACATAGTTAAGCAGCTTTGTTCCAGCTTTGCAGGACTTTTTAGGACATTTAATATGCTAACGTGTATTATAAATCTCCAAGGAGGGATATACACATATTCTTTTTTTTTCAGGAGCATCTATACCCTACTGTTTGGAAGTACAAGGCACAGGAAATGTCATCCATAGCCACTGAATAGCAGAAGGAAGGACACCTCAGAGTGTTCAGTGTGGGTCAGGCCAGTGTCTGCCTTTCTTTCCAGGCTCCAGGCTTCTGGACGAGACAGTCTCAAACTTCCACTTCCCAACACTGGAGCCCAACAGAAGGAAAAGCAGAGGGTCTCTGCTGTGCCTGGTCACCAGTGCAGCTTTGTCACTCCAGCCCCTCATATTTATCAGGAACTCCTGGGGTTGGCTGAGAGTCATCTGAGGCTAAGCTGACCCAGAAGGGCATGTTGGCATGGGCACTGTTTAATCAACTTAAAAGAACAAAGAGCTTTTTAGCACTTTGTCTAATTACTAAACAAGTACATGCTTTTATTTAAAAAAGAAAATTCAAACAGTACCCAAGGGTATACAATAAAACCTGGAAGTTCTCTTTTTCCTCCTCACAGCCCCTGACCTGCAGGTTTCCTATTGAGTTTGGTGTGCCTAGTTTGGTCGGGGAGAATGCTGGTCTGGAGTGAGAATGAGTGGGACCAAATCGCAGCTTTGCCACATGCTAGCTGTGTATCTTCGAACACAAGCCTCAGTGTGCTCACCTGCAAAACGGAGGGACCATGGTAAGGGTCTGGGGGAGCATGTAATGAGATGAAACAGAAGGTACTCAGCGAAGCCCCGCACTTACCCTGATTCAGTTAAATTTGATTCAAGATTTTACTTCCAGATACTTTTTTTAAAAAAGTTCAAGTGCTAATTACAAAAAGGGGTCAAACTCTTCATCTGTTCATCTGATTTTTTTTGACGTCCTATATAGAGAAACCATTATTCAGAGGTTCCTTTATTTTTCAAATTAATATTCAAATTATCAAAGTTAAAAAAGGCAAAAACATTAATTTACTCTCTGATCCTATAGGTTAGGTTATTTTTGATGCTGAGAATGAACACCTTTCCCAGGACACTGGCAGGGTGATTACTGCCTTAGACAATGTCATGCTTATAAGTTCGACATATAAAGGTTTTTTATTTCATTGATAAGTCCAGCTAAGATTGCCAGGTAAAATACATGCTGCCTAACTAAATTTGAATTATCTAAAATTCAAATTGACCTAGTGCTCTGTATTTTTATTTGCTAAGTCTGGCAACTCTATATCCAACAAACTTAAATAATTACCTCTAAGGGGTTATAGACCCATTTACAAACATTTTAAACTTCTTTTATACATCTATTTCCTTGTAAAGTTCTTCAGTTATCTGAATAAAAAAAAGCCACCCTTTTTAACACCAAATAATCCTAATACATTCAACTTATAATACACTGTTAACCCAGAATTCTTATAAATGTTCCAGAACTGTACAGAAACTTAGGAAGGTTTCAAATAAGAGTTACAAATCTAAATACATTCCCTCAATTGCACATTTTATTTTGTAGTTACAAGACTGCCAGTTTAATAGGTTAAAATCTTTCATATGTTACAAGGTCATAAAATACCACATATGTAGAAATTCCTTCTTGAAAGACACAAAAAACTGTACCCACTGAATTCTCAACCTTCCTCTGGTCGGAAGATACCCACTCACCAGGGAGGACAATCACCACCGGCTTTTCACCAGAGATTCAACCAGGCTTAAGGTCCGGACTGTGGCCAGTGGGGAGATTAACATCCCCACCAGTTCAGGAAGTCATTATTTCCTTCCACATATTCAACACTTTGGGATTATCTCCCTAGAACGCCTGGGTGTGCTTGGCTAGTGATTTGGCCAGGATGCTGACTGGATGCATGTTGGTGATACCTGCACGCTCTTCCCTGTGACTATGATCACACGCCCATCACTTCAAGAAGGAGTGGTCTGGAGATCCCAACACTGCCTTCAATTTATTACTTCCTCTCTTCACAGAAGACTTTTCCATGACAAAGTCTGCAAATCCCACCTAGGTTTATAAATTGACTGGATTTTGTACTTTTTTGTTTTTCAGATCTTCTCATCTTCCTGCCCAAATCTCTAAAAGCCATTTTGTTGTTGTTGTTTAGTCGCTAAGTCGGGTCCAACTCTCTGCAACCCCATGGATTGTAGCCTGCCAGACTCCTCTGTCCATGGATTTTCCCAGGCAAAATTACTGGAGTGGGTTGCCTTTTCCTTCTCCAGGGGATCTTCCTGACCCAGGGATCCAACCCACATCTCTTGCATGGCAGGCAGATTCTTTATCGGTGGGAAGACACCAGGGAAGCCCCAAGAGCCATTTTACTTGGACTGAAATCCTACAGTTCTTGCAAAACCTTCCTTTCACAGGGCCACACAACTCTCACAAACATTAACTAATATCAGATTGAATCATGGCTCTCCCCAAAGGCTTAACTCTGTCCTTTCAGTCCAAAGACTGACCCATCCCAGCAGATCGTGCAACTGCTTTTCTGGCAATACACTGCTAGTATTTGGTGTGTTAAATTGTATATAGCAAAACTTGCCTTAAAAATTATGTTATTCAAACCAGACTTGACTTTAATTTCGCCCATCAGAGTTGTTGGCGAGCTGGAATCTGGGTGTGTCCAGGGACAGCTAACTGCCAAATCCCCAAACCTGGCAGAATTCCCCACTGTCTCCTGCCTCCTTGACCTCCCACCCACACACAGAAGGCTCCACACCCCAGGTGCTCTCTGGGGTGGACCATTTCCGAGTTCATCAGTTTCCAGGAGAAGGGATATGGTATGTGATCACAGCAGAAAGGACCAGATGTCAGGGCTGGCTTCCTGCTGGGTTAAGAGTGACTGCAGAGACTGATGCCTAGATTAAGCGGACCAGTTTCCTCATCTGAGTGACAAAAACAGGGGATCCTAAAAACTAGCTCATTTCCTTCATTCCCTTGGGGAATGAAACGCGTGATCTTCAGTTCCTCAGAGAAGTGAAAGCAGCAACAAGGAATCCAGTAATTCTTGTTATCAGCAAGCTTTACAAGTCAGCAGAGTCTGAGCAGGTGGCTCAGAGCCCGCTCTCCAGACACTGCTACCCTCTCTCCAAGCCCTGAAGTCAGAGGAGCCACGATGCCTCTGCCGCTGGCCTGCCTGCTGCTTCTCCTCCTCTCCACCCACAGTGCCCTGGCCCTCAAGATCTGCTCCTTCAATGTGAGGTCCTTTGGGGAATCCAAGAAGGCAAACTGTAATGCCATGGATGTCATTGTGAAGGTAAGCCCATCTTCCTGTTAGAAGGACTGCTGGATACCCCTCACGCTTTCTCTAAAGCTTTCGGACTTTTAAGAGACTCAAGAGTTGTTTAACTGAAGTTAGCCCCTAGGGTGAAGGAAGCTTGTGCACTCTCTCCCTCCCCTCCACTCCTCTCCCTTTCTTTTTCCTTCTCTCCCCCTACAGCCATCAATCTTTTTCCAATTCCCAAGTCTAATCTTTCTCCCCACTTAGCTAAGACTTCCCTTGGGTAATCTGATCAATGTCTTGAGACTGTTCACATTCTTCTCGTGTCAGTTGATTCTCTTTATCCTATGCTGGCTGCTGCTGCTGCTAAGTCGCTTCAGTCACGTCCGACTCTGTGTGACCCCATAGACAGCAGCCCACCAGGCTCCCCCGTCCCTGGGATTCTCCAGGCAAGAACACTGGAATGGCTTGCCATTTCCTTCTCCAATGCATGAAAGTGAAAAGTCAAAGTGAAAGTCGCTCAGTCGTGTCTGACTCTTAGCGACCCCATGGACTGCAGCCTACCAGGCTCCTCCGTCCATGGGATTTTCCAGGCAAGAGTACTGGAGTGGGGTGTCATTGCCTTCTCCACTTTATCCTCTAGGTTAATTTATTTTTGATGCTGGGGCTGAAACCCTTCCCAAGACTCTGGGTTTTATTATCTTAGAAAGCCCAGAGACACCACGTTTTGGTGGGAGCACCAGGGGCCCTGGGCTCACCTTTCACCAGGCAGCCAGGTGCACCAGCTCTGCCAGTCCCTTCTCCCTGAGCCCCTCAGTGCCTTTCAGTAAGATGGTCCTCACACAACCTGGCCAGCATGCAGGGTTACTGGGAAAGTGTAATGAGTCCACGGTGAGAGCTCACACTGACAGAGCCTTTGCAGAGCCCACTCTGTGCCAGTCACTGTATTAGGCATTTTATATTAAGACAACTTATTTAACTTAAGCCATGATCACATCTGTCACGTCTTCATAAACACTATCACCTCCTCACCTACAATTTCTTCCCCATCAGTTTTTTTTTGTAAAATAACATCTTAATTTTTTAAATTAGGACTGTAATTTTTTAAATTACAAACTTATATTTTACAAATTAATTTTATTACACTAAAAATAGTCAATATGGACTATTTTGAAAATACAGAAACATATAAAGAAGTATCCTATCACTTGAAGGTAACAGTTGTTGGCACTTGGGTAACTTTGTTGCGGATGTTTTTCTATCCAAAAATAATACATAAACATGCATCTATTTTGCAGCATGGAGATACCCTATTCTGCTTTTATATAAGAAGCATTTCATACATTGTTAATATTCTTTTAAAACACAACTTTTAATGCCTTATGCTGCGTTTCCAACGTGTTTCATTCAACGCTTCTCTATCTGGGGATGCTTAGGATATTTCCAGTTTTTCTGTTGCAATACATCTTCCTCTTTGATCTGCATAAGTAATAATAAGGGCTTCCCAGATGGCTCAGTAGTAAAGAATCCATCTGCCAAGAAGCAGATGTGGGTTCAATTCCTGGGTCAGGAAGATCCCCAAGAGAAAGAAATAGCAACTCACTCCAGTATTCTTGCCTGGGAAATCCCGTACAGTAATAATAATAATAACAACATTTTGTTGTTTGCCTCCTACATGGCTGGCCCTGTTCTAAGTATTCATTTATCCTCCAACAATCCTGTGAGGGAATGACTATTATTATGCCAATTTACAGATAAGGAAACAGATGCAGAGTAGTAGCAGGAACTTTTTTACAGTGGAAGACATTCCTCAAAGTGAGAAAACTAGATCAAAGTATTAATACATTTCCCTGGTGGCTCAGATGGTAAAGAATCTGCCCACAGTACAGAAGATGCAGGTTCGATCCCTAGGTTGGGAAGATCTCCTGAAGACGGGATCTTCTACCCACTCCAGTATTCTTGCCTGGAAAATTCCATGGACAGAAGAGCCTAGAGGGCTACACTCAATGGGGTCGCAGAGTCAGACACAACTGAGTGACTAACATTTTCTTTGACTTTTCATATACATATTCTAAAGTGCTTTCCAGAAAGATCTGACAGTGGTTAAGTGACTAAATCAGGAGGCTGGCTGGGAGAACAGCACCCAGCTCTCTTTGGTGAACCCTACAAGTCTGACGCCATGATATGCAAGCCTGTTGATGGAAGGATGCAGACTCTGACATAGTCTCACTCCTCTGTCACTACACTGGTATATCTTCAGCCCCTGGCACTTTTTAATGGCACCAGGCCAGTGTCAGTGGCCCTCTCTGCTCTGCCCTTTATAGAGAGGAAACTAGAATATATATGTGCTCTGGAAATAGGACCAGTGGCATAATCCCCCTGCTCCGTGTTTCTGGAACTGATGTGAAAAGACAAAATGAATACTGAGGATGCTCTGTCCTTGACAACCAAATTCCAGCCCACTAGAATTCCATACAAAAGAAGATCCCAGTGGCCTCCAGTGGGGTTGACACCCTGGTCCTCAGCTTACTGCTCATTCTGAAGGGGACCCTCCTGTATTCTTTACCCACTGAGTTCTTCTTTTTTCTTTTTTTAGCCACTCCCTATGGCAGGCATTTGGGATCTTAGTTCCCTGACAAGGGGTCGAACCTGTGACCCCCGCAGAGGAAGCCCAGAGTTCTAACCACTAGACCACCAGGAAAGTCCCCACACTGAATTATTTCTTGCCTCTCAGGGCTTGTTCAAAAGTATCCTCCATGGAGCCTTCCCTGATCCTCTGGGCAGATGTAACTAATTATTCCTCAACACTCTCATAGGCCTGACTTTTATTTAGCACAACTGTCTTTGGTCTCTCACTGTAGCTAGTTCTTTCCATTTGTCTTTTTCACTGATAACGAGTCTTTGAGGGAGGGAGTACATTTTAATAGTACAGCATGGTGGGAAAAGGCAATGGCACCCCACTCCAGTACTCTTGCCTGGAAAATCCCATGGACGGAGGAGCCTGGTAGGCTGCAGTCCATGGGGGTCCCTAAGAGTCGGACACGACTGAGCGACTTCACTTTTACTTTTCACTTTCATGCATTGGAGAAGGAAATGGCAACCCACTCCAGTGTTCTTGCCTGGAGAATCCCAGGGACGGGGGAGCCTGGTGGGCTGCCGTCTATGGGGTGGCACAGAGTAAGACACAACTGAAGGGACTTAGCAGCAGCAGCAGCAGCAGCACGGTGGGCTTTGCAGTCATGTGAACCTGACTTCACATCCTACTCTTATCACCTATACTGGCTTCACAACTTTAGTCTTTCAGTCACTCTGAGCTTGGTTTCCTCCTATGCTTAATGAGTTCAGAATCATAGCTGTCTCAGAGCTGGTGAGGCTCTGAGTAGGCTCACAATAAATGTTAACTCTTACAATTATTATAATTGTACTTCTTCATTTCTGCAGTATCCAGCCTGGTATTCTTTACTTACTAAGGCCATAATAGATATATTTATTATTATTATTACTGTAATTATTCAAACAAAGCCAACTTGCAGGACTTACAGGGATCATGCGCTTTTGGTCTGGATTCTGGTTGCCTAGGTTCACATTCTGGCTCAGCCACTTTCTAGCTGGGTGATTCTGGATAGTATCTCAGCTTTCCCAGAAAGAACCTCAGGCTCTTTGTCTTCACAATGTATATCATAATAGTACTTACCTCAGTGAGTGAGTGAAGTCGCTCAGTCGTGTCCGACTCTTTGTGACCCCATGGACTGTAGCCTACCATGCTCAGGGCGTCTATCATTTATTTCAGAGAAGAGGATAGTTAATTTAACAAAGCACCCAATCTGATACTTAAAACATAGTAAATGCCCCCCAAATAATAAATCAATCTATCTAATCAAAAAATGGGCAATCTAAACAGATATTTCTCTAAAGAAGACGTACAGATGGCCAATGTTGCTAATTATTAGAGAAATGCAAATCAAAACTACAGTCACTCTAGTCAGAATGGCCATCATTAAAAGGTAAACAAATAGCAAATGCTAGAAAGGATGTGGAGAAAAGGGAACCCTCTGACATTGTTGGTGGCTCAGATGGTAAAGAATCTGCCTGCAGTGCGGGAGACCCAGGCTTAATCCCAGGGTTCGATCCCCTGGAGAAGGGAATGGCAACCCCCTCCAGTATTCTTGCCTAGAGAATTTCATGGATAGAGGAACCTGCTGGGCTGCAGCCCATGGGGTAGCAAAGAGTGGTACACGGCTGAGCGACTACAACTTTCACTTTCATATGTATAACTGACTCGCTGCTCTGTACAGCAGAAATTAACACCACACTGTAAATCAACTACAATGAAAAAAGAGTAAGTGCCCAATAAAAGGTTTCATTATTTGTAGTAAATGGCCTCACACCCCCGGGGAATTCTCTCTCTGCAGGTCATCAAACGCTGTGATATCATACTCCTGATGGAAATCAAGGACAGCAGCAACAGGATCTGCCCCACACTGATGGAGAAGCTAAACGGGTAAAGATGGGGCCCCGGACCCTCTGCCGGCTCAAAGCCAAGTGCAAGGATCTGAAAATCCCCTGGGAACTGAAACTAGTGTAGCACCAGCACTGGCCCAGACCACCAGGTCACGTGGCCCACGCTGCCCAGGCTTTCAACTGTATTAACTGCGGCCCTGAGAGTTTTCAACCAGCTAGTTCTAATATGATAAAACAAAAGAGGGAAATGGGTGAGGAATCAGGACTGAGAGAAATGAAACAGACTAGAAGCTGAGCTGAAGTACTGTTACAAAGAAAAGACTGAGTGCAAATATGAAAACATGATATGCCCACGGGCTGGAATATTACACTGCGATTAAAAGTCATGGTTACTACAGAGTAGGTTAGAGCTAAACATTCCAGCATGGAAAGATGGCTACAATACATGGCAAAAAGCAAGTCCAGAACTATACATAGAAGAGCCCATTTTAGTAATCACACTACATCACACATGAATAAGGGTGTGGTGGAGTTTGCATGGGCATAAAAGAAAGACAGGAAGGATGTGCTCAACTGTTAAGAGTGGTTACTTCCTGGGCGTGGTGGGTATGACTGGAGAACCACTTGGAAGGGGGCTATGAAGAAATGGGAAACATTTGCTTTTTATTTTATATACCTCTGTCAGTTCAGTTCAGTTCAGTCACTCAGTTGTGTCTGGCTCTTTGCAACCCCATGGACATATACCCCATGGACATAAACCTCTGTACGATTTGAGTATTTTACAAAGTCTGAATTTGATGATTTGATTTGAATTTTTGAGTATTTTACAAAAAGTCTTAAGCCTGAGAGAAACAGCCTTCGATGCTCTCCTTCACAGAGCGAGGCCCCTGGGCTGATGGCAACCACCCCTCTCTGGGCCTCAGTTTCTCATCTGAGAGTCCAGACTTGGAGCAAAGCATCTCCTTTTTAGCCTCACAGGTCTGCTCTTGACAATGACAGAGGGGATGAAGCCCAGGCACTAGGCACCTCCACTCAGCTCAGACCACGTGGGCTTGGATTCTGGCTTGGCTATGATCTTGGGCAAGTTACTGAACCTCATTGTACCTCATTTTCCCCATCTATAAATAAAGCTAATAATAGAACTCATCTTCCTGGGATGTGGTGATAATTAAACCAAATCATTCATGTAAATGGCTAAGCTGTGCCTGGTATGGAGCAGTGGCAACTAAGTGCTGGGATGTTCATCACTAGTAGAAGTAAGGGGATGCGTGTAATGGCAAGTGATGATCCAGAGGCCCGCAGGAAACAGCGACTGATGACCACAACCGCACCATACAGGCCAGGCATCCCGTCAATCCGTTTGTGTGTGCTGTCTCATTCGCTCCTCACAACAGCTCTGTGGAGCAGGTTCTCCCACTTCTTCCCTTATAGCTGAGGGACAGAGGCACAGACAGCCAGGATCTGCCAGGTAATCCAGCCAATAAATGGCCAAACCCACCTTTGTGCCTGGGTGGTGTCTGAGTCCAAGCCAGTGCTCTGGTCTGAGTCCCCTCAACCTTCTTTGAAGTGGCCCGGGCCAGTGTTCAGAAGTATGAGGGACCGAGGGGACGGGGGTTACAGGCACCACCTGCAGCTGGTCTGGATTAAGCCCTCCCACCCTCGGTGGTCTCAGTTCTCCCCACCCTCCCTAGACTGTGCTGTGGACTCCAAGCAGAGCCAGGCCTGTGTGTCTCCTAATTCTCTGTAAGCCAGGAAGGGCCTTCGTCACTTCATAGCCGAGTCATTGCAAGCAGTTTGCCAACCCAGGACTTGGCAGGCTAGATTTAGAACAGAGCCAGTCTTTCCAAATTGGAAGCCCAGCGGAATCCACTGTCTGCGCTCCTGGGGCCCCCATAGCCAGATGTGCCTTAGAATATTAATTTCCAGGAATTTCTGCGGGCTCTAAGTTGGCCCCTAAAAGCCCCCTCTAGTTTCTCCCAATGGAACCTGAGAATATGCCACAGCTTAGACATACCCCAGATCTTCTAGAGGGATGGTGAAGTAGACTCTGCCCAGGGTGGAGTTATCAGCAGGTTTGGCACACACATGTGAGTCAAGTCTTCCTGATAAGGGTGAGGCAGAGGATCAATGGGACTTTATGACTGTATCCTCAGTCCCCAGAACAGAAACAATAGCCATTTGGAATCACAGTTTCAGGACTTGTGAAAAAAATGCCTGGGGGGTTTCAGAGCAGAAAAGAAATGTCCAAAAAAAATCTTAGTAGGTCAGCCATAAAAAGGAACGCGTTTGAGTCAGTTCTTATCAGGTGGATGAACCTGGAACCTATTATACAGAGTGAAGTGAGTCAGGAAGAGAAAGATGAATACCGTATTCTAATACATATATACAGAATCTAGAAAATTTACTTACAGGGCAACAATGGAGAAACAGACATAGAGAATAGATTTACGGACATGGGGAGAGGGGAGGAGAGGGTGAGATGTAAGGAAAGAGAAAAAAGGAAACTTACGATAGCCAATGGGAATTTGCTGTATGGCTCAGGAAACTCAAACAGGGGCTCTGTATCAACCTAGAGGGGTGGAAGACAGGAGGGAGCTTCAAAAGGGAGGGGATATATGTCTAACTAAGGCTGATTAATGTTGAGGTTTGACAGAAAACAGCAAAATTCTATAAAGCAATTATTTTTCAATTAAAAAAATAAATATAATTTACAAAAAGTCTTAGTAGGAATCCTGCATATGATAAATGCTCAGGAGTAACCCGGTGAAGTTAATTCTACCAGGAAGCATGAGATGCAGTCCAGCCACAGGCCAGAACAACCTTCGGGGCTGACTACGGCCTGAATCTTCTATGGTCTCAGTGAAGTCCTGTACCTGTCTTCAGGTACAGGACAAAGCAGGTGGATTTGGGGGTGAGCAGGATCTCAATTCAAATCCCAGCTCTGCACTTGCAAACTATAAAAGTGGAGTAATAATAGTACTCCTCTTATCAGGACAAGAAATAATGGCAGGTGTCACATTCCCAGTAAGTGGTGGCCCTTTTTATGAGACTCAAAGGTTATAATGAACAGAAGCCCTTCTACATGATGCCATTGGGCATACGGAAGCTGACTGGAGGGAGCGGAACCTAGGCAGAGAGAAACGTTTGTTTTTTAAGATGCAATGTAAAATCTTTTTGTTTTCCAGAAATTCAAGAAAAGGCATAACATACAACTATGTGATTAGCTCTCGCCTTGGAAGAAACACATATAAAGAACAGTATGCCTTTTTCTATAAGTAAGTATAAATTATGCTTCCCGGAACATGGTTTACTTATCAATATGACCATGAATGGAATAAAAATCTTTTCCTCAAAACCAAATTTAGATGTCAAACCAGCTCTCAGTACTGATCAAATTACTGAGCTGTTAAAAGTGGGGCTGATGGAAAGGATAATATTAACTCTTCAAAACTAATTTGCTGGATGACTTGGTGACCTGGTCAGGAAAGTCAAAGAGTTCTTTATCCCCCATGGTCAAGTCCTGGCAGGGGATGGAAACATGAATTGCCCAGCATGGCTGCTCTGGGACATCACATTCTCATTTTCTTCCTACTAATAATCTCTGCTGAGTCTGACCTTTAAGTTTTGAGCTCCCCAGATACTCAGTTCCCCAAGGGCTCTGGCCCTTGTGGAGACTGACTGAGCCTTGTCCTCAGGTAAAAGATCCCTTTCGGCACTCAACTCTGCAGGGGAGGCCAATAAAGCTGTGGGAACATTCATCTCTGCTTCTTCAAAGAAGTAAGAAGAAAGCCAACTCATCTTGGAGGACTGTCTTTTTTTCTTTTTTCTTCCAGAGAAAAGCTAGTGTCTGTAAAACAAAGCTACCTCTACCACGACTATCAGGCTGGAGACGCAGATGTGTTTTCCAGGGAACCCTTTGTGGTCTGGTTCCAGTCACCCTACACCGGTGAGACCTACAGGCCCCTCTCACTCCTCACTTCCCCAGAGAGCCCATGAATGGGCAGCAGCCCTGAGTTGTGAGCTGTGATCCCAGGGTTTATGCAGCATCTTTAGGGAGGCATTTCGCTTGAGATGACCATTAGGGGTTCCTAACACTTGAATGCGGAGGACACAGTATAGTTTGATGACACCAGGCTGGCTGCTTAGAATGCCACAGCTCAAGACTTCCTTGTCCTAGAAGCCACTTTCTGGAATCAATAATAACCTTACTCTTACCTGGTAAGAGTAACCTTTGGAGCGTTTGGGCTGATGGCAATTATTTAGAAAAATCCCCCAGTCCCAATCAAGGACAGCTGCTCCTTCATTTGAAAAATCTGAACACTGGCCAACGAAGATGATCTCCCAACCTAGAGCCACACTGCCCCTCCAGTGATCACAGAGCCATCTCCCCCACAGACTGGGGGAAGAAGCACCCTGATTTCTGACAACAATAGTACTTGTATTAGTCACTAACAATTATTCATCTGTGATGAATGCCAGGTTCCTCTCATCTTTGCAACACCCAAAAAGATAGCAACTAGGACTGTCTAGCTTTACGACGGAGGAAGTTGAGGTTCAAATAGATGGAGTCACACACCCAAGCTCATCCAGCAGTTATTGAAGTGGACAAGCCAGGGCTGTAACACAAACTTCCATCTCAGGAGCCCACGCTTTTAACCACCATGCAATACTCAACAGAAAGTCAAGAATTACTTTGATTTGTAGACTGGAACTATAGAGAATCAGATCTTTTTTTCAATACCCACTACATGGGTACTGGACAAGACAGAAAAGGTCCCTGTCCTTGTGCAGCAGGGGAGACAGATAATAACTAAATAGTCAGAGCTGTACATATGAACATCTATATCTACATCACACAAATATTAACATCTTCAACTATGAAGTTAACTATTTCTGCACAGGGTTAATAGCTCAGAACAGAGTATTTTAGGAAAACAAACATGGAAGAACAGCAGGAGATTTTTCAGCAGGAAACAAACAAAAAACTGAGAAGGAGGTGAGGGCTACTGAGGAACCAGAAGTGCCTTTCAGAGAGGACATTCAATAATCGTTTTTGTCACGCACGTGATTCACATTCAGCTGATCTGGCAGCGTTAGGAGAGGCCCTTCCCACCAAACGATTCTTCTTTGAGAGAGTACTCAACCTTCGTGAACTGCCGAACAGACCTGTTTGTCTGGAGCTTCTACCCTTCCCTACTACCCTCGCCCCACAACACCCACCCGCACTGGGATGGCATTCCTCTGCCATGTTTGGAGTTTTCTCTCCATCTGAACAAGCAAATGTTTTTATGTCACCTCTGTTTGGGATTAAAGAGGAAGGAGTTCGCCATTTATCTATCTTTTCTTCCTTCATTTATTCTCTCAATCATTCATTCATGAGTTCAATCAACAAACATTTCTGAGCACCTCCAACGTGCCAGGCATGGTGCTAGGTTCTGGAGCCAAGAGGGTGAACAAGAAGATAAGCCTGCCCTCAGAGAACTTAGGTTCCAGTGGGCTAAGCAGGTAATTTCAGAGCATGAAGGCAGTAAGCAGGGCTTACTGAATAGCAGGGTAAGGGGCCACCTTAGACAGGGCAACTGGGGGACACCTCCCCGGAGGTGACAATGGCTCTGACCAGAAGAAGCCAGTCACAGATTGCTGGTGGAAAGGCATTCTGGCGGCAGGGCACAGTGAGCACCCAAGCTCAGGAGGAGGAAAGGAGTTGGGATGTTC
>NW_011494876.1:8462120-8491633 GCF_000754665.1 Bison bison bison
TCATGGGCCCAAAAAGAGGCAGGGGAGTGGGAAGGAGGAGGGAGGAGCAGCGTGAGAGACAGGCTACTGAAGCAGGGCAGGTCTTGGAGGCAGGCTGCTGGTCTGATGGACTTCCACTGTGGGACTTGAGCAGGGATTGCCTCATAGAACGTAGCTCCTGAGAAGAGAGGGCCCTCAGGTGCAGACCAAGGGAGAGCCTGAGGAGGAGGTGTTAAGCAAGACACCACCTCCTCACTTAGGCTCCCTCAGTCCTCCTGCTGGGGAGGCCCACAAAGGGCCACTCTGCTTTTTAATTAAAATTGTTCAGGCTTCCCCGCGCGCCCCCACCCCCCGCCTTCTAATTATAAAAGGAGTATAAACTGAAAACTCTTAATTTTTATTTAGAAAGTTTTTTTTCCTTAGTATAAAGTCAAACAGGCTTAATGTTTTTTTAAAAATGGAAAATACAAGGCATTTTTTTAAAAATGAGAAAATAAAAACACCCACAATGCCAGTGAGGAACACTGTCTACCAGCTTTCTCTTAGTCAGGAAGGGCAACTGGGAGAAAAGAGGCTTTGGTGTGCTGAAAATGGCAGCCTAATGACCATAAGGTTATTTAAATCTCGACCACTGGACCTTCTGGAAATGGGGGGCCCTAGATGACACAGTCCGTGCCTTTTGAGGGGACAGCCTGTTTCCCTGAAGCAGTGTTCATGGAATCTTGACAAGGAAATGTGTGACCTCTGCCTCCTTCCTGTTCCTCAGCTGTCAAGGACTTCGTGATTGTCCCCCTGCACACCACCCCTGAGACATCCGTTAGAGAGATTGATGAGCTGGCTGATGTCTACACAGATGTGAAACGTCGCTGGAATGCAGAGGTGATGACCCTCTATGTCTGCTGAATTCCCGTCTAGCAGGGGCAGAATCTGGTTCCTGAGAGGGGATGAGCAATTCTGAGGGAGGGTGAGGAGGCGGGGTCTGTGCAGACGACCACCACTTGAGAGCTTCATTTTAGGCCTTTTCTCAGCCCAAAATATCTTTCTGCTTAAATGTGCCTAGGTACGCTCCCTGGGGGTCTTGGGAAATTCACACCCTGCTCCACTAATAATGGCTGCCAACATTCACTGAGCAAATGAATAGCTGGTGCCAGGCACTATGCTAAGGCTGGACATGGATAAGTTTACTTAATCCTCCCAATAGCCAGATGAGGTAACGACTTTGATCATTCCAACTTCACAATTGAGAACAGTGAGACAAAGAGATGTCAGAAATCTTTCAGTTACAAGTGACAGAATCCCAAAATGGCTCATGAAAAGAAAGAGCAATTCATTGGTTAAAGGCAGAGTTGGACAAGGCAATCAGGGCTTGTCTTATCTCTCTCCAGTCTCCATCTCTTAGCCTCCCATTCCCCTGGTGGGCTCCATTTTCAGGCTGTCTCCACCCATATGATGGCAAGATAGTCACCAGCAGTTTCTAAAGCAACTGACAAGTTTTCTGTCCCACAATAGAACAAATATAATGGGATGGAGTCTCACTGACTAAGTCTGGATCACATGTTCATCCCTGAACCAATCACTGATGAGGTGGTTGAGATGCTCTGATTGGTTAAGTCTGTGTCAGTTCCACACCAACTTCACAGACCCAGGTAAAAGAGGAAGATGGTTTCTCAAAGAAACTAGGGGTGCTTTCACAGAGGGGAATAACAATATGTCCACCACCCGTCTTGGCCTCAATTATTTCCTCATCTGGAAAACAGCGATGGCACCCCACCCTCCACCCCCAGATGCTGTGAGGTGTATGAAAGTGTGTGGCACATATGGAAACGATCCAGAGGGCTCTTCCTCATTCTTCTTTCTCCTTTTAAGATGTGACTCCAATGACACAATCCCTCCACCTCAGTTCTGCTGCTCAAAGTGCAAAATCAGTCCAATACAGTGTGGACACAGAGCTGGGTCATGGTGCATGCAGGGGTGTGTTTCACTGCTGTTTTGTAAAAGGCAGGGTATGAGAAACACTCACTTGTTTCTAAATTATAAATTCCATTCACTCATTTGGCAAGAATTTATGGAGCATCTGTTAAATGCCAGGTACAGGGGAGGCCTCAGTGGTACAAAAGTGACCTAGAGGGGAAACTCTTGTGCTGAGCGAGGAAGGGGCTTTCAGGGAGGCTGATTTGGATTCAGTCCTTAACTTCATTCCAAGTCAAGTAGCCTACAGCAGGTCACTATATCCTCTACTCTTTCCACAGGGGACAAAGGTCCCTTCTACCTCTTAGTGCTTATTGTCAGATTTAAAATAAACTTCATAAAATACTTAACGTTTGGCTTGGCACACAGGACGTGCTCAGGAAATCATGCTTACATAAATAGAAGCTGCCTGACACTCCAGTTAAGGATGACATCCTGTCTCAACTGCACCCACCAGTCTCAGGGAAAACCATGATACCCAGAGTCAAAGGAAAATGTTTTTGAAGAAAACTCTGAGGTCAGCAACAGCACCAAACAATAGCACTAACAAGGAAATCTGTTTCCTCTCATAAGAATACTAAAATTCTGTTCCAAAAGCCCTACAGGAGAAACCACTTCCGAGACAGAAGACTCTGACGGTGGCGTTGGGGCAGAGGTGGACAACTCATTCCATCAGCCCCTCCCCGTAAGCCTCTTCGCACCTCCTCAATAGGCAGAATTCCCACGAGGAGTTAAGTTCCCAGCTTCACAACGAGAGAGGAAAGAGCAGTGCCAAATACACCACCTGAGTTCACTTTTCCTTTCTTGGAAACAAAAGGCATGGATTCATTCAGATGTTTATACCCACAGAGGCAAAAGATGTGAGGGAATAACTGAGCTGTGTTCTTTCATCTTTAATCTGTACTCCCAATTGGAGTGACTCGGTGATTAAGTACAGGAGGGAGCAGCTACAACAAATATCCTTCTTCCCATTAAGAACATCCTTCCTTGTCATACTCACCCATCCAATACTCATCAGAACTGTGGCTCGGTTTTAAACTGTGGCCTCTTCTTTTAAAAAACAAAAAGAAATTAAGACCCTATATTAGTCTGCTTGGGCTGCCATAACAAAGTCCCAAAGACTGAGTGGCTTAAACAGCAAAAATTTCTGTCCTCACAGTTCTGGAGGCTGGATGTTCAAGACCAGAATGGCAGCAGGGTTTGGCTTGGTCTTCCCTCTGTGTCCATGTCTTAATCTCTTTTTATAAGGACACAAGTCATATCAGAGTAGGCCCACCCCATATGTAACCTCATTCTATCTGTATTAACTCTTTAAAGGTCATCTGCAAATACAGTCTGAGATACTGGGGGCTAGAACATATGAATCCGGGGGGACACATTTAGCTGATAACTGAACTCATCATTTACTGGGTATGCAAGGTGGAGTCCCTGCTACCAGTTCTGCATAAAAGTGTTAGACAACAATGCCTATAGGAGACAGTTATAAATCCTGTCTTTCAGAATTTCATTTTCATGGGTGACTTCAATGCTGGCTGCAGCTACGTCCCCAAGAAGGCCTGGAAGGACATCCGCCTGAGGACGGACCCCAAGTTCATTTGGCTGATCGGGGACCAAGAGGACACCACGGTCAAGAAGAGCACAAACTGCGCCTATGACAGGTAGGAGGCGTCTGCCAGACCACCATGAGCCCACACGGTGCCTGGTGCACGTTGGGAAAGGCGGCTCCTCCCGGGCAGGTGACGCTCCTGCTTGGAGAGCCGAGCTGCTCTGACTTTAGGCCCTTCCACTGGGTACTTTGTGAAGCATGCAAAGTGAATGGCCATATATGGTGGCCTTAAACACACAGCTTAGCAGTGGCAAGAGCGGGCTTTGCTGTTGGACGGGCCTGGATTCAAATTCTGTCTCTACCACTTAGTAAGTCAGGGACCGAGAGAGCTAAGCTCTTTGTGTCTTTGTTCCCTTAGTGGTAAAACAGAGACTATATTAAACACAAGGTTTAAACAAAGTAAAATGTATAAATCTTCTAAATCATCTAACACAGTATCTGGAATATAGTTAAGTGCTCAATATATTCACTGGCTGTTAAGTACTACATCACAAAGTCATACTGCAATTTATTCATTCAATTCTCTGTCACTGGGCATATTAGGTCATTACCAAGGGTTTGCTATTAAAAGCAAAGTGTAACGAACCCCCTACATATATATGCATTTTGTATTTATGATTTCCTCAGGATGAAAGTCTAAAAATGAGAGTAGTTACTGCAAGATAATTTATACTTCTAATGCTTTACCATACACTGGGGGTGGGGGAGGGGTGGATGGGCTGCACTGTGCAGCTTGCAGGATCTAAGTTCCCTGACCGGGGATTGAACCTGGGCCACGGCAGTAAAAGCACTGAGTCCCAACCACTGGACTGCCAGGGATTCCTATGCTGTCCTGTGCTTAGTTGCTTAGTTGTGTTTGACTCTTTGCAACTCCATGGACTGTAGCTCGCCAGGTTCGTTTGTCCATGGGATTCTCCAGGCAAGAATACTGGAGTGGGTTGCCATCCCCCTCCTCCAAGGGGATCTTCCTGACCCAAGGATTGAACCCAGGTCTCCTGTATTGAGTTGGATCTGCAATCCTTTACCATTCTAAATGCAAATATATACATCTAAATAATAGCATTCTTTAGTATTTATAAACTCTCCTTGGAGATTTTCAATCAGTTGCATCCTTAAGGTAGAAAGTGAGGAAGGACCTGAAGTGTGGGAACATTCATGACTGGCCCATCCACAGCAGAAACCACGGGTGGGGAAGTCCCGAGGAGCCCTGGTCCTCAGAGTGGTTGCTATTCCCTGAGCTCAGCACGCCACCAAGGAGCATGATGTGGCCCAGAGGACAGTTCTCACTTCTCTAGTTTTAAGTTCTGACTTTCATTTTCATCCCGTGACCTCCTTTTTACCTCTAAGAGCTTTGAGGGCATGTGTGCCTTCTGCTGACTTCATCATTCCAGCTTCCCTAAATGGAAACAGCCCTGGCCCTGGGAAAAGCAGAACCAAGGTGGGGAGTTACAGGAGACTGAGCGGCCTGGGTACTGCCCCCTCCATCCTATTATGAGGGGCTACCTCAAAGCTGGTTGAAAAGGGTTGCTTGCTACCTCGCCCACTTGCATATGCCAGCTGTGTGGACTTGGCAGGTAAATCCCTTCTGTGGTTCCATTTCTCTTCCCTGGCAGAGGAAAGGGAGGTGACTGAAAGCAATGCCACAGAAGAACAGTGCATCCCAGGAAAAGATAGATTAGATGGGGCAGTGGGGCAGGTCAAAAAAGATGTTTACTAAAGGACTCCCAGATGTGTTTTCTAATTGTATTTTTTTAACATTTATTTTCATTTATTTATTTGGCTGCCCTGGATCTTAGCTGCAATACTCAGGATCTTTGATCTTCACTGTAGCATGTGGGATTTTGTGTGTGTGTGTGTGGCATGCAAACTCTTAGTTGTGGCATGTGGGATCTAGTTCTCTGAACAGGGATCGAACCCAGGCCCCCTGAGTCTTAGCCAGTGCACCCCAAGGGAGGTCCCCAAACGACCTCCAGTTTTACGCACTTGTATGCCAAAGGATGACAGGGTTACATGATTTTTTAAACATTACTTTCTTGTTTCGTTGCTCTGAATTTTCTGTGTTTTCCGTAACAGTATATGTCTCTTATGGTTGTAAAGAGGCATAAAGGGAGAAGATGACATGGCCTCAGGGGCAATCTTTGCTCTGTGTGCTGTGTGCTGGTGGACACGCCAAGATGCTCAGAGCCGGCTGGGCACTGAAGCAGCCTCAGGAAGCTTAGTGGGATCCCCTGACTCGCCCACACACAAAACCAACATAAGTCCAAGATAGGGGAGCCCTAACTATGCTGTTCTTCACACTCTGGGTCTGAAAGGATGGCTTCAAGAAACCTCCGCCTGAATGCCAAGAGTTTACTTATGGAGACGAGGTCAAAATTAGCCAGGTGGTGTTGGTAGCCAACAAAGGAAACTAGGTCAGCTGGCTGGAATCGGGGAAGGCTCAGTGGACAGTCATGGGTGAGCAGTCCGGCCCAGGCTGTCCCTCTTCAGCCAGCTGGTTAGGGCCATGAAGACCCTAACCACGTCACCACATTTGAGGTATATCGGACTCCACTTAACCACCACTTTCCCGTTCTCTGTCAGCACTGCAAAGCGACAGTACTATAGTCTTTTTTCTCTGTATTAGTCTTTAAATCTATTCCATTATTACTGAAATAAAATTAATTTCAAGAGAAAATTTGACAAAACTGAAGGCAAGGAAACAGCATTACTTGTCATCAATCAAAAAATAATTGTAAAAGTAAGCCCAATGAAAACCAAAAAATGTTAAATTATGCCTTCATTCTCTTGTCAGCAGAATACTCTGTCGGATGAAATAGGAGCATAGGGAAATATTAAAGATAAGCCAGGACCTTTTTCTAAAATTGAATCAGGAAAAATGAAAATAACTGCAAAGGAAACATCTTTCAGTACTCCAGACATTGCTATGTGCCGAGATGTCCACATCTCTTCCGCTGCCAGGGCTCCTGCTTGGACAGGGGACACTGTCCTGGTGCCCACAGGCCACAGCAGGGATGACCCTGTGTTTCAACCACAGGTGCTGTGCTGAGGGTCTTCGTCAGGGAGGGGGAGATGCCCCCTTCAACCCCACTTGAGTTCTTGTGGCTGGACTGACAATAAAGGTGGCACAATACTGACTAATAGGAGAAAAAGAAACAAATCTCAATTTGTACACACAGAGGGCTTACAGAAATGGGACCTAAGAAGTGGTCAAGTTGCAGAAATATCTCTTTTGACCCACCTCCTAGAGTAATGAAAACAAAAACAAGAATAAGCAAATGGAATCTAATTAAACTTAAAAGCTTTTGCACAGCAAAGGAAACCATAAACAAAACAAAGGAAACAAAACCTAAAACAAAAGAAAATGAGACAACCTTCAGAATGGGAGAAAATATTTGCAAACAAAGTGACTGACAAGGGATTAATCTGCAAAATATGCAAACAGCTCATGTAGCTCTATGTCAAAGAAACAAATCAAAAAATGGGCAGAAGATCGAAATAGATATTTCTCCAAAGAAGACATACAAATGGCCAAAAAGCACATGAAATGATGCTCAACATCACTAACTTTCAGAGAAATGCAAGCCAAAACTACAATGAAGTATCACTTCACAAGGGTCAGAATGGCCATCATCAAAAAGTCTACAAATAATAAATATTAGAGAGCGTATTGAGAAAAGGGAACTTTCCACTGTTGGTGGGAATGTAAATTGGTACAATCACTATGGAGAACAGTATGGATGCTCCCTAAAAAACTACAGATAGAACTACCATATGATCCAGCAATTCCATTCCTGGGCATATATCCAGAGAAAACCATGATCCTAAAGGATATGTGCACTCCAATGTTCATTGCAGCATTGTTTGCAAAAGCCAAGTCACGGAAGCAACCTAAATGTCCATTGTCAGAGGAACACATAAAGAAGATGTGGTGTATATATATATACACAATGGAGTATTACTCAGCCATACGCAGTGAAATAATGCCATTTGCAGCAACATGGGTAGATCTAGAGATTATTAAGCGAAGTAAACCAAAGACAAATATCATATGATGTCACTCATGTGGAATCTAATTTTAAAAAAATAAAGATACAAATGAACTTATTCACAAAATAGAAACAGACTTACAGATCTCTAAAACAAACTTACTGTTACCAAAGGGGAAACGTGGGAGACAGGGATAAATCAAGTGCCTGGGATGAACACACACACTGCTGTAAGACATAACCAATGAGCAACCACCGCATAGTACAGGGAACTCTACTCAATACTCTGCGATAACCTGTGAGAGACAAGAATCTAAAAGGAATGAATATATGTATATGTATAACTGAATCACTTTGCTGTGTACCTGAAATTAACACAACAATGGAAATCAAATGCACTCCAATAAAACTAAATTTTTTTTACAGTGGTCAAAACAGAAGGCTTTTTTATAATTTTTAGACAAAGAACAACAAAATTGCAAGGAATTGAAAGGACAAAAACTCAGGTTTGGGTGCTCAATTAGTGAAGAATTTAAACAGTGTTGGCTTGGGGGTAGTCAATTAAATAAGTAACAAAGTTTGTTTATACAGAAGTGTTGGCCTGAATTCCCTATTTCTGGAGATAAGGGTGCCTGTCCTTCCTTCTACCTCCAGATTCAGGGAGTGTACCATTCAGGGGAGATTTATTTCCTACTTTCAAGGAGACAGAAAGGAGTGTTCCTCTTACATTAGCTGTTTCTTCATATGCCATTGTGGCCTATTTTGGGGGTGGCCTATTCTGAGCTTCAGCACAAGCTAAAACCAGGGCTGGACTTTGGAACTCCATGTGAAAGGGCCAAGCAGTTCAGTCATTCCAGAGGTCAAGCAAGAAGCCCAGTTTGATCTCAGATAACAACAGCGTGGATTAATGGGATTCTTTTCTCTTTCCTTTTCCAGGATCGTGCTTAGAGGACAAAATATTGTCAACTCTGTTGTTCCTCAATCAAACCTCGTCTTTGATTTCCAGAAAGCTTACAGGTTGTCTGAATCGAAGGTACAGCTGTCATCTCATCTTTCTGTGCCACTGTCCTGGGAAGATGGGTTGGTGTCACCCAGCGATGGTTTAAGTCACCAATGGAGACCTGACCCTGGGCCACTGGGCCTTGAGTCTCAAAGCCTGTGATTCCATGACTTGAAGACCTGCCTCAACTTCTGACTGATCTGGTCCAGGGATGATGCTCCCAGTGTGTGTTCCTTTGGGTGACTTGGGGCATTTCATTCTCAGCCTCCCTCAGCTTGAATTCATTTGTCACTAAAATCAAGGTGTCTCCTAATTCCCAAATCTATCTCCCTTTTCTCTACAGGCCCTGGATGTCAGTGACCACTTTCCAGTTGAATTTAAACTTCAGTCTTCGAGGGCCTTCACCAACAGCAAAAAATCTGTTTCTTCAAAGAAGAAAAAAAAGACCAGTCATGCCTAGATACAAGGGTGCCATTTTTATTAACTATTTCTTGCCTCTAAATAAAGCAGCTCCAACAGGTATGAACTGTTCCCTGTGCTCAGGAAACAAGACTGGCCCAAATGCTTCCATTTTTCAACCTGAATCTACTTCATCTTAAGCCAAACTGGGAAGAGTGTCTTTTATTCTCCCTCTTGAGCCCAAACCTCCCTTGAATGTCTAGAAAGGAAACTGGGGGCTTCACATCCTGACCCCAGCAGGTGTCACTGCTCAAACGGCTGAGAAGCTACACGAAGAGGAACATCGGCTTTCTGTTTTGAGCATCCTGTTCCACAGGAAACGACCCTAAAGGCCAAGATGCCAAGGCCCCAACAGTACCCCATGGTTTGGGCAATGAACTGCTTTAGGACCTGGCCCTCATGTGTGAGGTCAGGCCACCATCGCATCTTGCAGGGATGCAGGGTGAGGCCATTCCCACTGGTCTCCCTGCCTCCAAACAGTCCTCCAACTCAGCTAGCCCAGCGATCACCAGTGTCATCCTTTGAAATTCCAATCTGACCACAGCCCAGCCCCATCCCCACCCCATTTTAAAATCCTTCAGGAGCTCCTGACACCACATGGAGAGCACCCAGGGTATCCGGATGCCCAGGAAGGTCTCTATTTCCTGGTTTCTCATGTCGGCCTTACCTTTGCCCACCATGGACTGTAGCCCAGCAGGACTGCCCCTTCCTTGCATGCCCCAAGCTCTCCCTCCTTCTGGGCTCAGCAACCGCCATATGCCATACCCTACTCTAACGTACACCTCGTCGTATGTTTACCAGGGCCACTATTTGGGCTCTGTGGGGGCCTGGGGGGACAAAGGCCCAGCAGGCTGGGAGGGACTGGAGGACCCTGTTATCTTTCCGCAGCTGCAGACTTGCAGAGGAGTCCAGCAGCAAGGCACCGTTTTATCCATATCCACGGTGACCATTTTGGTTTGTTTTGCTTTGTCTTCCCTTATATTGTTTCTCTGAGTAGTACATGAGCAGGACTAAATCTGTAAGCAGTACCAAGAAAGAAGCCATGACAAGGGACACTGTGCCCAGCCCTCCATCTCTGGTTTCCTGTCTCAGAAGAGGTCCCTCTTATCAGCTGATGCATTCCACCTGAGAGACTCTGCAAAATAAGCACCATGTGTAATCTTGAGAAATAGAGCCTGGCATACTATATGCACAGTCCCACTTTTTGCTGATTTTCCTAATTATATTGAGGGCGATGTGACTTTTGATATAACAGAGACTGTAAGCCTGATACTTGAGATCTGGTTACATCTGGCTGAGAGAATAAAATCAAAAGTGCCCTGCTTTAAACATGCCCTGATTTCTCCAAACATCCAGTGAACCTCAGAGGTCTTGCTGGAACCGGCGGTGGCAAGGCTACAAAGCTTCCGTGACCCCTTATGAGCAGTGCTCACAGTCCCAGGAAAACTTCCAGTTTCCAAGGCGCAAAATGGTCAAGCAAGCAATTCACAAATGAGCTCACTGCTGAAGAAAAGGTCATCCCTTTGTCCCAAAGGCCAGCAACGTGGCTGGGAAGACTCTGTGCCAGAAGGGGGGAGGCAGGGGAAGTGAGCCAGACACTACCTGAGTCTGTCCATGTCTCTGGCCTGGTCTTGCCACCCTGCAGCCTCTTTGGCTATAAGACATCTCTCTGTCCCTGCATTGGAGCAACTTACTGGGCCCACGGACATCTGCCAGCTCCCATTCTGGGCAAACTATGCCAAGCAAGAGGGTACGAAGTGTGGCTTCTTCTCACGGGCTGCAACTTAACAAGCCCCAGACATCCTCCCATTGTTCTGGCTCATTTGGCCTGGCTGGGACAAAGAGTTCCTGTGACTTTGGGGGAGTGGGGTGTACCCTGGTCCTATGTATTCAGCTTTGGCTTTGTCCAGAGGGTTTGAAATCTTAGGGAACCAGTTACCATGCCGATTCCCCAGGGTCCAGCACCCTTGGAGTCTGTCTCAGTAGGTCTGGGGTGGCCCTGGAACCTGCATTTTTAATAAGCTCCTAGGTGATATGAGGGCTTCCCTGGTGGCTCAGCTGGTAAAGAGTCCACCTGCAATGCAGGAGACCTAGGTTTGATCCCTTGGTTGGGAAGATCCCCTGGAAAAGGGAAAGGCTCTACCCACTCCAGTATTCCAGCCTGGAGAATTCCATGGACTGTATAGTCCATAGGGTCACAAAGAGTCAGACACGACTGAGTGACTTTCACTCTGAATGACCTAGGTGATATGAAGAGCAGATTTTTCTTTCATTATTTACTGGGGACCAAATTTTTCACCCACACTCCTATACCCTCCTAGATGAGAAAAGTTGTAGCATGGTGTACACCATCACCTACTAACTGGGGGACCTTGAGCAGCTCACCAGCCTTCAGTCTCCTTATGTATAAAATGGCGTTAAAAAAGAATCAACCTCCTGGAGGAAGTTTAAATAAGATAATGCACTTAAAACACTATGTGACCGACCACCTCAAAGCCCTCAACAAATGGAGGTGTTATTTTTATTAATAAGACTTGTTTCGTTAAAGCGTAAGCCAGTCAAGCCTTTGGGTATATGTACCCAGTTATTTAAGGCTCTCGTTTATTTAGAATGAATTTCTGCCATACAAGGATCAGGCCAAGTTTCCAATTCTTTTTCATTCACCACAGCAAGTATTTTGGCGTAAGTATTTTGGCATCAGTCTTGAGAAATGGAGATGTCCCTACTTCCAGTCCTTGCTATCTTCTCATCCTCATCAACACTCCTTTCTTACCTCAAACAAACATGCTCTCTAGTGCCCTTCATCCTGTCCCTGTGGGTTGGAAGGGGCAGGGAGGGGGATGCAGAAGGGAGCTTCTCCAGTTCAGCCACCCTGGTTCCCATCTCTGCCTCAGGTTGCACAAGGCAAGTGTAAAGGGCAGATGCAAAACCAGGGGGAAAAAGAAGGACAAACTGGAGGTCACGTCTCTCTTCCCTCCCAGAAAAAGTACAAGGGCAGGGGCGTGTGTGGGTGAGAGAGGTCACACCTGTATCAGTTACCAAGTCTTCACCATGGCCCACAAAGCTCTGACAAAACAGTTCCTGGCTTTCACCTACCTTTCCAACTCTACTTTCAGCGGGGTACACTCTGCAGTCACACGGCTTAGCTCCTTGTTCATGCGCTCACCAGCCTCTGGGACTTTTCACATGCTGTTTCCTTCCTCCTGCACTGCTCTTCTTCCCCTTCACTTAATAACCTTCTCATTCCTTGAAACTCAGCTTAAGCCTGGTTCATTCAGGGAGGCCTTTTCTGGCCAACTTCTCCCCAAACTGTTTTGGGATCTGCGATTACATCTTCCCATGGTGCCCTGTGTGTTCCCTTCCTATACCTCATCACAAGTGTAATCACCTGGCCAATGTCTGTTCTCCGTCCCCAACCACTACCTCTATAAGGACAGAACTATGTCTTCTTAGTCACTGCTTAATACACTGTTGTTGGTTAAACTCAGGGAGTACTACAGTACCATCCTGGAGTAAAATGCAATAGTCTTTACAGAGTTCTCCTTAAAAAAAATATTCTTAGCAAAAGGTAGTAGACACTGGGTAGGAAAATTATTATAATTTTTCTTTTAGAAACCCTCCCAGATGGAAATATCTAATTTACAAAGTTCAGTTCTGATGCTCAGTCGTGCCTGACTCTTTGTGACCCCATGAACTGCAGCACGCCAGGCCTCCCTGTCCATCACCAACTCCTGGAGTCCACCCAAACCCACGTCCATTGAGTCGGTGATGCCATCCAACCATCTCATCCTCTGTCGTCCCCTTCTCCTTCTGCCCTCAATCTTTCCCAGCATCAGGGTCTTTTCAAATGTCAGCTCTTCGGATCAGGTGGCCAAAGTATTGGAGTTTCAGCTTCAACATCGGTCCCTCCAATGAACACCCAGGACTGATCTCCTTTAGGATGGACTGGTTGGATCTCCTTGCAGTCCAAGGGACTCTCAAGAGTCTTCTCCAACACCACAATTCAAAAGAATCAATTCTTTGGTGCTCAGCTTTCTTTATAGTCCAACTCTCACACCCATACATGACCACTGGAAAAACCATAGCCTTAACTAGATGGACTTTTGTTGGCAAAGTAATGTCTCGCTTTTGAATATGCTATCTAGGTTGGTCATAACTTTCCTTCCAAGGAGTAAGCATCTTTTAATTTCATAGCTGCAATCACCATCTGCAGTGATTCTGGAGCCCAGAAAAATAAAGTCAGCCACTGTTTCCACTGTTTCCCCATCTATTTGCCATGAAGTGATGAGACCGGATGCCATGATCTTCGTTTTCTGAATGTTGAGCCTTAAGCCAACTTTTTCACTCTCTTCTTTCACTTTTGTCAAGAGGCTCTTTAGTTCTTCTTCACTTTCTGCCATAAGGGTGGTGTCACCTGTGTATCTAAGGTTATTGATATTTCTCCCGGCAATCTTGATTCCAGCTTGTGCTTCCTCCAGTCCAGCAGGGAATAATTTTTGCTGGTACTAACTAGGGATTAAACAGAAAACTAGCAGGGCCTTCCAGTGTAGTGCAGTTTCTCAAAGAACATGTGAGGGATATAAAATAGAACGGCAGGAATTCCCTGGAGTGGTTAGGAACCAAACGTGCACTCCCCAGGGAGCAGGTTCAATCCCTGGTCGGGGAACCTCGGGGCATGGCCAAATAAAATAGGACGGCATCAGAGACAGAAGAATTAAAGCGTAAAACCGAGATAAAGGTAAACCTCACTGCGGTTCCTCAAACGTACCCCCCCCCCTCACCTTCCTGCCTCAGGTCTTTGTCACGCCGTTCCCTCTGCCAAAACTGCCCTCCCCTCTTTGTCCTTCTAACCTGCGAGAACAAAGTCCCTCAACTCTTTAAGGCTTTCAAACACTTCCAGGCCAACCTCCCTTCACTGAGAGGAGCGTTCTAGTCGCTCTCAGACGCACGCACGCCTGTCCGCACGCACCACGCCGGCCCACGCACGCACGGTCGCAAGCACGCACGCACCAGCCTCTTACCCGAGCTCACGTGGGCCCCCACCTGGCGCACGTGCCCCAGGAGGCTACGGTTTCTGCTGATTGTTACAAGCCCAGGTTCCTACCTCATCTGAGGGGATGACAGGAGAAAATATGTGTTAGTCCCTTGCAAAAAGTTCTTCTGCTGAGCCTTTTTTCTCTAGGAACCTCTTTTACTTCCCCATCAAATACCCTGGAAGTTTCATGTTATTTTTCCATCCTATTTACGATTCTTGCTTGTTTGAAATATTTTAATAATTTCATCAAAGTTAGAGCTGAAAAAGTCTCTATTTGGATGAGGGGGGGCAGAATTTTTAAAATATGTATTTGGCTGCACCAGGTCTTAGCTGTGGCATCTGAGATCTTTCATCTTCCTTGCCGCTCTCAGTCTCTTTATTTGCGGCATGCGGGATCTAGTTCCCTGACCAAGGATGGAAGCCAGGCCCCCTGCATTGGAGCGCAGAGTCTTAGCCACTGGACCATCAGGCGAGGCCCTAAAAGGTCTTTAAAGATAATAATAACAGCAGCAGCACTTGCCATCTTGCCAAAGCTTACTCTGTGCCAGGCTGTTATGGGTTCTGTTGTCATGTCCATTTTATAGAGGAGGAAACTCAGGCCCAGACAAGTTAAACAACTTGCCCACTGTCGCACAGCTGGTGAGTAATGGAGGTAGTGCCTCTCGCAGGAGACAGTAGGCACAGGGCCCAGGGCCACAATACCTTTAGAAGCCACAGGAATGTTGTAATTTGTTTCAGAATAAGGAGGAAAAGAAATTCAAAATTTAGGTTGAAGACACATTTTTTGCATTTACTATTAATATAAATGTATTTGTACAAGTGTTGTAAAATATAATTTTTAATAATTTTTTTATGGAAGAGATTCGTTAAGGCAGAAGTACCCTAAGAACCCACAGAGGTCATAACCTGACCTTGGTGGAGTCAGAAGTACAATCAAGTAAGTATGCCCCCAAAGTTTGTGTTTTCACTAGTCTAGTCTAACTCCACATTGTTGCTGTTGTTTAGTCACCAAGTTGTGTCTGACTCTTTGCCACCTCATGTACTGCAACCTGCCAGGCTCCTTTGTCCATCAGATTTCCCAGGCAGGAGCACTGGAGTGGGTTGCCATTTCCTTCTCCAGGGGATCTTCCTGACTCAGGGATCGAACCTGCATCCCCTGCTTGTTCCATGGTAGAGATAGGTGGATTCTTTACCACTGAGCCACCTAGGAAGCCCAACCCCTGGTGTTTTTACAAGTGTGAAAACTGCAGTCCAAGGCCACACAACAAATGGATGGCAGAAGGCAAGCAGAGAAGACAGGTTTCCAGGGGCCAACCGTGGCAACGACCCTTGTGGTCCAACAGCACCACCTAGTGGTCTTTCTAGGAACTTCGCTTGAAGAGGGTGCAGGTCCAAATAATCCCGAAAAACAACTACCAGTCTACCCGTGGACTCCATACTCAGCAGTAGCGGAACGCAAACACACCCCCAGAGCAGCCGCAGGGCCAACTGGGCTCTGGCAGAGATGGGCTACAATTTTGGGGACCCTTTCTCCTCTTCTCCTGGTCACACACCACTCCCAGCCTTCTCAACAAGTCGTGTGATTTGTTCCACCGATTTGTTTCGTCAGCTCCAGGCCAGGGTAGTCAAGAGTGGGCGTGTTGTCTCCGGTCCTTCAGCCTGTCTTCCCTCATCCCCCAGTTGGGTATAGGGGATTCAGGCGAGGACTCTGAGGCCCTCGGAGATGGCAGAGCCACCAGATAGATGGGGGAAGCCTGGGTCCCCTGATCACCTTGTGGTGGGTGACCCGCTGAACCTCAGATTGCACTGTGCTGTAAGAAATATATCTTTATTTTGTCAATAAGTTTGAGCAACTGGGATTCAGGGCTGTTTGTTATAGCAGTGAGGCAACCCTGACCCTTGCAGGTTCTCGGGGTGGGGTGAGGGGAGGGCGGTGTGTAAACACGGAAACGACTTCCTCCCTAAACTGTGGGCTCCACTGGGACAGAGCACTTCTGCTCTGGGTCCCTTCAACCGAATGTAGAGTAAGGACAGGGAGGTGCCCGCCTGTCCCCCGCCCCCACCCCATACTGGGCTCCACATAGCACTTTTAAAGAGCCCCCTCCTCTGCCCCAGGTCTGCTGGTGAAAGACTTGCAGGTTCCATTGTTTCCCTCCCAGGAGTGACTTGGCTGGCAACGGTGACGGCAGGGGGGGGAACTCTGCAAGTAGCTAGGGCCTCTGAGGGCAGACAGGACGCAGCAGGTGAGGCCCCCTGAATCCCACCTTAGAGTAGACCTGTGCCCCTCCCCTGCTTGGCAGAGGAGGCAGAGCTGGACAGAACAGAGAGAGGGTGGGTGGGGCTGGCAGCCTCTCTGCCCTGCAGGGTCCACATGGACCATGGGAAAAGGAAGGAGCAGCTTCTGAGCCCCCAGCTCATTCACATCAGCTGGTCTGTTCGCCGTGCAACATGGAAGATGTTACTTTTGATGCAAAAGCTCTTTGTGATGGGCTGGAACCTGGCATAAGTCGGAGGCCTGGTGTCCTTCATGGCTTCCCCTGGAACACAACAAGGGCCTGGTGGTCCCGGGGCCACCGTGCCTCCTGCCATCCCAGCTCTAGCCCCGCACAGCATACAGCCACAGCAGCTCTGGGTGCTGGACAGCGAAATGCTCCGGTGCACTTAGTAGCCCCTGATCCCTATCTGAGGCCCCCCTCCCCTTCCTTCTTAGAATCTACTAACTAAACGGTATGCTTGGCAAAGCATAGGAACCTCAACACCCTGCTTTGGCCCCAGGACTAGGATCTGCCCTGATGGGTGGCACCTAGGGTTCTCTAGTTGTTAACTATTTTGACAGCATTCCTACCCCAAGCTCACTTGCCCCTCATCACATTTCTCCCCTTGTCCAGAGACTCCCCGCCCACTCCAGTGCTCCACGGCAAACACGTCCAGTGTCTTGGCCAAGGCTGAACTAAGCTCCCCAAATGCCCACTGGCTGCAAATCCTGCCTGTTGAATTAATAATAAAAATAATACCAGTAACCACTTCTTGAGCATTTACTGTGTGCCAGGCACTAGATGAGTGCTTTCTATGCATAAAATTCACTCGGGGCTGACCCAGCTGGGGCCCAGACAGTGCCTTCAGCCCCTCTGTTCCATGGCTGTTTACACCCACTGGGAAGACGCAGCTCCTGTCTGTAACTGTTGGGGAGGGGAGAAGTGGTCAGCAGAAGGTCTGTCCATCTGTTCCCCTTCTGGCCTATGAACCGGTTGGCTTAGGGGCATGAAGTCAGACACAACTGACAGAATGTTCCGGAGATTCTGGGAGCAGCTGTGGCTTCAACAGAACACTGTGCGGGAAAACTAAACTTTGTCCTGAACCTGTACTGCCCTTGTACCCAGGGGATCATTCAGAATCAGCTCCTCTGACCCCAGCACTTGGGTTGCTGGATAAATGCAGGGCGTCCAATTACATCTGAATTTCACGTAGGTCCCATGCCATACTTGGGGCCTACTTACACTAAAAGGTTATTGCTTATCTGAAACACAAATGCAACTGGGCCGTTTGTATTTTAATCTGCTCCATCGGCAACCCTGTGCTTGGCAGTGGCTTCAGAAGCAGTGGGCATGGACCCAGGGGCCCAGCAGAAGAGGAGGAACGGGGAAGCCCTATGTGATGCCTATCTCGCTCTGTAGACAGAGGAAGTCAGGCCCTTCTCAGAAGAATCTGATGGAGGAAATTCGGCCTGGGACTCTACTCCAACACGCCGTTCCAGCAGGCCTTCGCTGACCACCTTGTGTACTACCAGAGCAGCCCCTTAGCCTCTATCTCTTTCTTCTGATTTACCGCTTGTAAAAGCCTCAATTGTGACCCATGGACCGAACTGATAACATCAGCGTCAGCAGGGAGCTGGTTAGAAATGCAGAATCTCACCCCATCCCTGAAATTCACTGAAGGATCACAACCCACATTTTAACAAGATCCCCAGGTGATTCCCCAGGTGACAATAAAGATCAAAAAGCACAGTTCTGTAGCATGGACCACTGCCTGACTCTACTTCATCTATCTGTCACCAGCCTTCTGTGAGGGGCCATGTCTGTCTTGCTCTCTGCCAGACACTCCAGGACAAAAAGAGGAGCATATATGAGGTGCTCAATAAACATCTGTTGAATGAATGAACCAGAATTCAAACCCAGTCTGATAATATCAACCTGCATAGCTCTGTGCCTGTTGGTTCACTGACTCATTTTGGGGCAGAGCTGGGATTCAATGGCTCCACATCTCCCTCTGCTGGCTGCTCTGAACAAGATTCTACCAGGATTACATGCAGAAGGAATGTGTGTCCTTCCCACCTCATGCAGCTTTCTGAGAGCTAACTCCTGCTCAAGGTGTTCTCCTACCAGATTTCCCCCAAAACTCTGTGACAAAGGCAGGGAAGTACTTGTTTGTCCCCATTTTTTGGATGTGGAAACTGAGGCCCAAAGAGGTTAAGGTTCTTGCTTGAGCTCACACAACATGAAAGTCGTGAAGCCAGGATGTGAACTCATACTTCTTGATTCCAAATCACATCCTCATTCCCTAGTTCATATTCATTTCTCCCACAGTCCCTGAGTGCCAGCCCCAACCTGGGAGCTGGGAGGACATTAATGACCTTCACTAAGAAGCCCTGGAACCTCAAGGCCTCACCAGGCTAGAGGGATGCTCAAGGAATGGCAATGGTGCTTGCACAAACTCAGAAAGCTATGAGTGCATAAAGATGGGCTCATCTGCCTGGAGGTCACCTGGAAGACTTCTCAGAGGAGGTGACATCTGAAAGTTAGCCAGCAGAGGGAGGGCAGAAGAAAGACCAGAGTGTGAGAGATCTGGAGCCCTGCTCAGAGCATAGTGAACCAGAGGAATGTGATGAGGGGCAAGGCTGGGCCCGCCTGCCAAGGCCTGGAATGGCAAGAGGGTGGTGGCTCTTACCCATGTGCCAGCCGTACTCCCAGGATGACACTATCGGGTACAGAAACTTCTCCTCCGGCTTCTGCCGATACCGCTCCCGGACGTACGAGGCCCGGCCTTGGCCGTCGTGGGAGATGCCTTGGAAGAGCAGCTGCAGGGTGCAGGGGGGGACCTGCCTCATCCCTGAGCCCACAGGTTTGGTTTGATCTGCAGGCCCCCGAGTTGCTCTTTGGGCCTGCCAGCCTCTGTCTACCTTGGGTGCAGGGCCCTGGACACCCACTCCCCTGGACAGCTGATCCTGGAGCTCCCTGGTCTCTGGCCGTCCAGCAGGTACCTCCTTGCTGTCAGGGGAGCTGGTGGCCTGCGATGGCCCTGCTCCCAAGGCTGACCGGAAGGGGGCCTTCTGAGGCTGCTTCCTGGGCAAGGCTCCCTCCTTCAGGTGCTCGTGGCCATAGTTGAGGTTCCAGGCCACTCGAGCGGCAGTCTCCTTGCGGATGTGCTCCTGCCAGCAGGCTTGCTTCTGGGAGGTGAACAGATCCTTCATGGCAGTGTGGGGGAGGGGCCGGGGAGGGAGGAAACATTCTGCAGCCTGTGTTTGCACCGCCTGGGCCTCGTCTCCAGGGATACGTGCAGCCAATGAGGACTGAGTTGCCGAGGCCCTGATGGCAAGGAGGGGCTGGGCTGCTCGGGGCACTGGGGGGCCATCCTCAGGCAGTGGGACAGACAGGACCTAAGGCCACAGCCAGCCGGGCTGCCTGGCAGGGGGCCGCGTTCTCCCCTAAAGGAACCAGGGCCGGCACCTTTGCCCTTCATACCCAGAGGATCCCCGGTGACACACAAGGTTCCACAGCCTCTATTCCATCCAGCAAACCCAAGTGTATCCCTAACTGTGTGCCAGGCACCCAAGGGAGTCTAAAAGAGAGGTCCGGTCTCCACTCCAGGAAACTCTGGACACGTGGCTGGGAGCCAGCCCCTCACACAGCTCTGCCACCTGACAGCTACATGGCCTCATCTGTGCAGCGAGGTGATGGTGGGAACTTAAATGCTCAGACAGTGACATTAGGACCATGTGTAAGCAATGGGAACAAGTGCCTGGCACAGAGGGAGCCCTTGGTAAATGTCAGCTGATGACTAACAAGTACCTGCTAGGCGCCAGCTGCTAGGCTGAGCTCCACGAGCCTTAAACCACCCACTCAATTCCTGGGGCTCTCATAGCCTCCTCCTCAGGTGGGCAAGGGGAGGCCTGGAGAAATGCTATGCCCTGGGCACACTGCCCAAGGGCGCCAGGCCCTGGGCTGGGGGCCTCACTGAATAACCCTACTCAGTGACTTCTTAATAGGCTCCTTATGCCATTTCTCCAGGTGAGAAAAGTGATGCTCAGCACTGTTAAACGGTCGCACTGGGACTGACTCCAAAACCCACAGCTCCATTACAGACCCTCCTGGGAGACAGGCATCGTGAGAGAGGCACAGACGGGACGGGGCCCGCCAGCAGGACCATGAGCTCAGCCTCCTGGACCCTCACACTCTGCCTCCCTGTATCAGACAGAAGTTTACCCAGTGCCCTGAGGCCACTCACCTTTCTGCTCTGCTGGGTGTGCTCTCATTTATTCAGTCAACAAACAGTCACTTTCTCTTGACCCTGTGCCAGGCACCCAGCCAGGTAATAAAGGTAGATGAGAAGGGACAGAGCCCACAGGCTTTCTGCCCTCAGTGTTTCTCCGTCCAGGGGAGACAGATACATAACCAGATGGATAGAAGGGTAGGCAGGGAATTAGGGGGATGGTCTGGGTAGTCTTCCTGGAGGAGGTGTCCTTTGATTGAGAACTGAACCACGAACACCGGTTCATTGCAACTCTTGCCACGAGGCAGGTTAAGTAAGGATAGAGGGAGGAAAGTCTAGAGTTAGGGGGTTGGGGGTGCCAAGACCCTGTGGTCAAACGGCGCTGGGGTGGAGAACTCAAGAAAGCGTCCGTGGCCCAGACCGCCCCCACCCACAGACTGGTTAGCCCAGGTGCTCAGAGCACAAGAGGGTGGAGGCGGATATCCCTCTCCCTTGGAGCGTCGGAGATCCTGTGCCTTCCCCACCACCAGGGCTCCCCACGGTGCCACAGTTTGCGTGTCTGAGGTCACCCCCGGTGGTCACCGAGGTGACAACAGCCCAGGCAGCTGTCCTCTCACCCAGTGGACAGGCTTCCTGCCTCCATGGGAAGGTGCAAAGGCACCCCTAAAGTGCTGCCTTTCAGTGGGCCCAAGGACAGCCAACCACCCACAAGGCGACCGGCCTTCAGATTCTGTTCCCGTGTTAAGGTGTCCAACCTGGGCGAGGCCCCTTGGAACAGCTTCAGGACCCCAAGTTTTAGTTTAGACTTCCGGAGTTTTAACACAGCCTTGATCATCACTATCCTTTCTGAGCCCAGGCACACTCCCCTGTAAGGAATTGCAGATGATCCTAACAGGGCTTAGCATTGTTACTTATATTTTTCTTACTCTAGATTTTGAAACTGATTTGTAAGCCACCAGCAGGGACTTCCCTGGTGGTCCAGTGGCTAAGACTCTGTGCTCCCAATGCAGAGGGCCCAGGTTCTATCCCTGGTCAGGGAACTAGATCCCACATGCCGCAACTAAGACCGGGTGAAACCAAATAAATATTAAAAAATAAATAAAAGCCACCACCCACCCCTGGGGTGTGGGGGCAGCCCCCAGGCCTGCCTCTGGTCTCTGGGAGCAGGGTCAAAGGTGCACCTGAGTCTCCACCCAGCCTTCTGGCCACACCCCAGGCCACCAGGGAACCATGCTGTCCACTCCCACTGATGACCCCACCCTAATCCCCCACCTGTAACTTTGTCCAAGGGCCTCTCCTAGGACTCAGTACGTGTGTCTTTAAAGTAGCTTCTCCTGGAATTAAGCTCTCAGAAGAATCCTTTTAGGCACTGAGCGAGTAATAATCATTTTGTGAACCTTGTCAGTGATATTCTTTACGGCATCTTGTTGGTTAAGCCTAAGACCACTCTACGGAGTAGGTCCCATTACCCCATGTCACCGGAGAAAATCAGGGAGGCGCTGTTTTCTGTGAGTGTGTGCGATCGGCCGAAGGTCATGGATTTCAATCTCCCGGCCTGTGCTAATAGCCCCCATGCTAAAGGGTTTCTCCACAAACCGTGCTTCCCCCTGTGAGGTACCCCTTCCACTTCACCTCGGGCAGCTGAGTCTCCTCAAAACTCACGCAGCCCCTCTCCCGGCAGCTCAGGGTTTGCCTAGGTCAGTTGGGAGATGGATGTGTTGTGAGATCTTTCTGAAGATTCATCCTAGAGTGGATTTCCCCATTATCTCCCCATTTTATGGATAAAGGCACTGAGGCACAAAAGAAGGTAACTGCCTGAGGTGGGCGAACTGAGACTGGAATCCAGACTTCCTGACCTGCTGCTTTCTGAGTGTTTCTCACACATGGGTTTCCTGTGAAGCAGGCATTTCTGGGGCTTGGTGCCTCTGCCAAGGCTTTCTTCTCTGCTATCACCTCACTGGCGCCCAGCATCAGCTTTGCCCTAAGAATGTCCACGCTGACAGGGAGAAGTGTCTGGTGCTTGGGAAGGCGACGGTCATGGTCAAGGCAGAGGGAGTAATGTGGGCTATAAAAGGCTGCAGATTCTTTCATCTTCCAGCTTTGTCCAGGGGAGACAAGCAGGCCCAACATACAGAACGCCCTTGGATGCGAGCCACAAGTCAGCCTCGTAAATTCCCCACGTCCTGCAGGCCTGCTTGAGAGAACTCTTAAAGAAGGGGTGTAGGGTGGGCCACCCTAAATTCCTTGCACATGAGCTGGTCCCCTGTGGGCTCAGGGGCCCAGACAAAAGCCTTATCACAAAGCAGAAAGGATCTCTTTGTCTAGAAGGATTCCTCCCACCGTGTGTTTGGGCAGCACCCTGAGGACAAAGCTGAGGGAAAAAATGGGACTCAGCCTTGCCTTGAGCGATGTGACATTTTCACTCCTTCTTGGAGTTATGATTTGCTATTGTGAGGAGCAGAAAAAAATTAGCCAAACAAGCTGTGTTTCTGGGAGAGTTTTCATTAGTTGAAATTAGTTGATTACAAAGCCCCATCTTCCCACGAGTTAATGGAGACTTGGAGAGAGTCCATCCTTTTGCTCAAGCACCAAAGCCAAAGAGCACTTGAATTAACAATCTTGCCCATTTTCAAATACAAACTTGGGGGGTTGACGAGGATTAAGCACCCATTTCACCATTAATTTTTACTCTGCTAATTTCTAAGGCTGTGCAGTTTTCAAGGAAAATTAAATCCCCGTGTGCCCAACTCATTTTACACCAAACTCATCAAAATGTGGCTTTCAAGGCCCCTTTGAAGTCTTAAGACCAGACATGTGGACAAGGGCCCATGTTGATAAAAGGCTTCTTCCCTGGTTGCATCGCTTCCCTGAGTCGCAGAGAGAAACTGGTTGAGGAACAGGAGGGGGTCTGGGCGTGGAGGAGACGAGCCTGTTCTGAGCTGGAGGTCTCTGCATGGCAGGTGGAAGCTGCTGTGCTCCTAACTTCCACGGGTCACCAGAGAGCGATGGTCCAGCCAGCTCTGGGAAGGAAAGGGGCAGAGTCAACCAGTCAAAGTCAGAAAGGGCCTGGCACCCGGTAAAGGGTGATAAAGGGTAAGGTTTCAAAGGGTCAGGTTTCAAAGTTTTCAAGGTGTTTGTACAAACAACAGCTGGTTCCCATAGCAGCAAGTCCAGGTGCAGATAACAACTGCCCTGTGGTACTAGCCACTGACCTGTTGAGAAATGCACAGGTTTCATCCTGAGACGTCCTTCATGTAATTGGCAGGGGGAACGCCAGGAGCAGCACCTCTGTACTAACAAGCAGCCTGTGGAGGAGGCCCATTACCTCTGGCAGGGTTTGATCACAGACAGCAGTGGCCAAGACTCTCACAGCTCCCAGAGGGCTCACAGCACACTCTGACAGGTGAAGCAGCTTCCCCAAGCCACACTGCCAGTGAGTGGCAGAGCCAGGACATAATCCCTAAGTTACTTGATGCTAAAGTCCAGATGTTAATTTACCAATGCTGCCTCCCCAGAAACCAGCCAGGCTTCAACAGGGTGGGATCCTGGTCTCCTCTTTGGGCAAACGCAGCCTACCATGGCCTCTCCAGATGCACTGGAGACAGCCTGCATTCTGCAAAGCCCATGGACGTCCTGGAGTCCAGGAACAGACGTTCACAGCACAGGCCCACAGACAAGGCTGCTCTATCCAGAACGACGGGCAGAAAGACCCTCCATCCCTGCAGTCTTCCTCCCACCTCTCAGAGGTACACAACGCATCACCGTCCTGATCACCAGCTGGGCATTGGGAAGAAACACACCAAAAGAAGCCTTTCTCTCCACCCCTCACCCCCAGTGCAGGGCTGGGGGTCCAGAATGGACTTCCTGTCATCATGGCACCTGCTGGTGCCCAGGGGGAGAGAGAGGGATCCTGGGTTCCTGTTGTGTGTTTGCTCCCACAGCAGGATAAGCAGGGAAGTAGAGCTCCTACTCTGGGGACAAAAGGCAGGGGCCAGAATCCACCCCCAGTGAGCCCCAAGACTGCAAACATGTTACCGCAGCATCTGAGTTAGCATCTTCACCATGAAATCATATCACGGCACTGCTGCAGCACAGGAAGCAGGGGCAAAGAGTGTCGTAAGCACACGGCAAGGAGAAGCTTCCCGAACAGCAAGGAGCAGCAGAGCGAGGGAAGACTCACCACCACCTCCAAACCCTGCTGTCCCAAGGACTGACAGGTGACGCCACTTCTTGCCTGAATACATTCCCTCCAGCGAGGGTTTCACAGCTCATCAGGAAAAAGGCTTCCTCTCTCTCTCATAAAACCACAGCCTTCCCCTCAGTGGGTTTCGTATCTGGGACTCTTAACCAGGGCAAACCTCAGCAGACTTCCCCGGGAGGCTGTGTTGGTGCCAGGGCGCCTCACCCTGATAAACTACCCCCCGGGGCCTGCGGAGAAATAGAACATCCCCCAGTGAAAAGAGACGAAGTTCCCTGTTGAGAGGCTTAATCTGCATCCTTTCGGCCAGGGTTTGGGAGGGTGGGTCAGAGCCTCCAACCACTTAGGGAAGGACACCATTCAAGAACACCCGGGGAGCTTATGGAGCAAATGTATTTAATAAGTTATAAGATACAATTTACAGTCGGCATTTGGTTCCAGTTTCACTTCCACGTCCCAGTTCATGAGGCCTGTGGTCCTTCCACATCAGGCTTCGGGCAGTTCCAGTTTCTAACAGGTAGGCTTTGCCAACACGCATCCCCAGCTGCTGCACCTCGGGGAGGGTCACCCACCGCGCCCCATGCCGCCCACAAATGCAATCGAGATGACAGCAGCCGCCTCGGGAGGGGTCGGCAACCAGTCTGAAAGGACGGCCTGCTCAGACCACACCGCACATCTGGGCCCTGCAGTCAGCCAGCAACCCCCCAACACTTTCATTTTTATTCCAAAGCAGGTATGCAAGAAGGCACGCAAAATGCCTTATACCCCGTTTTCAGAATTTTGCAGCTGCCCCTGGCTTTCCAAACAGCCTCGGGTGGCATGTCCTTGGGGCCGAATATGTTTTCCTTGTTTCTGCGAATGGTGAAGGACCACCAGTGAGCTGTGGTCCTTCCCTCCCCTGTCATTCCTTGACTTTCAGGCCAAAGGTCGGCAGGGGTTTCCCTTCTATAATTATTTTCCAGAAAAGGGCCACGCTGGGGCCGACTGGGGGTGGGTGTGGAGTGTCTTGTGGCGCAGGAGGCCTCCGCTAACCCTCAGACACGTACGCGGTCGTCGCCGGACCGGTGCTGGAAACGTACAACAGACAGACCGACCGGCGTGGAGGCGTGGCGTAAGAACGGGGACGTCGTGTTGGTTTAAAAAGTAACGGGGTGGGGGGGGGGGGGGGTTGGCAGGGAATCTTTGGCAAGTGGGGGACTGCTCACCACTCAGACCCGGTGATTGAAATGGACTTTGAAAACAAAAGCCAAGATCTAGCTGTCAAGATGGTCACACGGAATGATCCCGCAGGGAAGCAAGCAGCAGGATGAGGGCAGAGGCACCAGGAGGCCGTTTCGGCCGGTCTGTCACCTGGGACTCTGCCCTTGGGGGCGGCGGGGGGCGGTAGTAGTGTTAAAACAAAGGTGTCCACCTAGTACCCCTTTCTCACATGATACGGTCATCTTCTCTAAATGATAGCATAGACTAGGTCTCCTCTTTTTCCCTGCCCCTCCTCCCAGCCTTGTTTTGTAAACTAACTAATTTCATTTCTTAAATATACGAGCCTGGTCTGTTCCGGTTCTGTCTGGAGGGGGTGATCTGTGCCACAAGAGGTCTGATTAGCCAGGCCTATTGCATTAATTTTCACTTCTTTACTCCCCAACATGTCCCTAAAGAGTCAAGTTTAGGACTTCTTTCTGTACTAAAAGGGAAAAAAAAAAAAAGAGACAATGTTTTGAGGATGGGGTTCTCAGACCCACAAACAGGCCAGAGGACTTTGTATAAAACGAGTTAACAGACAAGCAACAGAAGCAGCCGCCAGCATGGCTCCCCGGACCCGACGAGCAGTGTTTTAAGGCACGGTGACGTGGAACGGACTGCCGGGGATGTGCTCCTCTCCCCACTTCACGGCCAGGACGTAATCCCCCCGCTCCTTGACGACGTAGGTCACGTTGTACTGCTGGTTGCCCACGTGCTTCATGGAGACTTCTTCGCAGGGGGTGGTGGGCCCGTGGACCCCGATCAGCAACATGTTGGAACCTGGGGGTGGGGGTGAGGGGCAGAGGAAGGTGGTGACGTCACAAAGATGCACCCAAGAAGGCAGAGGAAGAGAAGGGGAGGTGGGAGCCAAAGCAAAGGTAGGGGTTACTGCCTACACTTCTTGGATGATGCTTGGGGCCAGTGAGAGGCAGGAGAGCAGAGGACTCATACAAGTTCAAATCTCTGCCCTGCTGCTTCCTAGGTGGGTGACCTTGGACATGGAACCTCACCTCTCTCTGCCTTAGCTCCCCCAACTGTAAACAGAGGGTGAAAGTGTTTTAAAAAAAGAGAGACCTCCTGGGCTACTGGTGAGGTTTAGAGGAATTGTTATATGTGAAGCCCTTAGCACATAGTAAAACGGTTATGTAAGTGCTGACTACTCTAATCTCATTTACTCTCTTGAGAACCTTCAGGAATATTATTATTCCCATTTTAGAGAAGAGTAAACTGACTTTCAGAAAGACACTTAGTAACTTTCCCAAGGGCACATGGCTAATAAGCACTGGGAAGGAAAGGAGGGAGGGAGAGAGAAATAAGTAAGTGCTGGAGCCAGGTTTCCAGCCAGATGTGCCAGATGCCAGGACCCAGGCAACTAAATCACATTGACACCCAAATAAATACCCAAGTTCAGACTGCAGTTAAAGCAGCTAGTGGCAGAGAAGAGGCCAGGTTACTGATTCAGTGTGATGGGGATAATGAAACCTCTCCTATGTACCTTGAGGTCATTTGAAAAACATCAAGTGGCAAATCATTTAAAAATACTCAGCGCAGAATAAGATGATGAGCATGTGACACAGAAGGTGTCCCCCCACACCTCCCTTCCCCGGGCAGGGCCAGGGTGCCTACCGGCTTTGCTGCAGTCCACCAAGAAGGAGCTCTTCTGGCCCAGGAAGGCCTTCGAGAGCCCTGCGCCCTTGGAGGTCACCTTGCTGGCGTCCGAGGATGCCTTGGGGATGGCGCTGTAGCACGTCTCCGTTGAGGACCTGGTCACTGACTCCACCAGGATGGAGGAGGTCTCGTTGGCCGAGCCGGGGCTGACCAGACGCTGGCCTGGGAACCAGGAGGGAGCAAATGGGTGTGACTGGTCAGACAAGGCAAGTGCCCCGAGCAGAAATCCCAGGAGAGCCCCAACTCCCCAACAATGGGATCCAAAAGCCACCACACCTCTCCCACACCCCTCCAACACCTGGGTCTAAATGCCACAGCTTACCCATCTCAACCTGCCCACTGTCTTCTGTAGAGTCCTAGGGTCCTGCCCCACAAAACTTAAGATCTGGCTTTCTGGGAATATTAGGAAGTCTGGCCTTGGTTGACCTGACGGAAATCCTTGATCTGGAAATCCCTCCCATATAACCATGTGCCATCCTATGGACATCTTCCATTTATATAAAATATTTCTAAGCTGTGTAGAGGTATGGGAGAACACTGACAAAATATCAAAAATGATTCCCTCTACATATTAGAAAGTGATTCTCTGAATTTTTTTTTTGGCGGGGTGCAATGCCCCACGGCATGTGGAATCTTATAGCTCCCCGACTAGAGAGTGAGCCCAAGCTCCCCTGCAGTGGGAGTATGGAGTCTTAAACACCAGACTGTCAGGGAATTCCCTAATGTTTTAAGTTAGTTTATTTTTAATGTAATTGTCTGCTATGAACCTATACTACTTGCAGGACAGTGAACCAAGCAGAAAGAGACATGATGATGGAATTCACCACAATATTTACGGTGGTTACCTTGGGTGGCGGGCTGTGAGGTGGTTTTTACTGTTTGGTACTTTTTTTAGTGTTCTCAAGAAGGCACGTTTTTATAAATTTATTAAAAAAAAAAAAACACTTTTGATTCTTTTAAAAGTGAAGGTTAGAAATGAGAGGATTTTTCAGGCCCTGATCAAAACAAATACATACGATTTCAAATATGTAAGCACTCCTTTTCTGTTAGAGACCTAACATGTTTTCTCAACTTCTACAGCCCTGCTCTGCCTCCTTATTCTGCAGGTTTTGAACATGCCGTCCCTGCTGGCATGTCCTATTACTTCTTTACCCCAAGATTCAAGGCAGATTCAACGTATCTAAAATCATCCAGTTTCTACCAGTGGTTAGCTCTGCCGATACTGTAACAAGATCACCTCCCCTGCTAACAAGGGGAAGATTAACTTCAAAGTCATTTGGTCATTACCTGTCACCTTGGCCTTGAATGGGCTGCCCACGATGTGGTTGGGCCCGCCATATTTGACGCCAATCAGATAGTTTCCAGGAGCCATGGGGGTGTACATGACCTTGTACCCTTCGGGGGTTTCCTGGCAATCCATTTTAACCTTGGACGGCCCTTCGATGGTGACGGATAATGTCCCTGGCCCTGCTCGGGTGGTATTGATGAAAAATTCTGACTGGATACCTGGAAGAAAGGAAGCGGGAATAAAGATCACATGAACAGCTGGAGGGATTGGTGGTGGTGGGGGTCTGAGGGAGTGTGCTGGGGGCCCTGAAGCAGCGGTGGGGCACACAGAGGTCCCCTCACAGAGGGGTCACCTTGGTGTGGGAACCCACCTGTACTAGCTCTGAGTTCCTGGCACAGAGAACTTCAGGTCCTGGGGAATGGTGACCCCTTCCAAGGTCCAGGCAGAAGTGTGGCTGACCTTCTGCCCGCAAGCACCCACCCCCGTTCTCCTCCGGGCACGAACCATGGCCGAGGGCGAGAAGCCCAAGTCACCATTGTGCTCCCGAAGTGCTGCTTCAGCCCCCGGAGGCCAGCTCTGCCTCCAGGGGTGGGGCAAGCGT
>NW_011494876.1:8491733-8536457 GCF_000754665.1 Bison bison bison
TCTGACCTTTTCTTTCTCCTCTGGGTAGACTTGGAGAAGCCCAGGCCGCCCAGAGCTGCCTCCTTCCTCCTCAGGCTCCTCACCCCAGACACCATCCTGTAGATGGGCCAGCCGTCTTTCTGGGATCTGCCAGCCCCCGCACTGTGCCCTGAACACCAGCAACAAGAAGGCGACGAAACAGCAGCTCTGCTAATTACCACTCACACCTCTCTGACTCTTGATCCTGTGCCCAGTGCTCTACACGCCCAGTGATTCCTCTTTAGCAAACAACACTGAGGCTCAGGGAAGTTCAACCACATGCCAGTCGGAGCTACAGGACAAGTGGCAGAGCTGGTATCGGAGCATGTGTGTGTGGCTCCGGAGCCCCAGCCTATCTGCTGGCTGGCTCGGAAGCCCTAACCCAGTTCCAGGACATTCTACTTCCTACCTGCCTGGTATACAAGGGCCCCCTGCACAGACATCCTGCCTTGTGATAGAAGGAAAGCTGGGCCAAGACAGAGTGCCAGCCAACGATCACAGTGGCGTTCCTGCCTGAGCCCGAGGCCCTGCAAAAGCCCCCAGCTCCCTTTCCAGTTCCAGGCAGGAAGAGGTAGGGCCCAGACACCCGCTGCAGCGCCCTCTATGGGGCACCCTCAGCATAGCATTCCCGTGCAGGGCTGTGCTCTTCCCAGAGCCCTGGACCCCGCCCCAGCTGGGAACTATTTTGGTTTAATTATAGCTCTGAGGCCAGAGAAAGAATTATTGTTCTGGTTATCAATAAAACAAAGGAACTGCTATCACACAACCCCAAACACAACCCAGCTGTTTCTGGAAGCTCCTGAGGCTCCTGTCCCAGCAACACCCACCCCCATCCTGTTCCCCCCAACTATCTCAAATGTGCTGTTCAGAAGCCCTCACGACAGCTGCTGCTGAAGCAAGGCTTTGCAGGTAAAGGGAGGAGGCTGTGCAAACAAGGGACAGGATTTCCAGGAAGTAGCTGCAAGTGACAATAAGGAAAAAGAGATACTTTTAAAGTGAAGATGAAAAGACCTGGCCTTGCTCTTGCTCCATCCCTGAGAAGCATCAGTTCATCATGACTGTGAGGGCCCAGAAAGGAAGACCAGGTGCAAAAAGAGAAATAAGGAATTACAGGACAAGAGCAACCTATCAGGTGGAGTTCCTTACTATCCCCGTTTTACTAGAACGAAAGTGGAGGCTCAGAGAGGTCAGACCACTCATCCCAAGTCACACAGCTGGGGACTGACTGAACTGGGATTTAAACAGAAGGTCTGTCTAACTCAGAGCTAGTGCACTCACCCAAGAGTGGATGGGAGGAAAAAAGTCCACACACAGGAGTTCCCTCTCACCACTGCCTCCAGCTAGAACCAGGACCCAGGACATCTGTGGGCATGGCCCTGTTACGTGTTATTTTTCTAGTGTAATATTTGCTTTTTCTGTTTGTTTTATGAAGTCCAAAATTACTGCTGCTCTTTTTAATTAATTAATTTTTTGGCTGCACGGGATCTTCGTTGCTGCTCTCAAGCTTTCTCTAGTGTCCCCCCGCATTGCCATGTGTGTACAGATGAGTCCCTGTGAGTGTGATGGAGCCCTACTACATCCTGAAGGTGGGTGAAGGGTGCTGGGCCAAGGTTGTGCTCATACACCTTGTGCAGAGTGGGGTTCCGGGAACATTTCATCAAGAAAATGGCTCTTCCAAGCAGAGAAGCCTGGAACTCCCTGGTGTAATTGCTGGCCTTCTCAGCCCCTCTGCAGCGAAGAGTGCCACCCCAAATTCTCCACATTCCCGTGCTTCAAAACCTGCAGAATGGACCATTCAAAGCTCGAGCAAAGAGATACAGCAAACCCACCCATAAAAACACAGGGAAGCCCGCTCTGTGCCGAGGGTCAGGATGCGGGCCCTCTGGCAGTCGTACACAGACACCTTTTCATTCCACACACACTGCAGCTGTGTAAGCCGGGGATGGAGATTTGGGAAAAGGCCTGGGAGCGGGAGGGCTAGAAAAACAAGACGCCTTCCCCTTGACAAGAGCAATATTTACACAGGGCTTGAAACAGACGCGCTCTGTACCTCCTGCTCCCGGCTGGGAGTCTCCCTGGAAGACCAGCTCCCTCCCTCAGCAGCATCCAGTGCCTGCAAAGCACAGTCTGAAACCCGAGCTCCTGAGAAGGCCTGTGTGCCAACAGCCTAGAGGAAGCACCACAGGCCCCAGCACTGCAGGTGTGATCCACCAGGGGATGAGGTGGCTGCTGGCAAAGCAGGAGACCGCAGTGGCCATGGTGGGTCCTGGCCTGAGGCCTGCTGGGGCTCCAAGTGCCAAGAGGACCCCGCCTGGGCTTCAAGGGTTGATGGTGCATCAGGGGCCAAATGCCCGCACTGCTGCTGCCTGGGGACCTTTCAAAGCAGCTGGGAAAACAGGGGTCCTGGTGTAGGACACCCCACAAAGCGCGCCAGGGGTGTAGCTGCTGCCTCGGGGCAAGTCAGCCACTTAGGAAAGCAGAACTAAGCGCCTAAGGGAACAGGCCTCGAGGCTGTGAACCCAGACAGATTTCAGCTCTGCCCCTCCAAACTAAGTAGTGTTGGGGAGCAGCCCAACCTTTCTAAGCCCCACGTTGCTAATCTGTAAAGTGGACATGTCCCAGGCCAAAGCAGTCCTGTGCCTCTTACAAAGGGCAAGCTGCTGGCCCAGAGCTCGGTGTGGAGCTAGACTAGATGGGCCTGGGGAGATGGGGAGTCCTCACACAGACCCCGTGGGAAGTACTGCTGAGGCCACTGTTTTGGCCCAGAGTCTCAGTGTGGCTAGCCAGCTGGTCAGTCACTCCTGCACCTGGGCAGGTCCCTCGGGCCCTTAGGATGCTTGTTCCTCGGGGCTGGTTGCCAGGCAACCACAGCTGCTCATCTCCTTGCCCATGGGCGAGAGGGGTCTCCTGTCTCACTCACCCAACCGGGGAACACTAAGAGCAGAATGTGTACACCCAAGGGACTCAAGAAACTGGGCTGCCTTCCTAAGAGAGCCCAAAGTAACACCCAGACGCCAGCCGTGCCCCAGTGGATCCAGGCCTGCAGAGAAACCCACCCTGGCACCTTGCCTGATAGTGACGCACTGGACGTGGCCGACACCCACCTCTGTGTTCACAGCACGGACACTAACTGCAGCCACCACGCGGTGGGCAGATCTGTAGGTCTTGACACAGAAAGTTCCTTAGGATGTCAGGTGACAACAGCAAGTTGTACTACAACACAAACAGCACTAAGACCATAGCTATTTAATAAAAGCAAAACTCCATGTCTGCTTCTTTAATGAACCGACTAGCCAAGAAACCAAGTGATCAAGACTGAAGACCAACAGAGAGACAATCTGAAGGTCCTCCCTTGATGTGTTAGCCTTCCTTCCTCCTGGACCCAGAGGGAGGGAGGGGCGAAAAGCACGATGGAACTTTACCTATTTCCTCTCTGCCCATATTTTTTACAAGCTAACACGCCCTATTTCTGTCAAGGGTTAAAGATGAATTTGACTGTTTGGGGATTTTCCCCTCCTCTGTTAGGATCAGAATAAGAAGGAGCCTGGCTGAGACAAGTCTTACTGTGGATCTGATATGTTTCTAGGAGCCCAGGGAGCTGGCAGGTAGGGGACCTCTCCGGAGGCCCATTACATGCATCACAAACTCTGTGGATCCTCAAAACGAGAGATGCTGTGTTGAATTGCCTATCAGTGTCCTGATCCTAAAAGGACCTGGCAAAGGAAGACAGCTGACTGCAGTTTCCCTGGGGAGGGTAGGCAGCTGGCTTCCCAGGGCTTGCAAAGCTTCATCTGCTCTTCCTTGGGGCAGGCTCGTTGCACACGAGAGGCAGAGGCAGCATGTTACCTGTGGAGCCTCCCTCAAGCCCTGCGCCATAGGCCGACACCAGGGCGGGGTTCCCCGCTTGTCCAGGCTCCCCGACGCGCACTTTGAAGGGACTTCCAACCACGTGGCTCCCGTTGAACTTGACGTCAATCGTGTGGATACCATTCTCGTGGGGGATGAAGCGAACAGCATACTTATCTGCGAGAATGAGCAAAGGCACAGGGTAAAACGGGGCCTGTGAACACAACCCTGATGGGTGGGGACAAGAGACAGGAGGCCAACCTGAGAGGGCCCACCTGAGGTTACTAACGAGACCATGGTTCTCCCACAAGCCTAGCGCCCAGTGTTGGTGATCTAAACCAGACGGGCCTCTCTGCATGTCCCTAGGCTGCCCTGCAGGAAATGCATCCAGGTCCCGAACGCAGTGTTTAATCCCCTGTGGCCTCAGCCTCAGGGGGACGCTTCTTTTATGGAAAGCTCACTTCTGGCAAAGTTTCTCCGCTTGGCCACTTGTAGGGGGGAAAATGGTTTCATCGGACATTAATGCTCCTTAAGTAAGCTCCAAGCTAGCAGCTGCCCCACAAGGCAACAGCCAGATTTCTCACTCTGTGTTTGGGTCACAGCCTGTGGCAAGAGGATCTGTTAGCTGAAATGGGCTCCTAGAATATCCTCCCATCACGCACCCCTCAACAGCCTACTTCTTTCCTGAAGGGCTCTCAGCTGGGAGGCAGAGTCTGTTCTCCTCCAGTCGGTCTCTTGGCCGCTCCCTGGCTCCTCGTACCCTCCACCCGCTTTAGAACTTCTGTTGCTCAAAGTTCCACCCAAACCCTCTTCTAGTCTCTTCTGGACTCTCCCCACATGGAACTGTCACCCATATATCCTTCAGCGCTGCACCATCCCCCACCAGGGAACCACTCCTCCTCTCAGAAAGCCAATGTGTTTCAAGGGAAATTGATCCCACCCCCAGGGATGGTCCTTGACTGGGTCAAGCTAATGGGGAAGAGTGAGGGGAGAAATCCCTTTTCCCCCAAGCCTAATTCAATTAGCACATAGCATTTAGCCACAGGAAGTGACCAGGAAGGAGCATGTGTGTTCAGTGAGATAAGAAGGGAGGTTTGCTGAAGACTTCTGCAAAAGGAGCATCTTCTGAGAAAGAATCTTGAGGAGAGGATGTTTCCCTTGATTAGCATTGTGTGCTGCTGCAGCTATCTTGCCACCAAGAGGAAGGCTGTTGCAAAATGAGGCCCACAGATCAGAAGAAAAAGCAGAGATGTTTGGGGCCATGGACAAAGTAGCTGAATGGCTGAATTAAATTGTCACTGAAACCCATCTTAGATCCTGAACAGATCCCTTTAATGTGTGTAATGGACCCCCTTTATTATATGAGTTGGTTTGAGATGGGTGTTCTGTAATTTATCAAGAGCTGACTCACTGGAAAAGATCCTGATGCTGGAAAAGATTGAGGGCAGGAGGAGAAGGGGACGACAGAGGATGAGATAGTTGGATGGCATCACCGACTCAATGGACATGGTTTTGGATGAGATGGTTGGATGGCATCGCCGACTCAATGGACATGGGTTTGGGTGAACTCCAGGAGTTGGTGATGGACAGGGAGGCCTGGCGTGCTATAGTTCACGGGGTCGCAAGGAGTCGGACATGACTGAGCGACTGAACTGAACTGAAACTCTGTAATAAGGCATCGACCAACCCTCGTCCACCCACGGCCACTGTCCTGAGTTTTCCTAACTGCATCATCGTCTTTCTACCCTATCGCCAAGCTACATGTAACCTTCCTGAATTCACTTTCATTCCTTATGGCCAACTGCGCTCTGCCCTCAAGTCCTTCCTCTGCATTTCTAACACTGCTGATTAATGCTAGTTTCTCACATGGACCACTCTGGGAGCATCAGCTCATGACCATGTCTTTCAGATGAACCAAAGCACTCTTTCTAATCTGGTCTAATCCGATTATCTAATGCTAACCCAGGTTTCAAGTGTCTACCCTCACTGTGCACAGAGCAGGGCACACAGCAAACACCCAGCAAGGGCAGTGGTCGCAGGGCCCGTCCTCATGCATCAGGGCCCACACTTAATGTTACCTTCTCTGAGAAGTCCTCCTGACCGCGTCAAGGCAGAAACCCTTTTCCTCTCCTGCTCTGATCATCTTTACCATTAGATTCTCAAATCTCCTGTGCTGTTGGTGATCAGCAGGGATCCTCATCAGGGCACTGCATTTTTCTGGCTCACTCTCTCTAGGTCCTCCCTAGAGTCTGTGCTCCTCCTTGAGGAGCAGGAGTCATGTCTTCCTCAGTCTTACCTTCCTGTCAACTCTTGACACTTCATATTTGCTCACTGCAAAATGGTCTTGTTAAAGCTGATTGACATCACACAATTCCATACACCAACCAAGGTGGCGAGCAAGAAAATCCCATGCTAAGTCCTATTGAGGACTCAGATTATCTCTTTTTTTTTCTTTTGGCAGCAAAGCTTGCAGGGTTATAGTTCCCCAACCAAGGATTGAACCCAGGCCCTCAGCAGTGAGAGTGCAGAGCGCTAACCCCTAGACCACCAGGGAATACTACAGATTATCATTTACATCAATCAACCTTCCCTTCAGAGTAAACTGAAGTCAAAGTGTACTTATTCATTTCATAAGGTCAACAGTAAAAATCTGTGATATTTACTTAAAAGATGAGAACATCACAATGAATGTCATGTGAAAGAATTTGAAAAACAACCGAAAATAAAGACATATTTGTTAAAAAAAAAAATAGAAGGGGTGTTATATCTCAAAGCCTGTCCCTAGCAAATGTTTATACCCTCATTTGTAAACAGCGTCTGGCAATAGCAAAGGGAATCCGAAGGCCCCGGAAAGGCCGACGACTCCTCTGCTGGGGCAGTCACTTGCAGAAACATCCCTGGGTGGGGGCGCTGGCACTTACCTGGCTCCAGCTCAGACACATGGCACTCCTCCACGGCTCCAGAGGGGCTGTGCACCTTTGCATCGATCTTGCCTTTTGCCCCGTTCAACCTTATAGCAAAGGAGGCTGGCTGATTAACTTTTAATCCCGATTCCTAGAAGTCAACACATGAGACTTGTTACAGCCCTTGGCTTTCTTGCTCAGCAGCACACACCATGCCAACCTAGGATTCCTATCGGGGGGTAGTTCTCATGCAAATAGGCCTGGAACATGTTTTATTATGTATTATCTGCCAACAAAAGAGCAGGTGAGTAATTCCACATTTCCAGCATTAAATATAGGAAAGCAGAGATAAACATCTGCACAGTCTTGTATCTAAACCATCTTGACTCAGACATGGTTCCTGGGTTTGGAGACTCGAGACATCCTGGTCAACAGGACTACAGTTTCAGCATCCCAAAGAAACCTGTACAAGCCAGAAAACCCAGGATCTTCCAGATCCACCCCCAGCAACCACCAAAAAAAAAAGAAAGACCAAAAAAACCCTTCCATTCTCCACCCCAGTTTTAGAAGTAACCTAGCAGCTGATAAAACCATGCAGTCACTAACATGAACAAAGTTTTTTTTTTTAATCTCATGGGTGGAGATGGAGAGAACTTTTAATAAATCTGTAAAGGGCTACCCATGATTTTTCTTTCAAGCAGTACTGCACGGTGGTTAAAAATCAGCAGGACCTGGGGTTGCTGCCGTTTCCTAGGTATGTAACTACTGCTGAACCTCTCTGAGCCATAGTTTCTTCATCCGTAAAAATGGGCATGATAACTAAAATCTACCTCAGAGAGCTGGTACAAGGATTAAACGAAGTTGTGCATTCAAGGCACTCAGCATAGGACCTGGCCCATACATCGAATAGTTTTAAAACAGAAATGTCAGCTTCTCCTTATATATTAACACACATTTAGAAGTTTTCAGTGTCCCCCCCTCCACCAAAAAAAAAAATGGGAGAAGTATAGCTTTTGCTCTTTACTGGATGAGTTTCACTCTCCATGGTTTCGCCTGGAAATTGTATCCTCTGCTGGGAAAAAGGGATTAGAAGTTCAGATGCTTGAGGTATTTCAAGATTGGCCAGTCCTGAAGAGCAAAATTTTACAAGGCAACAGTTTTGATGTAAACTTGGTCGGACGGCTACTCAGATGATAACTCTCAAGCAGCACGGCTCATACTCAACGTGCCACCGAGGCACCCGAGGGTCTTGTGAAAATGCAGATTCTGATTCAGTAGGTTGGGGCCAGAGCCTAGGATTCCAGGTTTCTAGTAAGTCCCCATGCGATGCTGAGGCTGCTGGTCCAAGGATTACACCTTGGCAAGGCGCTAAAGCAGTGCCGTCTAGTTGAGTAGTCACTACTCACATGTGGTTTTATATATATATATATATATATAAACTGAAATATATATATATAAACAAATATATATATAAGCTGAAATCAGTTCAACTGTAAAATTAAGTCCCTCAGTTACACTAGCCACATTTCAAGTGCCCAAGAGTTGCAAGTGGCTCACAGCTGCCCCTGGAGATATGGGACATTCCCACTGTTGCAGAACATTCTACTAGACCGAGCCACCCTAGAGTTACAGACGAGGGAGGAACGAACCCAAAATTACAGAGTCTTTGATCACCAGACCACCCTCATCCAACCGCCTCCCCTACAGAATGCCAGCCGACTCCAATTTTCTAAAAAGTCTCAAACGCGAGACAAAAACAAGCCTGTCTTTCCTAACCAGGCCCAGATGTTGCCATGTAGCCTGCTAGTAAACCTCCAGAAAATACTTTACATATCCCTTGGCATCAAGTAACAAGGGGAGAACAGGGGACCAAGTTGACACACAAGTCCGTCCTGTTGTGGCAGCGGGTTACACAAGCTTAATGGACACACCAGCCTGCTGCACACTTATTTCAGTATTTCATGACCAAGCTGTCGTAAGAGGATTCGACAGAAGTCTCTTGGAGGTGACTACTCCACATCAGCTCCTTTTGGATGGAACCATTTACGTTACCTGAATCCGCTTGCCACTAAATCCTCAAGAGGGAGATAAACACCTCGGAAGATCCAAAAGAAATCTTCGAGATGCATGAAGGCAGCTCTGAGCCCCTCAACAAATGCTGGGTTTATCTCCCTCCGTAGGTTTTAGTTAAGTTGGCCACAGAAGCGACTTCTGTTAAGAAGCCTTTAAATGAAACACAAGAAAAACATCTGCACTGCCGTGACCAGTCAGCACCCGTGGCACTCACCGGAGGCCGCTCCAATCTGCAGACTGTGACTCTGGCTGGGGTTCTGATTGGGTTCCCTAATGTTTGGGACAGCTAGCAGTACCAGTTTCCCTTCAGGAAGAGTCAGACTCTCAAATATTTTAAACCGAGTGCATGGACCCAGGTCCAAAGATATCAATCATCAATCTGAGATACAAGGATGAGTTTTCATCCATCCATTATTTTCAAGACCCAGGGGCCACCGATGGTTCTAGAGAAATCCCTTTAACCAGAAATCATCTTTTGGTATTCTGGTATTATTTCACAGCCAAATTGCTATAGCTGACTCAGACAGCTAGTTATCTTCAGTGTCCTAAGACCCAAAGGGATCCCCAATGTTCTTAGTTTGCTGAAGACTCTAATGCAACCTTGAATGGTGTGCCCTCTTTAAGCCAGGGTGAGAAACTGCACTTCCTGCCATTCTAATAGGTTGGGCTACGTAACCACCTGCCACAATGCCAGGACTGGCATTAAGGTGGCGGCTATTAAGAGCAAGGTTCTAGAGCCTCACTCTAGCTGGCTCCTACGAGCTGTATATTCTCTGCACCTCAGGTTTTCTATCTTTAAAAGGAGGGTCAAGAAAAACCTATTCACCAGGCTGTTGCAAGGACTGGGAAGTAACACCAATACAATTCTTAACACAGTGGCTTGCACACACTTATAAATAAATCAGCCTCGTAAAAGAAATCACAATTGACTTTCTCGAGGAAAAGGAAGCCAATGATAGCAAGCTGAACATCACAGAACTGTTAGTTTTGCGTTTGTTTTGTTTTAAAAGCCTTCCTTATCCCTTAACCAACGATTAACAGGCCTTCTTTGTTTCTCTTGGATAAATATTTAGAAAACAAACTCATTCCCAAATGCTAAGGAGTTTTGTTGACCATGGCTGCTTTTTGCTTGCCCCAACAGTCTCCTGTCCTAAATGTGACTCTGCCCCGGGAAAGCTCCCCTACGACTGGCGGCATCTGTGGTCAGAATGCGCCGGGGCCCTTGGCACAGAGTCGGAGATTGAAGGGGCCGTGGGAGTCCAGGGCCTCACTGGTCAGGCTGTGGCCAAGGAGATGGATGTTTCCTTGCGTCTCACCTGAAGGCTCAGAACAGTGAGGCGGCGGGCGTCGTCCGAGGGCGCGATCACCGGCACCACATAGGGACTTTCGGGAATATGCTCGTCATTGAACTTGATGGAGACCTCGTAGTTACCTGTGGGCAGAGGAGAGTCCCACAGTGTCAGAGATCCCGGGAGGGCAGTCCCAGAGCAGCTGCCTGGTTCTGGGAGAAGAGAGGCCCCCCGCCACAGCCCACAGCACCCCCTGCCCATGGCTGTATAACTGGCTGGTTCAGAGAGGGTCACCCGGCTCACACCAGGCCAACGTGATTTCTGTAGTTGAATGAGGGCACATATTCTTTTATTTTTTTTCCATCTTAGATACTGTGTTTAACAATTTCAAAGACTAAATCACTGAAGTGTGTCTTTTGTGCTTTGCCTGCGTATATGTGAGCCCATATACACATCAACATCTGGCCTGTATGCCCAATTTCTTTCCAAAAGAGAGGCTTATGACCAAGCGTTGTATCAGAAATTATATACTTAAGAATAAGAATGTTTCATGTAGCCAGGATCCCATTATTGATCCTGAAGGATGAAGAGTAGGACAGAAACTGTGACAACAGGGGTAGAAGCAGAGTGATGACTAAAGAAAGTTCAAAGAGGAAGGGCGGGGACCCTTAACCTGGGCCCAGCAGGGCTGCTGCACGCAGGTCTGTGCGCAGGACTCAGGAGATCCAAACTTGGATGGGAGAAACCTGTATCTTTATTTCTACTAACCCCTAACTGTACTTCAGCATTGCCCTCTTCTAGAAATGCTGACAAGAAACCACAGTGCATTAAGAATTGTGATGTTTGTCACCAAAAAACAATCACTTTTCAGTTTTATATGTATCCTGACACAGCAGTTATACTCATTACCACTTAGAAACTACAGGAGTTAACAGACCATCACCGAGTCATATGATTTAATGTATTCATGAAAACCTGTATACGTTGCTAAGTTACTTATCTCTTCCTTTAAAAAGATTTTGAAAACAATACTTTAATTGATTTCTTTTATGATCCAAAGTAATTTATTTCATGTGTTTAAAGATATTTCCTGAGATGGTCCCCAGGGCCCTCACCAGATGCCAAAGAATCCATGGCACAGGACAGGTTGAAACCCCTGTTCAAGGGAGCTCAGAGGCTGAGGCCCCTCTTCCGGGGCAGACACACCGGCTACTGGTGAAGGGCGGGTCAAGAGAGGCTGCTCAGTGGGGACAATGAACCAGCTGAACAAGAGCACACAGAGTGAGGCCAAGAGAGAGGCCAAGAGACAGGGAGAACAAGAATTCCTGCCCCTGCAAGGCCTGGGGGATACACCACAACTGGATTTCTAGGAGACATGCCCATGTGCCCATACAGAAAAACTCCTCTTCTACTGGTGCTAGCCTGACGAGTTTCTATTCCTTACAACCAACCATCCCCAAACAAGGATGATGTCCTCCATTGGCCCCTGAGTACCTACCAGGTTCCTGGGCAATATAAGACACACCACAAGATCCGTTTTTATGGTCATCGAATGTAATCTCGGCCTTACTGGGGCCCTCCACGGCGATGGAGAGGCCCCCGGCGCCTGCCTCCCGGGTCCAGATGCTGAACTCCGCTGAGACAGAGAAACATCTGGTCAGTGACTGAGCCCTGGTGCTGGGTTTCGTTTGTTCCCAGCGCTTTCCTCTTTCTCTAATCCCAAGCAGAGCCCAAGCAAGGGCACTGCAGATGTGTGCTAAGCACCATCCATGACTACACAAAGTTCATGGCATCAGAGCGTCTTTTGAATACACACAAACCAAGCCAGAACAAGATGAGATTGTGTAGACTGTACAGGTTTTCCCACCCAGCAACCACTACTGCAAGGGACCACTGCCATCAGTTTTAAAGAATTCTAGCATGTTCCATACCTGCAAGATGCTCTGCAAACAGTTTCATGACCCTGATCCTCTCTGAGACACTCACAACACTCACCCTTAAATTACAGGCTCCAAGAAGTCCCTCAGGGAGACACTTGTTTAGTTTTGGATTAGCAAGCAACTCCCAAATGTCTTTAGCCACGGAAACCTTGTTTTAAAGAAAGCCCCTTCATACCACCAGTCAGAATCACACATACAAAGTCTTCCTTTCAGCACAGGGTGAAGGGTACAGGGTGCTCACGCCGCCAGGCTGAGCTCAGTCTTCTCAAACAAAAAGAAAGCTGCCCAGAACGCTCACCCGGAACTCCGGCTTCTCCTCGCTCCAGGCCAGGGCCGCCTGCCCGGACCTTGTGGGCACCCCCCTCGCCCAGCGGCCCCACAGTGAACTGGAAGGGGCTGCCAGTGACGTGCTGGCCACGGTACTTGACGCTGACGGTGTGAACGCCCATCTCCTGGGGCACGAACCGGACGCAGTGCGAGTTCTTCCCCACCGGCACGATCTCCGCCTCGGTCACGCGGCCAGAGGGGCTGGTGACGTGGGCCGACATGTCACTGCTGTCAATTTCTGAAAGGGGGCAGGGAGAAACAGAAGGGTCAGGACGAGGGCCTGAGGTGGAACAGGACATGCAGGGCAAGCAGAAGAAGGCAAAGTGAGTGCAGCCCAGGGGTGTGGGGTGCTCAGGCTTCCTCTCATCCCAGCTGGATGCTTGCCCTCCTGTCTCCCTCAAACCCCCGGGTGCTTGTGGTCAGCATGGAGAGAGCAGGGCCCCTCCGGCCACTCAGTGCAGAGAACGTTCTGGGGGCACTGTACAGCCCTCCTGGCTGGAGCTGAGTTAATTCAGTCAGAAGTAACTCAGAGTTAATTCCATACAGAGGTATCAAACCAGAGCCTGAGCTGATAGTCACAGGGTGTAAATAATGATGATGGCTCAGATGTTTCTAAGCCAATGTGACATGGGGCTATCGGCATGCTTACAGGGGCTCTTTTCCACAGGTAACAACACAAAAAGCACTGTCAAGAAGCACTGGCATTTCTTCTAGGTAACAAGTCTAAATGCATTTAGAGGAGAAAGTGAACTTGGGTTGGTTCCAGTGGCAAAGGGAAAACCACGCGTGAGCAAAGCTTTGAGCAAACTGAAGACCAGAGGCTGCACTTCCAGAAACACAGCGCCTTGGGTCCCCAGCATTAGGAAGCAGACTGTGTCTGTTCCACACGACGTGCTCAGCCATGCCAGCGACTTGTGCTTGCATGACACGGTGGAGTCAGGCGTGCCGCAAGCAAGGTGACCAAGTAATGCCATCATCGAGGGCAGCACAAAACCGCATCCTGCAGCCCTACGGGTTCCGGGTAGCAACTCATGACTCTGAGCCCTGAGGATGCAGGAAGGAGGTTGAGGGGAGGTGTCCCCACACGGCCTGGGTCTGCAGGGCCTCTGCTCCCTTCTAGTTGGCGAGAGGGGATGCTTTAGGTAAGGAGGGGGAAAGTGAGTCTCCACCAGAGTCATCAGGGAACACTGAAAAGAGGAAGGAGTCAAGAGTCAGATGAGACTTTAGAGAAAGGGTAACCGTCCTCATCACACAAAGAGAAGACACAGACAGATAAAGGGAACAGGAAACATAATTCCCCAAATAAGGAAAGTGAAGAAATGAAAACACAGTTCATCTGCCCAGTGACTGGAGAAATGGAGCTGCAAACTTTCTTTCCATCAGACTGATCAGTGTGAGAATGTGCTACTCAGTACCGGTGGGGAAAGGGAGAAACACCAATATGTTTTCTGGAGGACTGGCTGCTGAGGCATAGCGGCATTTGAAATGTGTGAGCCCAGCAATCCCATTCCTGGGCATCAGTCCACCGTGATGAGAGATGTCACAGGGCACTGATTAAAGAGGTCAAGGGATGGAGATGAGAGTACCTGAAATGATGGTGTATGTACCTAGAGGTGAAATGGACTCTTACGCAGCCAATCAAAGATGATGGGGAAGTGTATTTTAGTGTGGAAAGATGCCTACAATATAGTGAGCAAGAACTGCATCAGTGCGACCAGAGATGGAACCTGTCTGTCTAGGAGGCTGGAGCCACCCAAGGTCCAGCTCTGGACCTCAAACATGAACCACAGTCTCCATGGACGGTGGGATACCAGGTGACACTTACTTCCCCCGGTTTTGAACACATGAACTTTCTTTCTTTTTTTTTGACCACATGGTAAGGCATGCAGTATCTTAGTTCCCCAACCAGGGATTGAACCAGCGCATACTCTCTGCAGTGGAAGTTTAGAGTCTTAACCAGCAGACCACCAGGGAAGTCTGGCACATGAATTTTTATGATCATAATCCATGCATCTCTCTTTAAGGTTTCTTAGTCTGGACACTCCAGTAATGAGGTTTTTACCGACATCCAGAAAGGAAGAAACCATCAAGTATTGCTGCGAAGGCAGAGCAAATGGACATGGGACAAGTTAGGAAAGATGCGAGACACTGGAGTTTTATCTAGAAGCCAGAAGTTCATCACAACGTGAGCTTCATCTGAAGACTGTTTAGATTTTCTGTCCTCATAAAATCTACAACTCTACACACCGCATGCCAGAGGAGCCTCAAGTGACTTACACAGTCACTGCTTAATAGAAAGAAACTGGGCCACATTTCAGACAGACTAAGGCTGCTGACTGGCTAATTTGGGCAAAGGGCTAGCTGTGGCCCAGCCACCCACCCAGGCTCGCACCCCAGCCCTCATTCCAATTTTAAGAATGAAAGGGACAAATGGGAATCAGAAAGATGTCACTGGGCTGACACCTCTTTGCAAATATGAATATCAGTAGGGTCACTTCTCTCACTGTTAGTCCAGCTAACAGACAGTAAATTCTCAAAGCTTATCTATTTTTCCCCCATGGGATGTGATAAAGCTATTTTCACCTGGAAGAAGGATAAGTAAATAGATTTACTTTTCATGGATAGGCCTCTGTGAAAACAAGTAAATAAATAAAATTAAATTCAAAAAGTAGGAAATGGCAACCGACTCCAGTATTTTTGCCTGAAAAATCCCATGGATGGAGGAGCCTGGTAGGCTACAGTCCACGGGGTCACAAAGAGTCAGACACGACTGAGCGATTTCACTTTCACTTTCAAAAAGTAGTCCTCCATAGCAGACACGGACGGTACCTTCTGGGCCAAGCCCGGACTTGGATTCCAGTAGCGCCCACTGCCTGGACCCACGAGCCCCTCAGGCTCACCTGGGATTTTCAGGTTCAGGTCACAGATGCTGCCAACAGTGGCCACAGACGGGGCTCGGCTGGTACGGGTGATGCTCTCCTTGACTCTTCCCTCCCCGCTGATTTTCACGGTGAACGGGCTCCCTGCAAAAACCGAGAGGGCCCTTGAGAGCAGCCCAGAGCCCACAAACAGTGTCTACGGAAAACCAAGCAACGGACGCGGACAACAGAGAGACCACACGCACCAGGCACGTGCTCGTCAGCGAACTTGGTGGAGACGATATAAACCCCAGGCACAGTGGGGAAGTAGGAGACCTTGCAGGTGCCGTCCTCCAGGTCCTCGGTCTGGATGTCCACCTTGCTAGGGCCTTCCACCGCCAAGGAGATGCCTCCGTAACCTGCAACACAGTTGCCCGGGGCCGCTGTGACAGCAACTCATCACCAAGGGGAGCAGAAAGGACCTCCACCCCTGCAAATGCTCCAGACAACAGAAAAGACAGTAACAGTGGCCCTGTGGGACAGCCCTGGGCAGAAGAGTCAACTACAGGTTTCTGCACTGAAATAAATAACCTGGCTGAATATGGCCTTGACCATACCTTTTTCTCAAGGCTCTCTACTAACATCCCACCGACCACCTGGGGAAGATACATTCCCCCTATGCCTCCAAGAAAGGCATGCACTGCCTGGAGGTTTATTACCAGCTGCAGGCCTGAGAATTTGACATTTCTAACTGCTCCTAGATGCCTTGGCTGTCCTGCCAGGGACCCACTAAGACAGCAGATTTAAAGCTTTAAGAACTTGAGGAATCAACAGAGAACATCAGCCTATCAGGACCAGAAATTCTCCAGCTCCTTCCCTGGGGAATGTGACTTTGTCCAGAAGTCAGTGAAGCAGTCCTTCACTCACGAAGGCAGAAGATCATGACTCTGGAAGGTGGAGTAGCTTGGAGCACGCCAAGCTAATCCAGACCATCCAAGAGCAAACAGGAAGAAACTCCTCATTTCCTTGAAAGTCCTGCTCAGCTAAACATGACCTTGGGCCAGCTGGCCCAACATTCTTAGCTTAGGATGAGGCAAGGAGACCCTGGGAAGCTGAGAACAATGGTGGGAGTATCGATAATGAAGCAGCTCACGCCTAACCCTGGGCTGCAATGATAACCATGTCTAAAGATCGATAGCTTGAAGGATGCTTAGAAAGAAAAGAAAGCTCGCAGGATAAAAAGGCAAAACAATCTGAGCAAAAGAAGCCAGTTCCAAAGGACTGGGCCTCTTCCCCTGGGTCCACCCCCATACACACCTGCATCTCTCGTGTCCACAATGAAGTCAGACATCTCGAAAGTCCGGCCTTCTGACAGGCCACGGCCATAGACTTTGGCTCTGCGGGCATCCCCAATCTCCGACTGGACCACCATGATGGATACGGGGCTGTTGGCCACGTGGTTGCCGTTCTTCTTGATGCTGACCAGGTGTTCACCCACCTCCCGGGGAATGAAGGAGATGCCTGGACCGGAGCACAAATTGGGGTTTGTGGGTGGGAGGGTGAAGTAAAGGGGAGGAAGCAGAAGGGAGACAAGCTTGAAAGAATGGAAACAGGACTTCTTTCTTTACTTTCTAGCAATGTCCAAGAGGGTTGTAAACATTCCAAGGTGGAAGTGTTTGGATTCTGACCATGCATGTGACCCAGCGGGTTTATCACATCATATTTCAGGATGCTACCAATCTCCCATGCAATGGCTGGGATCCTCGACATGGTGGGAATCCCCAGCTCCCACTCAAGATGGCAACCTGGGCTCACCGATGTGATTGTTGGGCAGCCTCTTCAGGAGACAAGGCTCGTCACGACCGGACGGGGCCTTGATGCTGGCCGTCAAGGTGCTGAGGTCAGTCTCGCTGATGTCAAGCAAGAAGTCGGCGGCTGAGCCCAGCTTCACCTGAGAGCACCGTCTGCTGTCGTCTGGGAAACACCACCCCAACACAGCTCGGTTACACATGGTCACCCTGACTCTCCAGAGCCCTCATATCACACACCATTTACAGGTGGATAGGCAAGAATTAGTTAAGCAAAGTTAAGTGGAAAAAAAAAAAAGTGCCCCAGACAATGATTAGACCTAACCAAGAAAGAATGATTGCTACTTATGCCTGGTTACTGGGAAGACTAGTAGCTGGCAGGAACTAGAGACCTGGGTCCACACAGACCATGTTTATATCCCACTGAGAGCAGGATTCAAACACACAGCACAATGGGAGTCAGGAGCAGAGCTCTGAGTCAGATAATCTCCACCTGAATCCCAGAATACCCATGAACCTAGCTGACCCGCTGTCTTTCCAACCCTCAGTTTTCCCATCATTAAAAGGGAGACAAAAATCTATCTAGGAGTGACGTTGATGGGCATCTTTGAGCTCATTCACTCATGCAATACATATTGTTTGAATGCCTCTCTTTGAGGGCTTCTTTTTTGGACCCTGAAGTCAGACTGGAACAAATAAGTGCCTGAAATATGGTGCGCTTGCTTTTCCTGGGATTGCGAGCTGAAGGAGGAATTTAGCCCATCCAGTGCTGGCCTTGCACCCCTAGTTTGTTCCCAAGGAGTTGCTGTGAGACTTAATCTCAGACTTATGCCTAGCCTGCTGCTCCAGGTCTGAGGGGAGAGGCCTTATTGGAGCAGAGCCTCCAGGAAGCCAGGCGACTCTACCTGTGATCTTGGCTGTGAAGGGGCTGCCAGGGATGTGTTTGTCATTGTACTTGACCAGGATGCTGTAGTCGCCCGGCAAGGTGGGCAGGTAAGTCACCGTGCACGTCCCATCTTTGTTGTCAATACAGCTGATTTCGGCCTTTGAGGGTCCCTCGATAGCCAAGTCCAGGCCACCTGTGAATGGGAGGAGAGGGAGAGACCATCAGGGATAGGGTTTCTTTGTTTTAAAGTGGATCACCACTCATCTGGAACAGCCCTGATGCCAGGACAGACAGACAGACACAAGCCATGGAAGCCACAGGCAAGGCACGTAGGTCAGAATAAAGTGATTGACACACAGTGTAAGTGTCACGGGGAGGACACTCCACCCTCTGAATTCTTCCTGCAAGTGACCCAGAGGTTCTGTTCTTCCAGATGTGTGGGACGAGGAAGGGATGGAATCCCACAGGCCAATCACACATACAGGAGAGAGTGTCACACACAGACTCACTGCTGGTTGGCTGATGCCACCAAGAAGATCCCAGTGGAACCACACATGAGAAATGTCTGTGGTGACAGAGGGCACAGGCATAGAGCTTTATCTAGAATAAACTGCTACATCATTCACGTGGCCCTGGGGATACATGTATAGGTACAAAAAAAGAAAAATGGTATCTAATGAAATACACTTAAATTTCAGGCAAGTCACCAACAACACTTCATAGTATGACTGTGACTTTAATCAGAACATAAAGGACTTTAAAATTTCAGTTTCTGGTGAAAGACAGAGGAGCTCTAATAAGAGATTCATATGAGAGAAAAGACAAGATAGATGCTACCATTCAGGAGTCTTATTTTTAAAGGCTTCCGTGGAATTGCATTCCCTAAACTCTCCGATAGCCCAAAACTACAGTACCTTCTCCGGCGTCTTCAGTGACGATGGTGAAGGTGGCGGTTTTGTTGGCCACTCCGTACACCAGGCCTGGGCCGTACGCAGACACGCTCCCACTGTTGGGGTAGTTCACGTAGAACTGGAGGGGGCTCTCTGGGTTTGCAAAAAACACACACAGTGTTGGGACTCTGAAGGATGATTCACCTAACAGCAGGGGCAGGCGTGTCCTGGGCAGAGCAGAAGCAAGCGTGTCCTGGGCAGAGCAGAAGCAAGAGGAGACTGCGGGGCTCCATCCTAGGACATGCAAGGCGGGGCTCCTCACTGTGGACCCTTCTGTGATCACACGAGACAAACAGTCCTGAGGTGGAGGGAGCAGCTCCACAGGGTGGGAATGACCCCCACTGCATGGAACGTGACTGGGAGGGCCTTTGGGAAGGACATTTGCTTCTGGCTTTCAAAATTTTTGCTTTCAGCCTCAGGAATCCATCTCACTGTGGTCCTCTGGCCCACCTACTCCAACCCCCAACCCTGCACAAGGACTTCCATTTTCAAAGTGGTCAGATGTAAATTAGGACAAGATGCCACAGTCCAATGATGGGGGGTTGGTTAAATAAACACTGGACTTGTAGGTCATTAAAAATAATGAGGGAGATCTATGTATACTAACTCAAGAGATTATCCACATGTGTTGCATTAAAAAGAGAAAAAGGTGTTTTTACTACTGTTTAATCTTTTATAAGACATACTTCATTTGCAATGAAAATACTTGTTCACCAAGTTGAAAGATGACTGGGTTTTTTTAGTATTTTAATATTAACCGGATCAAGGTAGGGAACTAGCAAAAGGGGAAAAATTAAAATTTAACAATTCTTCCTAAAACTTGTGTCCTTTTTTTGGTATGCTGGAGAAGGAAAGACTTTTAAATGGGAAATTTTTATTCTTTTATGCTTTGGCTAATTATGATTAATTAAATACTTGGTAAAAGTAGAAGACAAAAATAAATAGGATAATTGCTATATAATATTAATATATCTCATTATAGTAATACCATATATAATATTAATACCTGCTATAATATCTATATAATAACACCCTATATAGTAATATGGTGCTAGTGGTAAAGAACCTGCCTGCCAATGCAGGAGTCATAAGAGACTTGGATTCGATTCCTGGGGCAGGAAGATCCCCTGGAGGAGGGCATGGCAATCCACTCCAGTATTCTTGCCTGGAGAATCTCATGGACAGAGGAGCCTGGTGGGCTATAGTCCATATAGTAATATATACCCATTAAAATAGAACCTTATGTAATATTAATACCATTATCCCAGTCCAAAATAGGACAAAATCACATGTGTATTTGTTGGTATAGAGAGACAGTTGTGGAAGTAGAAGGCATATGGTAGAAAGACATTTTTTCACTTTTTCTGTATCTGAATCTTTAGAATATTTAAATAGAAGCAGGTAAATATACTGTCCTTTGAACAAATATTATCCTTACACATAAACTAAATCAAACATCAAATTGGGAGAAATATTTGCAACTCCTATCACAAACGGCTAATCTCCCCAGTATTTAAATTGCCCTCAGAAACTGATATGACAAAGGTCAATAATTGAACAGAAAAATTGAGCCAAGGATACAAATGTCTAGTTCAAAGAAAAAGAAACAGATATAGTACTTAGCCATATAGAAAGTTGCTCAAGGTCACTCATAGGAGAAATGCAAACAAAGCAATACTGTTTCCTAACTATCCGTTTGGCGAAGATCTAGAAATTTGATGGCACATTCCACTGGCAAATTGGTGGAAAAGCAGGTGCTCTGTGACATGGTGGGTGGATGTGTGGACAGGAAGAGGCTGGGTGAAGGGTGCTTTGCTGAGACCTGTCAAGCAGATGGCTGTGATTGCATCCTGCAATTTCTCCCCTGAAAACCAAATCTCTTGGATACACCCTGTAGGTGAGAGAGGATGGATGTGAAAGGCTATTCACTGCAGCAAGACCAGTGGTCGCAAAAGGCAGGGAAGAACCCTGTCTCACGGGACAAACGGTGCACACGTGATGTCCATCTGAACGGTGGGACGCCGTGAACACACTCTCCTGTATTCAGACACGCAAAGCTCTCCAGGTTATAACGTTAGATGAAAAGAGTAAGGTCGGAATAATGAGCAGTGAATGCTACTGTTTAAACAAAGAGGGATTAAAAATCTGTATTCCCATCTCTCGAAGAGTCTTAAAACTTATTTGGAAATCTAATGTAAAAAATCAGCAATGATAGGGTTCAAGGAGAGGGCAGATAGGGGATATGGGTGGGAAAGAAACCTTCCTCCACATCATTTTTAAATTATCTGGCTAGGTTACATACTTAAAATATTACACTAAAAAATAACTATTTAAACAATTTAAAGAAAAAGAAAGTAACACTGTGCTGGGCTTCCCCAGTGGCTCAGTGGTAAAGAATCCGCCTGCAATGCAGGAGATGCAGGAGGTTCCATCCCTGGGTTGGGAAGATCTCCTGGAGGAGGGCATGGCTAACCACTCCAGTATTCTTGCTTGGAAAATCCTCATGGACAGAGGAGCCTGGTTGGTTACAGTCCAACACGTCACAAAAATCCGGACGCAGCTGAGCACAAGCACACATGTGCCACCAGATGGAGGTGAAATGTGAGCTGGCTTTCCTTGTCAAGGGCAGAATGACAATAAAACAACATATCCTCTTCTCACAACCTCTTCTCCTGTCCCAAACCCTGATGCTGCTTCAGGCTCTGCAGGCCAGGCTGGAAAGTCCCTCGACAAGTCTCACGTTTTTTCTCCCTGCTTCATCCCTTGGCCATGCTAGGCACAGTGACAAAGACAGACAATCCCAGACCGAAGGGCCTGCACTGTGACCCAGGACACTCAGCCGCATTGTCCCTGCTGGCAGTTAGCCGGATCTGTTGGGGTCACAGGCTGCTTGGTTCTGCAGGGAGGCCCACACTGCATCCGCAAATCTGCCACCAAGAACCGCATGGCATCTGACTGAATGACTGAAGACAACCTCCCGGGTGTTTCCGCCCTGACTCCTGCAGTTTTGTGGGGCCACGCGGCAGCGGCACGGAACCCGACTCACCAGGAATGTGGCTGCCCATGTACTTGATGTGCATCTCGTGGAGGCCAACCTCCGTGGGGGCGTATCTGACAGTGACTGTGCCGTCCTTGTTGTCCACAATCTCGGGCGTGGCCGTCTTCCCGGAAGGCATGTGGACCTCTCCTGTTGGAGCACAGGAGACAGGGCGGTGACCCCACCAAAGACTTCCCTGGAGGAGCCGAGCACAGAGGCACAGGTGGCCTTCACAACAAAGGTTCTCAGACTCAAGAACACTTACTGCTGCGTAAAACACCAAGCTCCATAACAGGAAGCAGAGACACACCTGCCTTCATTCTGTTCTCTTATGTTTCTACAAAATGCAGGAGGCAACTCACAAGCAAATCGTCTTTTGAACTGACAGCCATTAGAAGCTTAAACAGGACTTGAGAAGACCACGAGACCAATCAGATCAGTAAAGCATCAAGTCAGAGAGAAGCAGGCAATGAAAGAAGGCAAGGAAAAGTAAGTCTTACACAGCAGACCGCAGGGACAATGTCACATCTGGAAGAGTGGAAGAGGAAGAAAAGGCAGGAACAGGCCGGGGAAGAGGAACCTGACAATCGAGAGAGATATCAACACAGTGGCTCTCCCCCTATAGACAATTTCTGGCCCTTTCTTCAGCATGCAAGTTATAAATGAACCCGCTCTTCAGAAACACACAGAACATTCTGTGATCTCAGGGGCTCATGGACCGACTCCCTACAGCCAGGGATGCTGGGTTCTGAACCCAGGTCTGGGGAACAGGTGGAACCAGCCCCTGGGCACCGTATGGATAGCTAGTGAGAGCCGGTGAGGACAAGAGGGCTTTCCCAATAGCGCTTACCGGTGATTTCTCCTTTCCTGACTGCAAATGGAATGACCAAGTCGAAAGGCTTAAATCCCAGGCCGTTCATGTTGCTCACTGGGACATAGGCCTCTTCTGTTACCTAGAAACAGGAAGTAGCGGTCACTGGGTAAAGTGGACAACACCTCCCCAGTGTGGGCTGAGGAAGCTGCAGGGGGCGGGTCAAAGCAACTGGGAATTTTGCAAGCTCGTCCAGCCAGGATTCAAGGATATGGCTGCCCATGCATTGTGGGCTTTGCTAACTGGCTCTGGGGCCAGAGTGGACAGCACCTGAGGGATTGGAGGAGTCATGCTGACCAATTGCTAAAAATTCCTAGGCTGTTTGGTTGTGAAATTCCCAGCAGTGCCCATGAGGAAAGTGGAAAAGTGAGAGACAGCAATGTCTGTGAGTCCCAAGAGGTTCCACCTGGAAAGGTTTAGTTGCTGGTGGCCTGGAAAAGAAGGTGCATTTTAAGTGGCAGAAAGGAGCAGCAGTGGCTTTCTCCCTGAACAGAAACCAGATGTGCAAGTGGCGGCTTTGAGAGTCAGCAGGGGGGCTGAGAACAGCTGTCCGTCTTTCTCTTTAAATGTGGAGACCAACTACACCGAGCGTGATCAGACATGGGTGTGGGCGATTCGTGGAGCGCAGACGATGACACGGGTGGGTCTCATTAGAGAGAAAGCGGGGGTCATGGTGATGGGCTGATCAGTGGGGACAAACCAATGACCAGGACACCCAGAGGGCTTAAGCAGTCCCCCAAAAGCAGGCTGTAGCTTTTCTAAAATGAAGGGTGAGTAAACACAGACGTGGAAAAGGGAAAACGTAAAAACAAAAACCAAAAGTGTACCCAGGGCCTGAATCCAGGGGGACATGCATTTACCGGTACTTCCTTCACAGCTGCGACTTCCCCATCTGTGGCCTGGTCAGTGGCAAATGCAAGTTAGTTGGGAATCACACTGGAGGGACATCACTACTCAGTAGATTCTACCACCCAAGGTCTCCCCTCCACCCCCATCTATCCTGCCCAGCAGGGACCCACTCACTGCAGCAGGAGCCCATATTCTTCCCTCCCTTTATGGCCAGCCAGCTGGCCTCCTCTCTTCAAATTTCATATCCACCTGCCCCCTGGACCCGTGACGCCGCTTCTAGGAAGCAGAACTAGCGGGAGAGTCCATAGGTATGTGATGTATGCAAGGGATTTTACTGGTGCTATTCATTGTTGGGAGAGGCTGAAACAACCCACATGTCCCTCTGTAAGGGAGCTGGTTAAGGAAATTATGTAAGTGTGCACAGCGGACCCCAGTGTAGCCACTCTGAAAAGGTGATCAAGTCTGATCAATTAATATAGAAGGGCATTTACAGCACATTGAGTGAAGGAAGCAAAATGCAAAGCAATGTGCACGGTGTAACCTGATGTGTTGTTTTTAATATTTTGCCATTTATTTTTAAAAATTATTTATTTGGCCATGCAGCATGTGGGATCTTAGTACCTTGGCCAGAGTTCAAACCCATAGCCCCTGCATTGGAAGCACAGCATCTTAACTACTGGATCATCAGGGAAGTCCCTGACGTATTCTTGGTGGTGTTGTTAATTTAGCCATGCCACATGGCATGTGGGATCTTAGTTTCCTGACCAGGGGTTGAACCTGTGGCCCCTGCATTGGAAGGATGAAGTCTTAACCTCTGGACCGCAAGGAAAATCCCGAAACTGATATGTTTCTTGTACAAGTTTTAAAAAAAAAACCTAACACTGGCCACCCCTGCAGCATGAGATTAGGAAAGGGGTCTCTTGTTACTTGGTATGCGTCGATACCTCCCTGGTGGTCCAGTGATTAAGACTCTATGCTTACACTGCATGGGCCACAGGTTCCATCTCTGGTCAGGGAACGAAGACCACATGCCACATGGTACAGCCAAAACATAAATAAAAATGTAAGAACTAGAAATCCTCCCCTATGGAGGAAAACTTCTGTGCCCAAGTTTGGTCTTTCCTGTGAATTCTGGCATTTCAGAAAGGTGCTTCACTTACAAAGGCAGCTTGGTAAACTTCAACATTTGAAACAGCCCTATTCCCCAATTCCCGGACCGTCTCAGATTGGAGGCGAGTCCAGGACACCTCAGCCAGTAAGATCTTTCAATGGCTATGCTATAGCCTTTGATCAATGACTCCTCAATGGCAACAGGCAGAGAAGCTGCAAAACCCATGCCTTGCTGTGCGCACCCATGTGATGTATGTAAATGAACCAGCCTGCTGGGACTCCCGTACACATTGGCTACAAAGGAAGTACTGGATGTTCATGTCCCTTTGGCCCCAGGCCTATAGGGGGAGGCAGGGAAACTACCCACAAGAGGCCAATTAACAAAAAGTCACCCCAGCCAGGAAAGGCTGGAGCAAGTTCAAAGAATGAAGACCTAAATCTGTGCCCTGAGTGTCACCCCCTTCTGCCTTTGGCAGTCGCTGGGCGAGGAGGGGAGCATTTACACAAAGCAGTCTTGCTTTGTATGCATCCCAGGGCTGAAGGGACATTCATTCCTAAAGAGTTTGGCGGCCCCCACTTCAGGTTTCTGACTCATCTGCTAGAATGGTCCTTGGTGTTCTCTTCTAGATTTTCTCATTCCCACCCTCTAAATGTGGTCTCTAATCCCCAGCACATTACTCCAGTAGGATGGCAACCTCTGCCCAATCTAACCAACCAGAAAAGACTCCTGTGGGCTAAAACAGATCCTTAAAGCTACAACTGGGACTTCTCTGTAAATTAGGACATAAACTCTCTAGCTGCATCTCTTTCTCTCCTGAAGGAGAAAAACACTCCCAAGTCAACAGTGTCAAACGCTGACAAGAATCTCCATCCTTGAGACATAAAAGGGCTCCAGGTCTCGGGCACAATGTTTACAGATAAGCAAACATCTATGGAAAAGAATAAAGGTACCGCTGTGTATAGAGTGGGAGACAGATGTGACCTTCTGCTGCGATGGTCTTCACGCCCTTCTCTGTTGCTGTGTAAAGTCAAATCATTAGAAGGAGCTTTGCAGGCCATGCACAGGGCCAGACCACCGAGGTCTGTGAACCTTGTGGTCTGCTCCCGTTACATCAAAGGACGTCAGTGAGGACAGTGCTCAGCGACAGTGCCGAGCAGGCAGTCTGAGTTCAGCAGACTTCAGTCTGCTCCCTGCTCCTATGTGGCATTTGTAACAGGGTCAACAATGCTTCGTTTTAGGGGTGAAATGAAGGACTGCTCCTAAGGTTTCTAACCCCTTTTCCTGGTTTAAGAACCTAGGTAATCAAAGGAAGATCTAAATGTCACTGAGACTTGAAAATTAAAGGGTCTAGCCATTCTCTGGCCCAGAGGATTTGCATAATGCCTTCCTTTTATTGCAGATGTTCCCAGCTTCAAAAGACAAGCTATTTCCCTCTCATCATCAAAGTTCTGAATCTTTCCAAAACACAACTGGAGGTACTTTGAGTCCTCGGACATGAGAGACAAGTCTCTAATATCAAGAGCATGGGAGCCTCTCTCCTCCAGGGGAGAAGGGAGGAGGAAGAACCAGCAGAAGGAAAAACTGTAATGTTTTACTTATGGACATTTTTTGGGTCAAAGTGTAATTTTTCTGAACTGGGCTTAGGCCACAACATGGCCTAAGACCCAGTAGCATGATGGATACTTTGATTGACAATATGATTCCTTAAAACCACTTAGAGACAAAGTGTCCCTGGGTCTCTAGAGATTATTGCAAGGTCCTGATTGCTTAAGGAGATTTTTTTTTTTTAACAGAAAAAAAAAAACTGGCCCAGGAAGTCTCAGTTGGGGTTTAACAATCAGCAGCTGTTACTGTCTGTGCTAACAACTGCACAGACAGAAGGGAGTTTCCTTACCATGACAGTGAAGGGACTGCACAGACAGAAGGGAGTTTCCTTACCATGACAGTGAAGGGACTGTTGGGAATGTCGACACCACCAAAGCGCACATAGATGACGTAGGTGCCCGGCTTGGCAGCTGTGTAGAAGATGTCATAGGTGCCGTCCTCATTCTCGATGACATCGGCCTCAGCCTCGGTGCCGTCTGGGGTCAAAACTGTGCAGGTCACTTTGCCCTTCCCGGCGGTCTTGGCATCGACCACAAAGCCCACTTCCTCGCCGGTTTTCACAGTAGAGGCGATTCCAGGCCCTGGAGAAAAGTTTAAGAGGAAAGTATGGGAGTTTAAACCACAGACATCTGCCGTAGAGGCCCAAGAACAAACCGCACACCTTTGTTGTATCTTTGAACGAACGTCAGACCCTCAGCTGCTGCTGTGCAGAGGGATGACCCAGAAATGCCCTAGAGAGAAGATGCTTCTCCAGAGAGCATTCTATCCATCACTTATTAACTAAATAAGGAACATCTGTGAGTTCTGAGTATGCTAAACCTGCTTTGCTGGCATTCCAGGGTATGGGCATGAAGGTTGACTTTCATCAGCAAACACATACTGGGCATTTAAGTGCCAGATACATACAAAGGGGAGCACACCACAGTCTCAGCTCTCTAGATGCTCAAAATCTAACTGGGCCGATGGAGGCAGGTGGACACAAAGAATGACAGTTCAGTCTGCAGTGGAAACACCGAGGGAGGACTAAGTCACACACAAAATAATAATATAATAACCAGGAATTCCCTAGCAGTCCAGTGGTTAGGATTCCTCACGTTCACTGCCCAGGACGTGGGTTCCATCCCTGTTTGGGGAACTAAGACCCCAAGAGCAGCGTGGTGCAACAACAAAAAGCAGTCAATGGCTGTTCTTCAGAGAAGCCTCCTAGGTCAAAGTTTAAAGATACATCCCAGGGTTGCCCCACTGACAGAGGCATTCTTGAGAAAGGGCATTCTGAAGGATGGGCACTCTAGGCTAAGGAAGACTCACAACCTTTGCCTCCAAATGATGACCAGTGTCTGCCTCCCCTCATCTATGGCACCCCTTTACTGATGATCCACAGATCAGGGAGTGCAAGAAGCACGCTGGAGAAAGAAACCAAAGTGTGTGGAAGCAGCAGGGAGTGATAAGAGCATACTGAGACAGTGAGCAGTAGAGGGAAGATGACAGTCTGGCCCTGAATGACAGACTAAGAGGAGGGGCCAAATGAGACCCCAGGCTGAGCAGTCTCCTGCCTCAGCTGGGAGAAGCAGAAGAGCCTGGAAAGCCAGGAGGAAGTCCCTACCTCTTGGGAGTCCCTTAAACAGCAAGAAGATCAAGCAAGGCAATCCTAAGGGGAAATCAATCCTGAATATTCATTGGAAGGACTGATGCTAAAGTTGAAGCTCCAATACTTTGGCCACCTGATGCGAAGGGCCAACTCAATGGAAAAGACCCTGATGCTGGGAAAGACTGAGGGAAAGAAGAGAAGGGGGTGACAGAGGATGAGACGGTTGGATGGTATCACCGACTCAGTGAACATGAATCTGAGCAAACTCCAGGAGATAGTGAAGGTCAGAGAAGCCTGGCGTCTGCAGTCCATGGGGTTGAAAAGAGTCGGACACAACTTAGCGACTGAGCAACAACAACAGATTACCAAAACACAATCCAGCTGTCCCTGGAACAGCATAGACCTAACGGGGCAGACTAGCCAGTGTTAGAGAATTTCTCAATTTTGTGGTGGGTGCTGAGCCAATATGAACAATTTATAACCTTGCCAAAGGTTTGGCTTTTACAACCTAAAAGCCAAAAGCATTTCTCCATTCAGAATAAGATGAGAGAAACAGGAAACATCCAGGGTGGACCTCTTTTAAAGTTTTATTTAAAGAGAAGCAAATCTGTTTCCTTTCAGAGAAAGGATTCATGGTTTGAAATCTGCTTGAAGCAGCATCAGAATTGTCTATGATATTCAAATGGTTGTGTCTTAGAAATGGAAGGAACTATGATGCTCAAATATTCCTAGAAAATTCCCAAGACACTCAAACAGTTATAAACTAGTTATATTAACTAGTCCTGAGTACTGAGGAAAAACCTAGGTTCTCTAATGGGTTTCTCTAGTGCTGGCTTGAAATGCTCTTGAGTAAATCTCTAAAACTAAACCATCTACTCATGAAAGGCGTACATTTGATGTTTTTTATGAGAGCTGCCATGACAGTTGAAATCTCAACAAATCACCCACTTTGAAAGTAATTATAATAGTTTCTACGTGCCAGGCACTGTGCTAACCACTTCTCAAGTATGACCTCATCTGATCCCTCTGTAATAGCCCTATGAAAGTCTCTGATCCTTGGAAGAACTTCGTGAACTTAAATGTTTTCCAGAAAGGCCTTCCATCTAAGTCTGACTGAGGCTGAGAATAGCTGAGCATCTTGCCCTGATCACACAGGGATGAGACGGCATGCGCTGGCTTTGTGATGCCCAAGTCCTTGAGCTGCACTCACCCGTGGCCAGGCACTTGCTGGCATCACCCGTCTGTGTGGCCCGGATGCGGTAGGGAGACAATGGGATGTCATCCCCACCGTAGGTGACCCCAATCATATACCGTCCAGTCTTGTCCGGGATGTAAGTGACAGCATATGTGCCATCTTTATTATCGTGGACAATGGCTCTTTTGGGTTTCCCCTCTTGGTCCTGTGGATCACAGAGAAATGCTATTTAGGATGTTGTCATCTAACCATTCAAGAAAAACCTTGACACATTAATTAATGTGGGGAAAGAATTTCTGGTTTAATCCATTTTGGGAGTGGTGGGAAGCAGAGGGTCACAGATCTTTTAACACTGTGATGGACATGAATAATTTTAGTGACTTTTCTGTCAAAGGAACAAATAGTTCTATCTCCAAATCCACTGAAATGTAGGGAAACAAGGGGGCAGAGGCTCCTGCATGCACATCATCACCTTCACTCCCCCTTCTCTCTTTACTAACGGGACCCTAATTCTTAGCTAGGTGTGCTGTTCCCAGAACATGAGATGCCACTTCCTAGTATCCTTGGCCACAAGGTACAGCCATGACTCGTGACAAACTTCCAGCACACAAGAAGAAGGTGAAAGTCTTAGGAGGGACTTCTAATTGGGCTGCTTAAGAGAGCTGATTGAGTTGGAAGGTCCCTTCTGCCTCTCTTCCTCCTTCTTGCTTGCCAAGTGGGTTGGATGGCCAGCACACCAGCAGCCTCAAGGTTCATGAGGAGAACTCAGGGACAGAAGCCACATGCTAGAACAGAGGAGCAGAGAGGTGGAGCCTACTTCCTTCCTAAGTCACGCAGCACACAGGGACTTTACCTGGCCTCCAAACCTCTCTAACAAGAGAGAACTGTAAATGTGTTTAGCCACTGTTATTTAGGGGTTTACTGTGATATACAGCAGAACTTAGTCCTAACTAATCCAAAGAGCAATTTTAAACATTCAAAAATTTTAAATGTAGGAGCAGTTATACTAGGGAGCAAAATACACGAGATTCACCAAAAAGTGGTGCCTGGAGTTAACCCCCTTAGATTCCTCAGGCGAGCATGTTTGTTCCCTGCACAATTACTGACTCTCCAGTGGGGAAATCTGACAAACGTTTTCGTGAGATCGGGAATTGGTTGTTAAAATCTGATTCTTATCCCTGACTGAGAAATGAGATCTTACTAATGCAGTCTGGCTCCAGAAAAATCACTCAAAATTACCGTTATCTGAACAGCAAGCAGGCCTTCCCCAGCATCTCTGGCATCAATGGCAAACTCCACAGGCAGGCTGGCAGGCACACCGTAGGTACTGAGGCCAGGGCCACTGGCGGTCACTTTGCTGGCATCGTATGTGGGAAGGACCTTGACCTTAAAGGGACTTGACAGACACATGCACATCCCAAGTCAGTACAGACACACTTCAGTCCAGCTACATCTGACCTCTCTCACACAAAAAGACTGGGATCGAGTGGCAGGATTTCTACAGCATTTAGGACTCAAGAGCCTTAAATCCAGAGAAATTTACAACCATGTAACCATCATATAGCAAATCAGCTTTCCCTTACTGAATTCCATGGGACACCAACTAATATCCATAATATTTTGGGAAACATGGGGTTAAACACATATAACCCACTTTTGTTTTGCTAACACAATGGTCACCAAAATGGAAAGAAAAAATATTAAAACTGATGCTTTCAATATTATCCTGTCCTCTTATATATTTTAGTGTGTTTTAGATGATTCAAAACCTATTAATCAAGCATTAATAATACTACAAATGTAACTTATGATTTATACATTTCCACAGAGCTAGAGCTTTATGTAAAATATATATATTAGGAGTATAGGTGAAATTTCAAATTTTAAGTATGCTAAAAAAAATTCTTTGTAGACTGTTCTGAGAGATAAAGAACTTATATAACATGCTTTGTATTAATATGAACAACATCTCTTGAGAATGCTATTGTCAACCAAATTCTCAATTAGTAAAAAAGTAAAAAAATCTTTGCCCTGATTAGAAAACAAGTTGCACGGTCACCAGAAAGAAGACTTTAATGAACTAATGCACTTCTTAATTTCAGCTCATCTTTACGTTAAAGGTGGCTGAAAGGAACAAATGTAAGGGAGCACCAAGAGAGAAGGAGACACAAACACCATGGCTAGTGTATTTTTAATGCTTGTGTAGGGCATGCAGGTTTTTAGCGATGCTGACTGGATGGATGGATACTTGGATAGATGGATGTGTGGATGGATGGATACATGGATAGACAAATGGATGGGTAGATGGATATATGGATAGATACACAGATGGATACATGGATGGGTGGATGATGGATGGATAGATAGATGGGTACATGGATAGATGAATGGATAGGATAGCTAGATGGATAGATACATGGGTAGATAAACAGATGGGTAGGCCACCAGAGCAGAGCTAATCATGAGACAGGAGGTTTTGAAATTGACTTGGACCCCTTCTCTAAGGGTCAGGAGCTTACCTACGCGGGATCTCTTCGTCTGCGTACTTAACAGAGACCATGTAAGGGCCCTCCTGGGATGGGGTGTAGGTCACTGTGTGTGTGCCATCGCCATTGTCCACCACGTTCACTGGCTCCACCAGGCCTAAAAACAGACGAGAGGACTGATGGAACTGCCTGGCCTGCCCTTCACTCTGCCCTGGGCTGAGTTCAAAAACTATTACATTCATCCCTGAGAGCTATGGGTTTCCATCGATGAGTAACACACAGGCAAGCAGGCCATAATCAGAGGTCTAAGAAATCACAGGAGACAGGATGGCCAATTCATGGTTGCACAAATGCAACCATGAACCTAAGAGACACCTTTAGCTTTTTGTTGGCTCAAGTACACTCAGTCAGACCGAGAGTATAATTAAGGAGACTGCCTGCACTTGTTGCTGGAGGGTGCATGCTGCAGACATGCTATCCTTTCAAGCTGGTTAGGCATGCTTGGGATGTGGCAATTTCAGTCTACAGCCGAAAGAAGGCCAAAGAATCCAGAACTCGGAACCGCAAAAGGTAACCAATGGGCCGGCCAGTCAAGACTTGTATCCACCTTTGAGCAAAAACCACTATGGCGCCAGCATATTGGGTGTAGCATGCAGGGCAAGTGAGAGTACATTAAATCATAATCAAGGCATGCATTAGGTTGATAGATTCTAGATCCCAGTTCTAATCAAGAGTCAAGAAATGGTCAACTGAAGGGGAGCCTAATCAAAGCATGCCATGCTCATGATGCAGATGAGGCAGGCCCAAGGCAGTTTCAGAGGCAAGGGCAGCAAGAGGCATTCAGGTTCCATACATCAGAGCAGCAGCCAGTGGGAAAATGCAAACCTGTCTCCATAAAGTCACCCTTCCGGTCACGCTTAAAGAACCCTGAAATGGCTTTCAAGGGGCTGCGCCTTGACCAGGAAATCGTCTGATCAGCTAAAATTAAAAGGCTGTTATTTCGGTGTCCTCTGTAATAGAGGTAGATGTCTAAATAGAGCTTTTCACTCTTTCTTTCTTCTTCTTCCTCACTCTCTCTCATGCACACCCCATCCCCAACACACACACACGCATGTGCAGAGGTCTTGAAGCTCAGCAAGTCAGTGGAATCAAATTCCAGCCCTATGACTTCATTTCCCCAAAACCACTTCTGCACTGAGCTTCAAAGGGCATAACCTCATGCTGAACCCCATTAAGGAGAAAGTTCCTCTTCAAAGTAGGAAGCCCTTATTCACCACTTCTGTGAAACCAAGAACACATCATTGAGGGAAAATCCAGATAACTCAAGAGATGAGGCAGAGAACAGCACATTTTTATATGCTGGGAGAGGACATGCGATCACCTACCAAAAAAGGTAAATTTCAACACACATCTGCATTTGTCCCAAAAGGGCCTGCCGGCCACACCCAACCCAAATTGCTTTCCAGGCTGCAAAAGGGCAGGTCAGACTGCCAAGGAAGCCCATTCCCTAAGAGACCTCTCTCTTGGGAGCTGGGACAACGACAAGGCGGTGTGCCATGTGGACTAAGTGTTGGTCCTTTCCAGAAATCTGGAGTGTGATCCTACGTGAGCACCAAGGCAGCCTGAAGAGAGTCCCACAAACGCCAAAACATACAGTTCTGATCATTTCATATGAGAGAGCCCAAATAGTGCTTGCTTCATGTCACTACTTCAGAAAAAATATACACATAAAATTTTAACAAGACATTTAGGGTTACATTATTAAAGGAGGGGAAAGATAGGCTGCTAGAAAAATAACAGACCTGCCTGCTTTTTAAGCATGAACTTCCACTGTTTAGCTATAAACAGAGCAAAAAAGTAATTTAAGAAATTTAAGTTCATGACTAAACTCATAAGCAAACAGCCTGCTTTGGATCAGGCTGTCCCTGTCCTGGGCAGGAGAGCATTGGCAGGAAGGAAGGGTGTGTACCTACCTCGTGGACCCATGACCCTCACTTCCAGAGGGGCCAGGCCAGCCTTGCTGCTGTCCACCGTGAAGGACTGCAAGACGCGAGCTCGGACACCGGAGCCCAGCCCAGGGCCAACGATCTTGACCTTGCTGGGGTCCACAACATCCTTCACAGGAACCCTGAAGGGGCTGCCTAGAAAAGAGGTCACGGGATTCTAAGTACAACCCCCTTAGTGACTGGAGAGCTTGTGTGCACCCAGAACCGCCCTGTTGCCCCACTTAGGCTCTCACTGTATCAGCTCCTTCTGCCTTGCTGTGTGCATCCATGTGTACTTACTATGTGCAGACATGGTGCCAGGTGCTAGGCCCATAGTACTGAACAGCACTCTAAGATTTAGGTAAACCAGTCACTACACCATCACATGTAACACAGACTGGGGCTGTGTACAAGGTGTCAGTAGACTCTGAAGGTAATGAATCTGGGCTTGTGCCACAACTAAGGTCAGCTCAGTTCAGTTGCTCGGGTGCGGGCAAATAAGAGAAATAATTAAAAAAAAAAAAAAGACTATTGAAACTTGCAAAAGGCAGGGAGGTTGAGATTTGAGCAAAACACTAAATACAGAAATAAGAGCTGGGCCAGAACCCTTTAAGGATTCCTCTATCAAGGAAGACCAAGAAAGACCTCTCCAGAGGTCAGCCAGAGACAGGAGCTGCAGTGTCCCCAGGACCACACCTCAGGCTGTCAAGTCCATCACCAAGGAGCGACATTCACCTCTTACAGGAGACCTCAGGCTCCTCGAGACACCTGGCAAAGTTAATGATGTTAACTGCCATGTAAGTTGAGGCTTCTCTGCTTTGCACCACACAACATTTGTACTTTATAGAATCAAGGGTGGTAAATAACAAAGACCATACAAAGAACCAAGGCTCTGGCCTTTTTTTTTTTCCCCCAATAACAGCCAGGCTTCAGTGGCATCTGGTTTTTCGGCTAAGTGAAGTAAACAGCTGACCCTGGCAAAGGCAAGCACCATGCTCCATGCTGGAAACAAAAAGGAGTTTTATTTTAAATACAGCTGAGGCATTCAATGCAATGGCAATGAACAAACTTTAAAGCCAATCACCAAGTTAGCCTCCCATGGAAGTGGTCTGAACTTAGCAGGAGAGTAGCCAAGAACCAACAAGGTAACTTAAGATCTAGAGTGGTAGCTATCAAGCAATCTATGCCACTCTCCTGCTCTGTGATCCAGGCAGACATGACCAATCAATCACAACAGCCTTTCTTCCTGATGCACTCATTCCAGTCAATCTGGTGGTTGAAACAGTCACCACCAACAGACCACAGCTGGCCCACCAGAGGAAACCAATATGCCACTGTGGGTAAGACAGATACCTTGTTTGTGTCACACCAGAAAAAACCATGCTAATATTTAACCAACCAGAATTCCTAGGAAAATAAATTAGAACCAGGGTGTTGAATGTTTCATGGCAGAAACTCTGCATTCTCTTCACTGTGAAGCCCGACACTAAGACAACCAACCAATGCTTTATTGAATGATTCTGTCTGGGAAAATTCTAGGGTCTAGAAGTTGGCATTTGGTTCTGGGAGGCAACAAAGCCTGAAAAATGTAAATTAAAAAAAAGAGGCACCATCTACATCTGATGAGAAAATTCCAATCGGGACTCTTGCTGTTGTTATGCTCCAACTCGGCCATTTAAATCTAGCTCATGAGTCAGCCACAGGGGCCCAACCTCTCACCTGATTCTGCACGGGGAATTCCAAAGCTGAAGGCATCCAGAAGACCTTCTCAATAAAGTCAAAATAGTTTTGTTGCCATCAAAACCAAGAGATGCTCATCCCCACTGCTGTCCCCCGACAGGAGTCACCAGGTCATCCCCCTGGTGACAGCCATCCACCCATTCTCAAAGCTCTACTTTCCCATCCCAAGAACTGCACACTTGCAAAGCTCCAAAAGGTCCCCTTGGCTCTGTATTGTCTTGAGCCCGGCTGCCTTTGTAAATACTAGACAAGAAGCTCACAAACGGCAGGAGCTTTGTCTTGTCCGTGGCTGAATTCTCTTTGGCAAGTGATTATAGAAATTAAAAACTCTATATTGAAAGAGCTGTAAGGACAAGTTTGAAGAGAAATGTCATTTTAAATGAATTAAGGCTTCAACAATGGCATCACCGACTCAATGGACATGAGTTTGAGCAAGCTCTGGGGTTGGTGATGGATAGGGAAGCTTGGCATGCTTCAGGCCCTAGGGTTTTGCAAAGAGTCAGGCACAACTGAGCGACTGAACTGAATTGAAGGCTTCAACAAACATCTGAGTAGAATGAATTTGAGTTGAATGTCAATATTTCCCAATCAATATGCAAAAGGAGGAGTGATTATGGGTGTGTGTGCATGTTTGTATATGATAACCGGCAAGAAGTCAGGGGACATCCCACCTTCCTGGAAGTCATCCCAGAAATCCAAACGTAGGGCCCTCACCCTGCCGCCTCCTTGCAGTCTTGTCCTGGCTTATGGCCTTCAGAACAAATGACCCACCCAAGGTTTCTCCTGCTCTCACCACACCTGAGACAAGGTGTGCTAAGTTGCTCAGTAGTGTCCAACTCTTTGCAACACTATGGATGGTAGCCCACCAGGTTCCCCTGTCCGTGGGATTCTCCAGGCAAAAACACTGGAGTGGGTTGCTAGGCCCTCTTCCACAGGATCTTCCCGGCCCAGGGACTGAACCTGCATCTCTAATTTCTCCTGCATTGACAGGTGGGTTCTTTACCTCTAGAGTGACCTGAGATAAGCTGACCAAGAGCAACCCTGGAGTCCACAGTCTTGTGTCCGCACCATGCGCACTCATCTACCTTCTGGATGGGTGCTGGGTGGCAACCACTTCATTCAATAAACAGAACTAGAATCTATGAAGATTCCTTGGCCGGAGCATGAAAGTTAGAGAGTTCTTCACTATATAAGTCATTTTTTTAAATGTCTGAATCATTTATAGCAGTGGTTCTCAACTACAGGTGACGTTGTCCCCTAGCACAACATGTTATGACACAACAGATGTTATGACAACATCTGGAGACATTTTTGGTTGTCACAATATGAAATACAGAAATGCCATGTAATGAACAGGAAATTATTATTAAATTATTCCTATTTTTCACAGTAAGTGTCCATATTACATCATTAAATAGAAATTTACATATAAAAATTTGAGTTTGTGTGTCTTTATTAGCTACCAGGACTGTCAACGGAAGAAAGAAAATAAGATGTGTATAAGATGAGTAAGAACTAACCACAAAATAAACTGGAAATTTTCAACTTTGTGAAGAATCAGCTTTTCTTTAAGATCTAGGTCCTTCAACATGTGAACAACCATGTTGTTCAGTCAAAACTGAATTTTCACAGTCAAAACTCTAAGCCAATGTTTTTTGCCCTATTACTGATCCTCTTGGGAATTGAAATATTCTTGGAAATGCAGCCCGAAGGAAAATTCTCCCTTTGCAGCTACTTTAAATATCAGACATTTTTTCCTACTCAGAGAGATAAGCTAAATCAAACCTGCTTTCATGCAAAACTCAGTTCTCCTTTGGGTTCCCCTCAGAAGGACAGCTTACCAGGAATGTGGGCACCTCCGTATGTGATATTCACGTCGTAATCTCCCGGAGCAAAGGGAACGTACTCTGCACTGCAGCTGCCATCTTTGTTGTCTCTGCAGTTTATCTTTGACTCGGACGGTCCCTCCACAGTTATGCCGAGACCCCCAATTCCTGCCCCTCTGCGAAGTGTGAGAAATAAGGCCAAGTTGTACTAGAGGTTCATGCCAGTCTGCTTACTGCCAAAATTCATGTAAATCCCTCTATAAACTATCCAACCTAGCCAACTGGACTCAACTTCTGTGATACCTCTCACAGTGAAATATGAATTTCTCAACAGTGTAATACAAATAAAAACAGCTTTAACCCCTCCTTTTCAACGCTTACCCTTCATTTGTTTATCTTATCTAACTGTATTGGCTGGAAATGAAAGGACAATTCAGGTATGTGACTTGTGACCAGTTTTAATAGGAATACTTCTAATATTTCACTTAACTATGACATTGGCTCTACATTTCTGAATTATCAAGTTAATGAGCTTCCATCTAGGCCTGCTTTTCTCAGCAGTTTTATGACCATTATCAACAGCTTTTTGGTACTTTTAAAAGCATACCTGGTCTTCCTCTGTAATAAGTCTCTACAGAGGAAGATGTCTCACAAATCATGAAATAAAAAGCCTCTCAAAAGTTGGGAAATCGTAAGTAAGTAAGAACTTACTTACAAAACAGAAAGAGACTCAGAGACTTATAAAACGAACTTATGGTTGCTTGGGGGAAGGGGTAGTTTGGGAAGATCACGTACACACTGCTACATTTAAAATGGAAACCCAACAAGGACCTATTGTATAGCACACGGAACTCTGTTCAGTGTAATATGGAAGCCTGGATAGGAGGAAGTTTGGGAGAGAAGGTTCATATATACGTATGGCTAAGTCCCTTCACTGTTCACGTAAAACTAACACAACATTGTTAATCAGCTATACCCCAAAACAAAGAGAAAATTCAAAAGAAAAAAAGTTGGGAAACCATGATACACCTATAAAACGTTTTGAGAGCACTTAAAATACCTAGGGCTACTCTCCTTTTACAGAGTCAACACACAAATCCCAGGCCTTTGCTTACCTGGTAACCACCGTGAAAACGTTGGGCTTGTTGGTGAAAGCCTCCTTCAATCCAGGTCCTCGAGCTTGAACCCGAGAAGGCTGGCAGCCTTCGGTCACGGCCACTTTAAAGGGACTATTTGGGACAGGCACGTCATCGTAGGTTACCTCCACTACGTGAAGGCCTGTTCAACACAACACAAAAAATTTTACTTGCATAAGAGCCACTTGTCTGCAGAAAATAGCACTCTAGCTTTCAAGCCTATGTGCTACTTCAAGCTATTCGGAAAGGACAGGTTAAATAAATAGCAATGCTGCTATGATTTGAGTTTAGAAAATACAAACTCTTTATGCTTTTGTTCACTTGGCAATCACATACCAATCCCATTTCCTAAGACACACACAAGGCCTGACCAAGCAAATATCCCTAAGTTTATTTTCAAGACAGTCATCTTAAACACACCATCTTGATATGACAAAATACCCAGTCACTAATCAAAAGACAAAGAAAAGCCATGAAATAGAAAAGCATTCACGAAAAGAAACAGAAAATATCTACACCATAACGTCCAGGGATTATATACACAGGGAATGAGGACATATGCTGCTCATATTTTTTTAATGATTTTATGATTTAACAAAATTTTTAATAATTCCTAATATTAAGAAAGAAACTGGACTTCCCTAGAGGTGCAGTGGATATGAATCTGCCTGCTGATGCAGGGGGCTAGGGTTTGATCTCTGGTCTGGGAAGATTCCACATGCCAAGAAGAAATTAAGCCCGTGTGCCACTACTGAGCCCCAGTCTAGAGTCCGTAGGCCACAACTCCTGAGCCCGTCTGCTCCAACTACTGAAGCCCACATGCCTCTAGCCCATGCTCCTCAACAATGAAGCCACTGCAATGAGAACAGTAACCCTTGCTCGCCACAGTTAGAGAAAGCCCACGCAAAGAAAGCAACGAAGACCTAGCACAGCAAAAAATTAATAAATTTTAAAAAGAATCATGTTAAGAAATTGCACAAATGAGCAACATGCCATGACATCACCCCATAACCTGCTCAGATGAGTCTGAGGCTAAAGTCAGCCCAACTGTTGTTACACAACAGAGCCAAAACACCAGGCACCAAGCAGGCAGAGGGCTCTGTTGGGGAGGCAGGTTTCCACATTCCCCAGTCACTGTGCCCATACTTCTGCTGAGGCAGGCAAAGCATAGGGGGCAGGACTTAGCGCCAGTCACCGGGAGAGGCGGTCTAGCACAGATCTAAGCAAGAATCACGTTCCAAGAAGACAACTCACCTTTCTCGAAGGGCGTGTATTCCACCTGGTAGGTCCCATCAGCATTGTCTGTGACGAAACACTCCGTGGAGGCTCCGGAGGGGTTGGCAATGTGGGCCTTGATGTGGTCGCCTCCGACCTGCGTCAGGGGCCGTGAGTCCACCGTGAAATCGGTGGTGGCTTCACGAAACACGTCTGTAGAACAATCACACAGGTAAGAATGTCCCTGGTGGTCCAGTGGCTAAGACTCCGAGCTCCCAATTCAGGGGCCCGGGTTTGATCACTTGTCAGGGAACTAGATCCCTTGTGGCATAACTAAAGAGCTCACATTCTGCATGCTGCCACTAAGACCCAGCACAGTCTTACAAATAAATTTTTAAAAATATTTTTTAAAAAGAATGAATATCTCAGACAGAGGCTGTCTCAGCAGTTCAGTGATTAAGAGTCTAAGCTTCTTATTGTAAAGCAATTATCCTCCAATTAAAAAAAAAAAAAAAGATTTCGAGTTCCCACGGTAGGAGGCTCAGGCTGTATCCTTGGTCAGGGAACTAAGATCCCACATGTGTGGTGTGGCCAAAAAGGAAAAAAACAAAAAGAATGTAGCTAACACCTCTTATTTGGCAGCAAACCCTAGAGGCATGGTTCTCAGCACTTTATTCTAATTTCAGTGACTGCTAAAACAACCAGTTTCTTTGTCTCAGAATCAGGAATATTAATGCCCCTCCCCCCGACCTTCAATCTCCCTGGCAAAAGATGATTCTTTCAGGGTAGGCTCCCCAAGTAACAACATAACCACCTGCCCACTTCTTGAGAGAAACATGAGACTCAGGACAGGCCAAAGGGTGAAGACAGCAAGAGCGGTATCAGCCAGCAGCACATTTTAAACCTTTTTCAGATAAGTGCCAAAAATGCAATATGTTCTGTATCCATATTTGAAAGAAAAAAAAATTAAGATCTCTAGCTTTGCCAGAAAGAAAAGAGGCGGGGGAAATCTGCTGACAGTGCCGGGATTCTGAAGAAAGTGGGGCTGGGCATCAGAAACACCACGTGCTCACCCCTCCGCTCTGGTCTCCTCTACCACTCGCTGATGCAGAGACCACAGGTGAGTTTTCTTCTCCCTGGCCTGATCTCTGCAGACATTTGAGTTTGCAGCCCTGACATTCTGAGCTTCAGGGGCATCCCCTATTACTCTGGTGGCCTCCTTCTTTTTTCACGAAACCTACCTTTTCCTTCTATTCCCGGCCCAAAGACTTTGACCCTACTGGTGTCCACGGCGGGCTCCACCTTGACCCTGGTGGGGAAGTGTGGCACCAGCTCCCCGCCGTACTTCATGGTCAGCGTGTACATGCCAGCCGTCAGGGGCACATAGGTCACCGCATAGGTACCATCTTTGTTGTTCTCAATACAGACTTCGGCTTTTGCCCCTGAGTCCGAGACAGCTTCCAGGCCCAGGGCCCCTGGCCCAGCTTCTGAACAGTCCACGCTGAGCAGCCCGGGCTCGCCCACCTTCCCATGCTCGAGGCCCGGGCCGGACGCCACGACTTTGGAGGGGTCAAAAGGCATTTCAATGTCGGCTTTGAAGGGAGAGCCAGGTATGTGGACTTCTTCGAAGAGAATGTTGACGAAGTACTCCCCGGGCTTTGTTGGGAGGTAGGAGACAGAACAGGTCCCATCGCCGTTGTCTGAGCATTCAATTTTGGCCTCGCATGGGCCTTCCACGGTTAGGCCGAGACCTCCAGTTCCAGCTCCTTTGGTGTCGATGGTGAACTCGGCAGGCTTGCCCACAAGACCACCTCTGAGGCCAGGACCATGGGCCTTCACCTGTTTGAACACAGGATAAAAGTCAGACTTGGCTTTATGCTGGTATCAGCCACCGAGCAAGCCTTGCTTTCAACAGCCAAGCCTGCACTCGGCACTCAACTGCCCTTGGATGAAGTGGTCCTTCTCCCTGGGGACTAATGTGTCACACTTGCTCACCCACAGTGCCAAGTTACTGCCATGTTTCCCTTAGTGGACGCTGAAATGGCCAACAAAGGAAGACCTGACTGTGAACTCACTCAGCATGGAAGGGCCCGGCAGAGGCGTGGTCCCATGTCCTGCCAGCCTCGCCTCCAGTGCCGAAGCTGGACACCCAACATCCAGTCCAACAAACGCACTCCAGTTTCCTGGGCTGAGCACTTGCTGAATGCCCTTCATGGATTTCACTGTGGCTTTGGCTGCCACACCTTCCTCAACAAATTCAACATAATAAAATACTAAACTGTAATGGTGAATACATGTCATTATATGCTTGTCCAAACGCATAGACCACATAACACCAAGAGTGAACCCTAACATAAACTACAGACTTCAGGTGACAACGATGTTAGCATAGATTCATCCACTGTAACAGCTGTAGCACCCTGGGGAGGGTGGTGACCATGTGGAGGTTATCATGTGGGGCGAGGGGAATCTCTGTGCCACCCTCTCAATATTACTATGAACCTAAAATTGCTCTAAAGGATAAAGTCAGATTAAAAAAAAAGAACAACATTTAAAAAAAATGCTTTTAAAGGAGGGAGAGGATGGGGCTTTCATGTGAGATTCAACAAATGAGACACTTTTATAGGATTCATGCCATGCAGAACACTGGAAATACTTTGGAACTTTTGACTCAGGGCCACAAGGAAGACATGATAATGAGAAGAATCTATTTTTCTTTGTATTAGCCAAGTTTCATTATAATAGCTTGTGTAGGATGAGCTCACTGCATGTGCCAGACGCCAGACTGAGGCCTCCACACCCACCATTGGACCTCACCCTGAAGGCCCACTTTGCAGGGAGTACCGTTATAATGTTGATAAATGAAGGACAGGAGTCCCTCACCAAAGGTTCACAGCCAGAGTGAGAGGAGGAGCAGGACTAGGACCCAGCTTCGCATAGGACCCTTCACGCTGGATTACAGGAGACAGCTATTATCAGTCACTGAGAACTGACTTATGGGCTTGTTTTCTATTTTGTTAATGGTTTTAGTGCAGTTTAATTTCAAGGGCGTTGTCTTTTTTATTGGGGGGGGCCATGCAGCATCTCAGTTCCCTGACCAGAGGTTGAACCTGCACCCCCTACACTGAGGGCAAAAAGTCTTAACCCGTGGATAACCAGGAAAAACCTAGAACTGCCTTTGACTACAAAAGACTTTTCTAAAGGTTTTCACCAGGCAGAACCGAAGAAGGACTGTTACATCTGCCAAGAGACGACACGTTCTGGAACAAAAATGAAAAACTGACCTTGGTGGGATCAGGTGGCAGCGAGGCCTCCACCATGTAAGGGCTTCCGGGCACAGGATGTCCGTCATAGGTCAAGTCGATGGCATACAGCCCTTCCTCCCGTGGGATGAACTTGGCTGTGCTGCTCTCCCGGCCTGCCACGGGTGCCACCAGACACGGCACGACCTTCCTTGAGGGGCTCAGGATCGTCACGTCCAGCTTCCCCTGGCCTCCTGCTCCCCTGGTGTCCACAGCGAACTCCTGGTCCTTCCCAACTTCGACTCCTGCAAAGAGAAACAAGCCAGAAGGATGAGCTGACCCTGCAGGAAAAACACTGCTGAGAGCAGACATGGTTCCTTGGACACGGAATGTTTTCTCAGCTTCTGCAACAAACGGTTGACTCAGGATGAGAGGCAAGACTGAATAAGGATAATCAGCATTCTAGCCTCAATAATAACCAGTACAAGAACATGAAGTAACCACTGATGATAATAACAGCCATCATGCACTGAATGCATTTTCTATACCAGGCATGCGGACAGCATATCATCTCTCTTAATTTTCATCACAACCCTGCAGTGTATGTATTAGCAACCAAAGAATTTAACAGATAGGGAAACTGAGACTTGGGGGGCAGGGGGTGTGAAGTGAGTCATCTGGGGTACCTATCTCACAGACCACAAAGCTGGGACACTGATCTAAATTGACTTGACCCATGATCTGCAGTAAGTTATAACCTGATACTGTTACCACTTCTCTGCCTACTTTCATTATTAACTTTGCATCAAAACACTCCCAGAAGCCAATGTTTTATTTACTGGTTCTTGGCAGCAAATTCCATTCTACAGCCAAAGAAGGCAGAAGTCACAGAGCTGGCCAACGCAGAGGCACTGAAGCAAGTCCTGAGAAGTGACTCTCTGTACTGTGCTGATACTTGAAAAGTATTTGCAAAGCAGGGCCACAGAATACCCATGTGTTCCATTTGACAATAACAAGGAAGGGACTTTGCATCAAAACAAAAGCACTGGGAGCCCAGGGCCCCTAGCACAACCCATGGAAGTCCTGACTGGGGCAATACAGGGCATGCCAAGATGAATGGTGTCAAGCCACAAACAAAGAGGCCTCAGAGATCCGCATCCCAAAGACTCTTTCTAATTGGCTTCGTTCTCATCCTAGTCTGAGTCAAAATCCTCAGTGTCTTGGAGAAAGGAGTACCAAGGGGACACGTGAAGGATTAGACAGTGGCTGCTCCCCAGGGACAAAAGCCAGCATCAAGCTCTTGCTTCAGAGGCCCTGGATCTGGGAGCTAGCCTCACTCACAACTTGTACATTTGGGTCACAGCACCCTGAAAGTGCTCGCCAAGCATTCCCCCAAAACCCGGAGAAACCCTCATAAGCACAAGAATGCTGTCCTATGGATGTATACACAGCCCCATGTGACCCCGAAACTAGGAAAACACATGCCACTGAAATGCAGCCAGGCTGTGGCTACGCCGACAAAAGGATCGAGGTATGAATGTTCTTCAAGATACACTGTTGGCAAAAAGGGAAGCTGAAGACATACGAGTATCTCAGGGCAACTTTAGTGATAAGTAAATTTTGCTAAACATTTTCTGTTCGCAGTTAAGTATGTACAGATGCATTAGGTGGCCAAAGTATTGGAGTTTCAGCTTTAGCATCAGTCCTTCCAATGAACACCCAGGACTGATCTCCTTTAGGATGGACTGGTTGGATCTCCTTGCAGTCCAAGGGACTCTCAAGAGTCTTCTCCAACACCACACTTCAAAGCATCAATTCTTCGGCACTCAGCTTTCTTCACAGTCCAACTCTCACATCCATACATGACTACTGGAAAAACCATAGCCTTGACTAGACGGACCTTTGTTGGCAAAGTAATGTCTCTGCTTTTCAATATGCTG
>NW_011494876.1:8536557-8562255 GCF_000754665.1 Bison bison bison
AGTAACCATCTGCAGTGATTTTGGAGCCCAGAAAAATAAAGTCAGCCACGGTTTCCACTGTTTCCCCATCTATTTGCCATGAAGTGATGGGACCAGATGCTATGATCTTCGTTTTCTGAATGTTGAGCTTGAAGCCAACTTTTTCACTCTCCTCTTTCACTTTCATCAAGAGGCTGTTTAGTTTCTCTTCACTTTCTGCTGTAAGGGTGGTGTCATCTGCATATCTAAGGTTATTGATATTTCTCCCAGCAATCTTGATTCCAGCTTGTGCTTCATCCAGCCCAGAGTTTCTCATGATGTACTCTGTGATCATGTGTTAAACTAGAGAAGCTAAGCGAGCAGCATATCAGTGCCTCTATTATGCTATTCTCTTTACTTTATTATTGATTCATTCAGTTGTTTCATTACGTGAAATGAGCTTGTACTAATAAGATCCCTAACAAACTAAAGGATCATCTGGATGGGAATAGGGAGATGCATCATAGTTGTGGTTTCTGAGTGCCTGGGCATTGGTTTTTACGCTCGACTGTTGACCCTAAGGTAGATTCAGTGATCAAAAACAGTTGGTACAATAGACATTTAGCGGAAAGCGGCATGCCTCCAATTCTCCTTGTCATAAAAACCTTCCCTGTGAGGCCAGCAGTTACTGAGGGCTGCCTCTGAGTCAGCTCCTGAATTACTGGCTCGTTTAATTCTCACAATAGGCCTGTGAGTCTTCTTCCCCGACCTCCACTGAACAAAGGAGGAAAGGGAGGCTTAGTGAGGTGAAGGGACAGGCAGGGTCACAGAGCTACTCCACAGCACGGCCCTAATTCAATCTCGAGTCTGCCTGACTGCAGAGTCTCATACGGCAAAATTTGCTCCTCTGCGAATTATCTTTGAAGGGACTCTGACTGCTCTTCAATGACCCGTCTCCCCCTCCACTCTTGACACACTTACTGTTTTCCAGTCCATTAATTTTTATCCTGCTCAGATCCAACGGAGCAGCCACACCCACGGTGAATGGGCTCTTGGGGATAGGGTCACCACCGTATGTAACCAGAACCTGCATGTTGCCCTGGAACAAGAGAGAAAACCAAGGACACACATGGGTACCAACAGACTCACTCGATGTTTCAACCTGCCTTCCAGGATTTTCATTCTTTCCAGAAATGCAGGGTATATAACCCCAGCAGATTTAGAAGGTGTCTCAGATATATCTAAGTTTTTAGCCCCATGGCAAGAATGACATAGAAATCAGACAAAAAAAAAAAAAGCAACTCTCAACAAGAGGGACAGCTTCAAGAGCACACCACTGAGGTGTGCTTTTAAGCATTTCCTCAATTCCATCTGAAAACGGTGCTAAGAGGTGGTCACCATTTTTCCAGGCAATAAAACTACAGCTCAGGGAGATGAAGTCACTTGTCATAAGTGTGAGCCAGGCCTCACACCTGTGGCAGCTGAACCTGAGTCCCAGATGCTCTGCCACACAAGCTCCTCATCGAACACACACCCAGCCCGGCCACGGGCAAGGCAGGGTTGTCTGGGGGCCTCTAACTGAACAAAATCTTTCTTTCCCATGGCCTGGGATTTCAGGCCACTACGCTGCAAAAACGAATTTGCAAGAGTTCGCCTGGAGCTGTTCTAAGACCCCCTGCACAGTATGGAAACTCCCACATCGATTTCAAGGAGAGAAGAGTTGCCAGTGAGAAGGTGGACTGTGCCTATGGGTTCAGCAGGCCCCCTGCCAGCAGCACTGTGGCCGAGGAGGCACGGCCAGTCCCGGCCCACTCACGGCTGGCTTCCTCTTGCCACGGTCGGCTGAGTGCCTCCATCCACACCAAGGCCCCATGAAAACCCACAGCTGTCTCAGCGGATTAAGGTTGTCCTCACCTCAAACGTCTGGGTATCACGTAAGAGGATGTGGGAGGGTAAGGAGCAAGGGGGAATCGCCAGAGGGCTGGCTGGAATTCAGGCCCCGCTGAAAGCTGTCACGGATGGAGTTTTAAAAGGGTGTAGCTTTTGACCTATGGAATATTTTCTTATATTCCTTTTGTAATAAAGAAGCAGGGAAAAGCCAAGATAAAAATGAGGTGCCTCTATGAAGGAGGGAGTATTGACTTTCTAGGATGGATTCTGCACAAAACCACTGGGTCCCCTGCCCCACGAGTGTCACATCTCAAGGCTTCCCTGGTGGTCCAGTGGCTAAGTCTCTGTGCTCCCAATGCAAGGGGCCCTGGGTTTGATCCTTGGTCAAGGAACTAGATTCCCATATGCCTCAACTAAGAGTTCTCAGTTGCAATAAGGATCCTGCATGCCATGACTAGGGATTCCCTGGGGGCTCAGTGGTAAAGAATCCACCTGCCAATGCAGGAGACGTGAGTCCCATCCCTGGGTTGGTAAGATCCCCTGGAGAAGGAAATGGCAACTCACTCCAATGTTCTTGCTTGGGACATCCCATGGACAGAGGACCCTCATGGGCTACAGTCTACAGCGTCACAGAGTCAAACACGACTTTGTGACTAAACAACGAAGACCCAGCACAACCAAAAATGAATAAATAAATAAAATATATACACATATATTACTAATATTATTAGTAATGCCATATTACTAATAGAGCACTGGGTCCAAAAGTCCTTTCTGAGGGGGCAAGTCAAAACCTGAGGCTGCCCTGACATCTGGTACTTAGCCACTTTCCAGCAGCTCAGCCGAAACCCAACAAGGCTTATAGATACAGGATCAAGGGTCTCAGAATGTTTTTAGAAGAACCTATGATCTTGTGATCTTGACCAGTGAGCGTGGCCATGTACCTTCTCCTCAGGAATGTGGAGAACTGAAAACAAAGATGCTATCGAGCTGGTGTCGCCAGTGCTGAGGCTTCCATCAGCCCTGATAAGCATCAGCAGGAAAACAATGACCTACATAGCACTGAGGTCCTAATGAGAAAACGGCATTCACCTACGAGAGCTTCCCTTTTACCATTACTAATAATGAACCCTCTTGAGGACAGAAAGAAACCATAGAGACAGGGCAATGGTAGTTCCAAAGTCCTTTCTGGGGGTGCAAGTCAAAACCTGTCCTGATGTCGGCAACTTAATTTCTAGCAGCTCTGCCGAAACACAAAAAGGTATATAGACACAGGATCTGAAAGAAGCAGACATGGAGATGAAAGGCCACACAAGAACCTGCCCTAGAGAACCTCGCACCGCCAGGGAGGTTTTCATAGAAAAGATTCCATCTCCAAGGATGTGTAGCCCCCACTGCACGGGGACACCCACACCATTCCCTCATCCTCACTGCACCCCCATTCTGCCCCACTGCACTCCAGCGAGGTCCTCACTGACAAGGCCCGGGGTAGGAGTGATGCTTCTTAAACAGTGCTTTGGCAGAAAACATTGCCCTTCCTCTCTTACAAATGGCATTTCTCATATAGGGGGGGCTCTGCTTCAGGAATGAAGGGGGAGTTCCCTGGTGGTCCAGTGGCTAAGAGTTCACGCTTCCACTGCAGTGGGTGTGGGTTCACCCCCTGGTTGGGGAACAAAGATACTGCATGTCACACGGTGTGGTCAAAAAATAATAATCATTGTCAAAAATTGTTTTAAAAAATGAAGGATTCTCAGAGGTTTGGAGTGACTGTTTGAAACACTATGCAGAAGTAGCATAATCTAGTTTTTTCTACAGGAGTACATGCTCCACAGACCCTAGAGGTGTAGGCATGAATCAAAACAACATTTTAAACAAGTAGGCATAAATTCATATGGAGAGGTAGATTTGTAGGCCCTTCTTGTCTAGAACAAACAGCAAAGCATGTGGCATGACAAAATCCTGTCTGTATTCCTCTATTTTGTAAAAGGGAATAATTTAGAGCTTGAAGGACTGCTTCAGGATTGAGGGACTAAAAGCTCTTTGAGAAAGACCCCACTGTACCCCCTTGTAAAAAAAGGGTGAGGTAAGGCAAAAAGACCAGCAAGGATAAACAGAGGTGTGGCGATTCTTTCCCCCTGAGTAACTAACAAAAGACTCAAAGGCAGCTGGTAAGGAGGGGACAATGTCTATGAGAGAGAGACAGACACTAGGTCCAATTTCAAGAGCTCAGCATTTCTCTGCTAAAACCCAGAATGGAGGCGGGAAATTGGGGTGAGGAGGGACGGCAAGCTTCTTGCCGGTCCTTGGGGAAGCCTCCTGGCCCTCCTGGTAGAACCAGCCAGGCTTTGTGTCGGCGTTCCTAGAGAGGTTCATAAGGAAAGGGTGAATCTCTTCTCTCACACAGGAGCACGGATCTGAGCTGAGATTATCCCCTGGTGTCCAAAGTGACCCAGCCCAGCCAGGCAGGGCCCTACCTGCTGGGTGGGTGTGTATTTAACGGTGTGAGAGTAGTCATAGTTATCGATGATATCCAGATCCTTCACGGCGTCGCCAGGGCCAGGGCTGCTGAACTGCACGTTGAGCGGGGCCTTTCCAGCCCCCTTGGTGTACACAGTGAAGTGGGTGGGTTTCCCGTTTTCCACACCTGGGAGGAGACAGTGAAGTGAGGAGACAGGCTCAGCTGGAGGAGTTTCACTTTTAGAACTAGTCTGACAGGTTCATCAACAGCAGCTTCCAGAAGGCAGGAGGTGGAGACAGGGGCTGGCACTCAGCCACGCCAGCAGCTCAGCTGAGCACAGCCTCTGCTGAACTGAAGCCCAGACAGAGCGCCTGCTCTAGGGGAGGCAGGTCACTTCCGGCCCTGGGCCCACTGCTTCCAGGGTGAGCTCGCGCACACGCCCTCTTACCTGCTTTGCTGAGCCCTGGGCCTTCTGCCTTCACTTTGCTGGCGTCGTGGGAAGGGTCGACCTTGACTCTGAAAGGGCTGGTGGGGATTTCCTGTAGCAGAGATACAGTCTCAGGAGGAAAGTCCCTGAAGCCATTGCCTGAGCTTAAACTTCTGCCCAAAGCAAAGAGGGAGACCTCAGCACTTCCAGTCTAGCGGGTGGTGAGTAACTTCTAAGTAATGATCGGTCAAGTCGTTACATGCTAGCATCAGGTAAGGGCCATCAGTGGTCACTCATGAATCCCTGGATCCCTGACCTCACAGTTAAAGGTCCTGAGTGTCCATAAACCACCCTGAAAACTCTGAGCCTTTAATACCAAATGCTGAATACTTTTAGGATGCAGAAACACTAACAAGAATAAAACCTCAAACAATAATACATGGGATCAGAGGAAGGAAATGTCCTTCAAGGACAGCAGAGAGCTAGGGTTAGAGGAATGCAAGGAACTGATTAGCAAGGCACTGACTGTAATGCTTCCAAAAGAATCCTGCAGGGACTTCCCTTGTGGTCCAGTGATTAAGATTCTATGCTTCCACTGCAGGGGGCAATGGCTTTGCTCCCTGGTCGGGCAACTATGATGCCAAATGTCAAGTTTCCTGGCAAAATATTTTTAAAAATATAATAAATCTGATGTTAGAAAAAAAAAAAAAAAACACCTTATACTATAAAGGCAGGACAGGTCAAATGGATGAAGCCAACTCAAGACCAATATTTGAGGCACGGAGCTTTCTCCTGAGGTCCCTATGTTTATGTAAGATGCATCTGAATCAACAAGATTCCATGGTTCCTAAAACGGGTACTGCTCCTCCTGGTCTTCATTATCACATGTAAATATGAACCCTACTTGAAACTTCTAAACACTTCCTATTAAGGCTGAGGCCAAGGTCACTGTTTCAAAGACAATGAAGTAGAACACAATCTAGAAATTCATTACATTTCATTCAAAAACCTGATGATAGTTTATAAAAATCTAACTTCTTTCCAGAGCCTGGCTTTCAACCACTGACTGACTATGCATCCCTACTTTCATTAGAAAGTGGTAACATTTTAGTTTTGGGTGTTGTTATTCCTTCTTGGTTTTAAGCAACCAGAGAGAAAAACTATTGGGCACAGTTCTCAAGATACTTTCTCTGTTGCTAAAAAAAAAAAAAGGAAATATACACACACAGGTGGCCAGAAAGAACCCATGCCCACACACCTGAGAGGCAAAGAGAACTTTGATGGTGTATCGCCCGGCAGCAGGAGGCACATATTTGACAGTAAACGTATCATTGGCGTTGTGAATAATGTCAAAATCCACGTCTTCCTCCTCGTCACTTAACACCCGGGCATCACATTTAATGCCAACGCTGACATCACCTGGAACAGACCAGCCTATTAGCACTGATTTACAAGAAACAGCACGTCCCATGTAATCACTTCCAGCTCAAGCTCACACCCCAGAAAAGCAGCTGGGAACTTTCCAGTAAGTGACCTGAGAAAGGGATGGTATTCAAATCAGGGTTTTGGAGCAGGAATGGAGGATTAGCAAAGATCTCACCACCGAACTGACTCAGACACTCATTAGATGAACAATCATCTATTCAGGTGGACTGTTTCTCAGTTCAAAGTTCATTGCCCTTGAAACGTTACAAAGAGAACTTCTTTCCCAAGAAGCAACAAGGAGCGCACTGGGTAGAAACCCCTTTCACCTTCGCCAGCCTCAGTACAGTCCACGGTGAAGTGAGTAGGCTCGTGTGCCTTCAGTCCACTTCTCTCCACTCCTGGCCCAAACACTTTGACCTTCTGGGGATGGCTACCCTGTCCGATGCTGACCTAGAGAGGACAGGGACAAAAGCTGTAATCAAGTTCTACTCCATGTGGACCCAGTAAAGACACCATCAGTTGTTAGAACGTTATACGTGGGGGCAATCGACAGCACCCGGCCCTTTTGGCCACGCCATCTTCCAAGGCACACCAAGCATGGTGTTTCCATGTATCTGCATTGACCATCAAGCATGGAGCCCAGACCTGCCTCAGGACCAGGCTTTTTCATACCACGACCAGGATTCCACTTCATAACCTACCCGGTAAGGGCTGTGCGGGATGTTGACACCTCCCCAGACCACGGCAATGGTGTGCTTGATGGCCTTAACTGGGGTGTATGAGCAGGCGTAGGTGCCATCCATCCGGCTCTTCATCTGGATGTCAATAGGCTGGCCGTCCCCGTCCTGCAGAAGAGCAGGGGCCAAGTACAGAGCTGGCTCTCACACTGTCTCCATCAAACAGGGTCATGGGTCTTCCCAAATCACCACTCACTCATCCAACCAAATTTCATGGAGCGCCTACAATGGGCCATGTTCTCAAAACAGTGAACACAAGTGATAAAACACTATGTGCATTTATTATCTTTAATTGCTAACAACAAACGGTCTCCCAAAGGAAAGCCGTGGTCACTCAGTGCTTCTTAACTGTGATTCCTGCCTTCAAATCCTGGGGCCAAAATCCAATTAAATGAGAGAAACATATTTGCTACACTCTTGTTTACAAACCCTCCCATCACAGCCACACTAAAGGATATTTATGGGGAGATCTGAAACAGACAAGCCTGATTTCCACAGAACACAAAGCATAAAGATGAGAAAAGCACCCTGCTTTACATATTAGAATCCCCTTTAGTCCTCACATAAACCCTTTGAGATAAATAATCATTTTTGCAACGTGTGAATGAGGAAACTGAAGATCCAAGGGACTGGTCACTCGCTGTTATATGTATCCCGTTACCGGACAATTACCTGCACAGGTGGCAGGTCGAAACTTACCTGAGCAAATATCTTTAAGGGAGCTTTTCCGGCATCCTTAGGATCCACGGTGAACTCAGCCAGGTTGTTGACAATGCATCCGGATTTCTCCAAACCTGGCCCGTATGCTTGCACCTGGGGCAAAGGGTTAATAGTGACTCCCTGTCTTTGTAATGCGCTAACTACACTATCAGAAGACGGGCGCCCAGGGAAGGGGGAGAGAGGAAACGACGTCTGGCTTTACGGTACAGTGTCCTCTACACATGAACTTTCAAGTTGTGAACTTTCAAAGATGGGAATATGCGTGCCAGCCCCTGTATGTCATCTGTTGTAAGGTACTACTGCACCTTTCAAGGTGCTGTACTGTATGATTAAAACTGTCTATTTTTTGTGTTTGTTTTTTATGTACATATTTGTATGAAAAGTATTATAAATCTATTACAGTACATACATACATGAATGCTCAGTCGTGTCCAACTCTTTGCAACCCCATGGACTGTGGCCCACCAGGCTCCTCTGTCCATGGGATTCTCCAGGCAAGAATAATGGAGTGGGTTGCAATGCCCTCCTCCAGGGGATCCTCCTGACACAGGAATCGAACCTGCTTCTCTTGCGTCTCTTGCATTGGAAGGCAGATTCTTTACCACTGCGCCACCCGGGTAGCCCTACTACAGTACAGTACCATAGAGCTGATTGTGTTAGTGAGGCACCCAGGATAACATCCTTCGACTTAGGAAAGTGCTCTAAGAACAGAACTCATTCGTATATAAGAGACTTACTGTACCTACATAACAGGATGGTTATGGTAGTTAAAATGCTACGTAACCTGGAACTTGGAGTAGGAAGTGGCAACCCACTCCAGTATTCTTGCCTAGAGAATTCCATTGACAGAGGAGCCTGGTGGGCTACAGTCCACGGGGGCGCAAAGAGTCAGACACGACTGAGCGACTGAACACACACACACACACACGCAACCTAGAACTTAAAAACATGCAGGAGAAAAACTGTAAAACCTGGCCCCACACCAGCCCATGCTCCCTGTATTAATGTGTGCAGTAACCAGTGCACAGACCTCCAGCTGTGCTCAGTTTCAACGCTCCTGCTTGGAGGGGGTTCAGAGCCTTTCCCACTGACAACATCCCAACAGCCTGCAGCCCCCAGAGAGCAAAGAACCAGCAGCTGGACAAAGAGGAGCAGCTACCAGGCTGGACTGATGTCAGCCTACGGTCAGCTGTCCATGTGGGCCAAAAACAGCACACGTGGGGGGTGGGGGTGCCGCTGAAAGCCCAGCTGGCTCAGACTTCATGCTTATCAGCCTGCAAAACGATTCAGAGAAGCTCCTGAAGACACTGCAAACACGGCTCCAACTGAAGAGAAAGGGAGCTGGGGGTAAAAATTAGCAAGTCTTTATCTAAGGAGCACCTTGAGATAACACCTATAGAAAGTGGTAAAACTGAAATGGGATGCTTGGGGTACAAGAAAAATAGTAGCTTATGGAGCCCCCTCTGTGGGCCAGGCACTATGCTAATAAGAGCTGGTTTTGTTCATGTTACCTCCTTGAATCATGCCAGAAACTGTAGGAAGTAGCCACTGGAATCGTTCCCATTTTATAGAGGACGATACAGAAGCCAGAGAGGTAAGTTACTTGCCACATGTTAGAGGTACTTGTTTTTCAGTCACTAAATCATGTCCAACTCTTTGCGACCCCATGGACTTGTAGCCCATCAGGTTCCTCTGTCCATGAGATTTCCCAGGCAAGAATACTGGAGTGGATTACTATTTCCTTCTCCTAGGGATCTGCCCAATCCAGGGATCGAACCCACATTTCCTGCACGGCAGGTAGATTCTTTACTACTGAACCACCTGGGAAGGCCGCCAAGAGGTACTACCAGGCTTCTAATTCAGGTCTTTTCCGAAACTTCCTAAGCTTTAAAAGGCTCTTCTCTGTGATTTCTTCACATGCTACACAAGGAAACTCTGTGGGCACAGGAAAGGATGCCAGGAGCCAGAGGAGAGGGGATACAAACACGACACACTGACTCACCAGGTCCGGGTTGTAGTCTCCCGAGGCCGGGTGGATGTAGGCCATGAAGGGACTGTCCTTGATGTCCTCATCGTCGCACATGATGTGAACGGCATATTCGCCTGGTTCCTTGGGCCAGTACTTGACATCACACGACCCGTCATTCTGGTCGTCATACTCAATCTTCGCCTGGGAGGGGCCTTCAATGGCAAACCCTGGGGATGGGGTGGGAAGACCCTCTGGTTACAAGGTATCTAGTCTGGGTTATTACCAACCCATTCCTTCTGCCTCCCTGAAAACCAAGTGCTAGCCAGAAGATTGATATCTGCTAGGGTCCCTTTCCCACAAAATCAAGCTTACTAAGTCTTCAAAAGAGATGGAAGGTTGGATTTAACATATTTTTTTTAAACATCATTGAACGGAAAGGTCAACCAGCAGATCTTTCTGTTGGCAATATGGTAACACGAGCCAAAAACCTTAAAACAATACCCACCCATTGCCCCCACCAAATCCACTTCTGGGTTTTTATCTGAAGGAAATAACCAAGGATGTGTGTAAACAGTCAGATACAAGGATATATATTCAGCATTGTTTTTATAGCAAAACTCTTCAGCTATTTTGCTGAAGGGCCTAACAGTAGTTATATCCACGCCTTGGATTTCCATAGATGCCATGGGAAATTGAGACAAGTCCTATATTCACCTGAGGCAGAAAGACATAAAGATACTTCTGCAGCAGATCAACATTTGTATGCCTATGTACAGGAATAAAGTCTAGAAGGATATACTGAAAGGTCTAATACTGCTTCTAGTCTATAAGGATATACTAAGATGTTTATCATTTCTCTAAACAGAAAAATTAAATCTGATTTCCTAATTTTTCCTCTTTGCTTATTTCTATTTGTTAACCTAGGCATCATTAAACTGTTGAACCAGATCTGACCCAATGCATGTTTTTGTAAATAAGGAACACAACCACACCCCTTCACTTACGCATTATCTATGGTCGCTATCAGGCTACAATGACAGTCACATAGTTGTGACAGAGAGAATACGACCTTCAATACGGAAATATTTGCTATCTGTTCCTTAACAGGGAGAGGTGCCGACCCTTGTTCTAAAATGATCAAATCTACATCAGATGCTTACTTAAAATACATTCAACTATGCTCCAAAGAGTATTCACTTTCCAAATTTCTAATGTCAGCAAACTTCATTCATTCATCTAAACTAAGGATCAGTCAATAATATATCCTCCATGTGTCAACTATTTTCCAGGTACTGTTTTAGGCACAACATCCACAGGCAGCCTTTGCCCTCATGGTCTAGCGAATGAATGAATGCTGGTGCCAGAGGCAGAGGACAAGCAGAACATGGGAACTGCAATTCATCAGGAGTGTCCAGAGATGCTCTTGGGTGGTCAGGAGGCTAGAAGGCTCAGGGTAGTGAGGCTCAGAGGAGGCCTCAATACACAGCCTAACACGTGACTCAGTCACCCTGCAATCTCAGCCACCAGAAGCCACTTCCACTTACCCAGAGACCCCACTTCAGAACCAATGGACTCCACAACGAAGTCCGCTGACCGCCCAACAATCCCGCCGTGGAGGCCAGGTCCCCATGCACGGACTTTCTGCATGCCTGCTTCAGGGCCAACTTGAACTTCAAAAGGGCTAGAAGGAAAGGAACAGAGGAAGCATTAAAGAGAAGCAAAGAAAGGGCTACATACAACCACAAGCTCTTTATACACGCTCTTTCCACTGGCCTTATCCTTTTATCTGCAGCCCCAAGCTCCAGCCAAGCCCTTCCTCCATACAGGTTCCCCCACAACCATTGTTATGTCAACAATATCATGTAATAGGACTGTTTCAAACCACATTGCCTGGCACTATCCTGGTCATTTGCCTTGTATTCACACCAGACTGTGAGCCCTGGAAGGCCAAGCGAGTGCCTACATTCCATCTGCTGCCAGTGCTAAAACAAAAAACTGGGTTGAATATGCTTTATCTCAAACATGAATAAACGTGCTTTAACTTCGGCACAGGAGATTTAAAAAACATTGCTTAGATTCTCAGAAGCTTAAAATATACACAGACATCTCTTGAAGTAAATGGAATTTATTCAGAGCCTAAAGCTGCCCCCAGGAAAGCTGGAAAGCATGTGAATACAGGGAAGGCAAGTGAAGCCCACAAGGCAGAGCTATAGACTGTGCCCCTCGCATCCTGACTGCACTCACAGCGAGGATTCTAATGTCAACCATAGCAGATCCTGCCATTTTACCCATGGCATTCATGAACAGAGAGGCACACATCGAAAGAAAGAGAATCTGTTTAAATTAGGGGTATAGACACACAGCCCATTTGCTCTGTATCACTGTTCCTCCTGGCTTGTCTGCCTCCCCACAGCTTTAAACCGCCAGCTTTTGATTTGAAACGAGGCAGCTGAAACCACAGCGACTTTCTGCTGCATTTGAGAACAGGCCAAATGACTGTGTACTGTTCTGAAAAAAGAAAAAAAAAAAAGCTTTTGACAGAGCAGCTCCCCTTCCCTCCTGCGGCCTGGGAAATGAGCACCACAAGCCTGTCCTGGGCCGAGCATGCCTCGGGAGACGACACAATTCCGGCTAGAGACTCACCTCTTTTGAATGTGGTGTCCCCCCCACGTGATGGAGACGCTGTATTTCCCCTGGGTGCTGGGGTAATACTCAAATGCATAGACTCCATCCTGAAAGCCTTTCTGTTTCACCAGCTCCTCCAGACCCTCTGTGGGAAGGAAGCACACCGTCTTTTCAATAGGCATCCAGACTCAGAACGAGAATCCATAAGACAGGAACAGAAAGACAGCAACAGCCACAAAATAAAACCATGTGGATGGTCTCAGAGTGTGGGATTCCCCCACCCCAAATTGGGAGGTTACTCCAAAGCTGAAAACAGACACATGTCTACTTCAAAATAAGGGGAAATTGAAGATTTCTCAGCTCACTGGCTTTAGAAAGCTTTCTCATGTATGAGGGGCCTATGAGGTCCTAAACCCCTGAGGCAGGTAATATTTTTCAATGATCAAAAAGCCATCCTTTTTAGCTGCCCACAAAAATTGCACAGGGAACTCTACTCAATATTCTATAATAATCTAAATGGGCAAAGAATTTCAAAAAGGATAGATACATATGTATGTATAACTGAATCAGTTTGCTGTATACTTGAAACTAATATAACAACATTGTTAATCAACAATGTCTCCTGCATCGGCAGATTCTTTACCAATGAGCCACTGGGGAAGCCTACATTCCAATATAAAAAAGGCAAAGAAAAGTTTTTAAAAATTGTAGAAGGAGTAAATGCTTATGAGTATTTGGCATTAGGATCCTGGCATAACCTTTTCAACTAAAGCTGGACAATGAAAGCAAGAATGCTCTTGTATGCTATCTCCAAGAAGACAGGTTTCAGAGGCTACCTCACAAACTCCAGACTGAGCCATCAGGCAGGAACTTGTTTTATGTTGAGCCCTGAGGTTTGGCTGGGAAAGCCATTTAGTCAAGTAAGAATCCAAGGTCAGAAAAAAAAAAAGAACGCCTCCTCAGTTCCTGTAGCAACAAGCCAAGAGGGAGGCCAGCCCCAGAGCAGCCTGACTCCAGGTCTGGGCAGTCTAGAACCTTGGCTGCCTTCAGGGCACAGCTGCCCCAAAACTCAGTGCTCTGAGATCAAATATTAACTTTCTGGAGCTCAGAACACTCCTGCCACAGCCTGTTAGGAACATAGGGGAGTGAGAACAGTCCCGGAAGAGGAAGCGAGGATTTACAAAGCCTGGGAGTAAAACTGCCGAGGCTACTGCACTCACAACTGGAAAATGTCGAGCTGTTTCTCTGACCCAGGGCGGGGAACTCATGAAGAGAGTAGATACCTGTTCCCCTGTCTCCTTTCTCAAGAAAGAGCGAGAATGAGTTGCAAGGTGCAATGCACTCTTCCACAGGTGGCATTTATCTACGGAGAAGACTTAATCGTAGGGAATTTATTCTCTTCTATAAGCACTCATCAAAGTAATTAGGTATCTGCCATAATTTCATTGTCTATAAAATGTAACCTGTAGAGGGGTAAATTACTGGCTTTGGAGATCAGGCTTATTCCAGCTTTGGAGATCAGGCTAATTCCAGCTCAGATGCTTAAAAGCTTTGTGACTGTGGACAAGACCCTTCCTCTCTGAGCCTAGGTTTCCTCAGATTAAAAAAAATGGGCCATTTCATGTTGCTGTTCCAGGTCCAATATTTATTTCTTTTTCCGGAAATCCTAACATAATGTGAGGCTGTCAATCCAACACTGTTCCCACATCCAGGGCAGACATTACTAAACAATCAGTTTCCTTCTACATGAGCAGAGAGAGCCTCCAATCTCTGACACAGCTCTCTGGGATAAATTGATCAGAACTGGCTGTGTGATGAGACCCATATGTCATGGCTGTCAAGCTGAAATCACACTGAGACAGGGAAGCAAAGGAGCACTTACTAGGACCCTTAATGGTGACGCCGAGCTCTCCACTTCCAGCAGCTTTGGTGTCAACCTTGAAGTCCGCAGTTTCTCGGATGCGAATGCCTTTAGGCTGCAGGCCTCGGCCACTGGCCCGGCAGGCGTTTGGATTGCAGGCTGCAAGCACAGTTTCGACATCAATTTAACCTTTTATTCTTTAGTCTGAGTTGAGTAAGCCAAGGTAACTTTGAGCCACCCGCCAAGAAAACGTTTGCTTTGCAGAGTGTGCAGCAGCTGCCCGAGACCAGGGGTCTCGTTCAGGGAGCACACCAGGCTAGCAAATAAAGACACAATATAACTTTGTCCAGGGACTGGGGAAAAGTTACTTTGGCAAAGAAAGCAGGAGCGCACAGCATGAATTCGCTGGACTCCTGGTATTTGCTGAATCCTGGCATTTATCCTCTCCGTGGTAAAAGAGAGTTAAGACCTGGGGTTGGACATTGCTCAAACTTCACTGCCATACTCAAGGGTCCAGTAATTGGGAAGACTGGGCTTTTTCAGGTCTACTTGGAAAATGTAGCACTTGAAAACATCTGACCTGGTTCCAAACTTTGGATCAGTCGTTTCTAAAAGTCTAAATGTTGTTCTCTTCCACAGGAAGAGCCAGAGGATGGTGCAAAAAGAGACCAGATCAACCCCACGTCAACCAAGGCAGGCAAACATATCAGTGCTGTTACAAGGTCCTTGGAATGCAGGTGGCTACTCTATAATTAGGAGTAAACTCCACTCTCAATTTGATTTCTGGATCCAGTTAAAAAACCTAAACTTGTAAGTCTAGGGCAAAGGTAGCTTCTAACATTCCTACATAAGAGGTTCACAAAACGATTCCATGGGGTTTGTCGAAGGTTGATAAAAGACATCGATGTGCCTGGGACTTTTTTGGTAACATGAGCGACCTTATTAAATACAGAAATGGGAGATTAATGGGTAAAATGTCAGGTGGTTCCTTTCCAAACCTGACACTGCATATTTGACAGGCTCCCTCTATACACTAGGGTGTCACAGACTCCAGAAGACAAGATTGATTATTATAAAATCATTTAAGTGGAGGAAGGAAGGGTCAGTACATCAACAGAAAAACTCTATTAAGTAGTAACTAGTACAAGTGATAGATGGATATGCCAGAAATGAAAAAAGTAATCTACAAGTGAAAGGAAGTCAGAAAACATCATTAAAACTAGGAAAGCTGTTCAATATTCTTTCTTGCATTGTGTCAAATGAAGTTCTGTTTCTGAATACGTTTATTTTTTCCCTTGTCAAGGGGAGAGAAGTTGGTCATACCAGAAATAAGTCACAACAGGATGACAGGACTTCCCCTGGAAGGTTTAAATGTATCTTTAAAAAAATAAAAGTCATGGAAATCCTGAGTATGGGCAAGAGTCTCAACATCAGCAGGATAACTGCTCAGTTCATATAAACACTAAATGGAACTAAAAAGTTTGAAGGAAACTACCGGATTTTCCAGCATCTTGAGATGACCTAGAGATGTGTAGATGTAATCAGAGAGTGAGTCTGGGGTCTGGCCAGACAGGTGGGGCTAACACCTGCACTGCAATTTCCCACAGTCATGAAGAGCACAGGCCCGGTGGACACCGGAGGCAGCACAAGGACTGGCAGAGATGCCCACCCAACCAGCCCTTACCCAGTGAGATGCCTCTGGCCCAGTGCTTTCGACTAGGAAGCCAGCAGCTTCAGGCTCCAGGCTGGCCAAGAGGCAGGATTCAGAAGAGGAAGCCAGGTCTGCAGACGCAGTTGCACAGAACAGAACAGGAAAGGCAAGTACTGGTTAGAAAAGGCAGCAGAGTTGGGGGTAAAAAAAGAGAGTAACTAAGTCAGAAGGACAGAGTCTAACATTAGAGAAAAATGCATGCTTCTGGCTGCAGCGGGAGTTAAGGAGCTGACAGAGACCACGGTTCTATTCCTACTGACATCTAGTCCAGCGGCCCCCAACCCTTTTGGGTACCAGGGACTAGTTCTGTGGAAGACAATTTTTCCATGGCCCGGGGTGGAGGCGAGTGGTTTGGAGATGATTCAAGCACAGTAGGATTCATGCTCTTATAAGAAATCTAATGCTGCTGCTGCCCTGACAGATGGGAAAACTCAGGCAGTCATGCAAGCAATGGAGAGCAGTTGTAAACACAGATGAAACTTTGTTCCCTGGCCTGCCGCGTGCCTCCTGCTGTGCAGCTCGGTTCCAGGGGTTGGGGACCACTGGTCTAGTCCATACTCATACCTTACGACACCTAAGCCTCAGTGTCTCAGGCGCCCACTGGGAACAGCACCAGCCCCTGGGTCACCGTGGCTGGTGTCGTGACTAGCTGCTGTCATGCCATCTGCCTGACAGCCAGTAAAGGAGGCCACGGGGGGACCTGCCATGTCCCTGCTGTTAACCTCAGCCACAGACACCCTCTCCTCACACAGCTTCCATCCTGCATCTCTCAGTAAGGACCATGAATCCCGGCAGACGTGTTTTGGGGGCGGATTAAACAGGTTAATATAAGTAACGCACTTAGGTCACTGTACAGCGTGTAGGAAGCTATTAGTGTTAGTATCTTGAGGACAAAATAGATACTAGTATTAATGTCTTGAGGATACTTCCTGCCAAAGGGGCCCTGGCAGCAAAATGACAAGTCTGAGTTCAGTGCTGGGCCCTGTCATGCACAGCCAGCCTGAATGCCAGAACCAGAGGTGGTCAGCTACCCCAGCACTCACCTTCCCCAACCTGAACAACGAAGGGACTCTTGGGGATGGTGTCCCCAGCAAAGGAAACCTTGACCACGTGGGGGCCAGGCTGCATTGGTTTGTACACACATCGATACACTTGGTTTCCTCTGTCTTCCACGAGCAGCTCCACGGTGTTCTTCCCCTGGGGATCCTCCACCTCCACACCAATGTCGCCCACGCCAGCACCTAGGAGAAAGAGAGACCAGGCCATGAGTCCAAGTCGCCCTCTAGAAAGTTCCCTGTTGGTGAGAGCAAAAGCAGGTATAAAATGCAAACCACAGGAGACAGAGAGGCATTCAGAAGATGCATACCCAGACCTGTTTCCTAGCAGAAATAAGGAAGGTGGAGAAAGGAAAGTTGCTTATGGGGAGGAGGGTCATAACCAACTTTCATTTTCCCAGAATCCCTATTTCCTAAAATCTCTATATTGAAAAGAAAGCTGAAAATTCAAGAATTGTGTTTTATTCATTCCTTTGCTTACCCCTCCTTCCCACCGGACCTTGCATAGAATTTGGTCCAAGAGATGATTGTTAAACCTTAGTCTCTTTGGAGTATTAATTTAGTCAAGTCAGAAATTGATTATTAATAATCAAAGTTAAGATTGAGTATGAGATTTTAGAGAAGAAAAGCTGGTTTTGAAAAATCTAGAAATATAACCAACACATTTGAAAAAGCAATTTTGTAGTTTTGTTGTTGATTCAAAAGACAAAAAGTCCAGCATCTCAGGTTTCTAAGGATTATCTCCGGCTCTGGAAGAGGAGAGGTGTACCTGCTGTGTAGATGTCAAAATAGGTGGGCTTATTGGCGATGTTGCTGGCAACTTCCAAGCCTGGGCCTTTCGCAGTGACTTTACTGGCATCTCCCTGGGCCTTGTCGACATTCACCTCGAATGGGCTCTTGGAGATGTGCTGTCCTGCAAAGAGGACTGTGACCTACAAATGACAGGCAGGGGAGACATCATCACTTCTTGCTCGGTGAGACCACCTCCTCCTCCATCTTCCTGATCATACACACAAAGGTCCTGGAACCAGGAGCTCTGGGGAAGCGGCCTCAGTGGGACTCCCATCCGACTCTACCAACCACACAGCTGGGCCTGGGACATCAGGCCTTTAGCCAACTAAAACACACCAGACATGCCTAGACGAGCCTCTATAGTGGCATATGCACAAGCACTTCAGTCTCTAGACACCAGATTCTTTAAGGCAGCTGCAAAAGGGACCACTGTCCCTGTGGAATATCACGTAGGACTTCAAATCTAAGAGTCAAAGTATTTTTCACAGGAACAAGACCATTTTCAGATACATGGATTTGAGACATAAGATAGATTTCTATCTAAACTCTGAGTTGAAGTCCTCATCTTTTAAATTCTTAGGGTTATCGGATTGGGTGGGCCACTGGCCTCCACTCTAGTCAGCTGGCCTTCTCCGCATCCAGGCTTTGATGCTGACAAAGCCTCCGGAGCACTGTGAAGACCGATACTGAAGGAAGCGCTAAAGACAAAGAGCCCATAGCTCAGCATTTACACGCCAGGCTTGCAGTTCCAGTTATTAGTCATCTCGGTGGAGTCAGAAAAATCTTATGACACTGCAAAGAATTTAATGGAATTGAACCAATCTGCATGGAGTAGCGATTATCTCAAGTCTGATTCACAGGGATCTGAGATTTTTGACAACGAACATGGATACTTGTATAAACAGAAAGAGAAATCAGAAGAGAATTTAAGGGACTTTCCAGATGGTCCGAAGGTGAAGAGTCCACCTGCCAGTGCTCAACCCTTGGTCGGGGAAGATCCCACGTACCATGGAGCAACTGGGCCCACGCACCACAGCAAGAAAAGCCACCGCAACGAGAAGCCTGCACAACGCAACTGGAGGAAGCCCCCACTTGCCACAACAAGAGAAAGCCTGCAAGAAGCAACGAAAATCCAGTGCAACCATAGATAGATAGATGATAAATAGCCGCGAACTTAAGAAAACCACGCTTCTTCTGCATCTATCAAAGCAAGCACAGAGAGCATTCAAGCAAAGGCCATGATGTTTTATCTTACTTTGTGCAGTCCAGTGACCTTGGGCAGATACTCCACAGAGTATGTCTTGTTCTTATCGCTGTCAGGGGTCACGAGTGCCTAGGAGGGAAGATGAGTGACAGTTAGAGAAGGCACCGGTGTGAGTAAAAGTGTGCTGTGCTCACCAAGGGCCCATGGCAAGGTGCCAGGCCAAGAACCTGCCCTGGCTCTTCTCTGGCCCACCACTCCTGCAGGAAGCTCCGAGAGGAGCAGCCTGAAGTTATGGAAACCATGTCACATTAGCATACAAGTCAGGCCTCCATCGTCTCAGGGCTGTTACCTTTCCAGATGAGAGAGACTATGAAGCTAGGAACCTAACCCTTTATTGGCCCAGTAGTTATTAAGAGCTTATGAAACACCAAGCCCAGGGACAGGTGCCAAAAATAAATCAGGCACGATTCCTGCCTCAGTGGGAGAAACAGACAGTCACACCAATAAACGTAGGACTTCAGATGGTGCTCAGCGCTAGGAATAAAATACAGTCTCAAGAAGATAGGCAGACAGAAGAAACAGTATGTGCAGAGGTCCTGAGGGAGGAACCAGAGGATGATCAGCATGGGGAAAGCGTCGGGAATCAGTATTGCTACTGGACTGTACTTTATCAGTAACAATAGTTAAATGCAATATTTTATTGTATTATATAATGTGTGTCCTTGGGTATCAATTTATATGATACTTTAAACACAACCTTTAGGCAAGTGAATTTAACTGCTATAAGACTCAGGATTCTTTTTTTTTTTTTAAAGGAAAAAAAAAAGCTTTTATTTCGAGCTTTAATAAGAAAAATAGAGACACAACTAGTTCCTGGCCCTGTTATAAGGGCCAAAGTTTCCATGGGATACTAACAGGAGAGGCAGCCTCCTCCAACATACCTCCTCTTTGTTCCCTTCTGGGTCCTCAACAAACACCATGACATCACCTTGCCCGGCGCTGATTGTGTCCACGGTGAACTTGGCCGGCTGCTTCACCATGTTCCCAGTGGGCTCGATACCTGTTCACAGGTTTACACAAGCACATTACAAACTGGCTCAGGCCCCAACAGTGTCTCCTTCAGGGAAATGAGACAGGAAACCCATTCCTGCTTCTGCCATGTGGGAGATGGTGACAAACCATGATGGGGATAATCAGGTCAAAAACTCACGAATTTGGGGACTTCCTTCATGGTCCAGTGACTAAGACTTCATGCTCCCAATGTAGGAGCCCAGGTTTGTTCCCTAGTCGGGGAACTAGATCCCACATGCTACAACTAAGACTCAATGCATCCAAATAAATTTTGTAAAATAACTCAAATCTTGTCCTTGGTATTTAAGCAATATTCAGTTCTGAAATATTCAGAGAACTTCAGTCAAAAGGCTACATTGTATGACTGTGAAAATGATGTGGGAACTAGAAGTAGGGCTTGCCTTGGGGAAGAAGACAAAGTGTGATTCATTTTTTGTTAAAGACCATTTTTGTTTTGTTTTGTTTTGTTTTTGGCTGAACCATGAAGCTTGCAGGATCTTAGTTCCCTGAGCAGGGACTGAACCCAGATCATCACAGTGAAAGCTCCAAGTCCTAACCACTGGACCACTAGAGAATTCCCTAAAGATCATTTTTGTATTACTTAAAATGTTTTAAATATTGAACTTATTTTAAATTAAATTTGTAAGTTGAATGATTGAGCAAATTAATTTGAGATAGAGTAGCATACAAGTGTAAGAATTAATAATACCCTTTACCTAGTTTCCCAAATGGATACATCCCACAAAACTCTAGTACAATATCACAAGTCACGGCACAATCCAGATACAGAACATTTCTACCCCACAGGGAACTCTCATAGCGATCTTTCATAGCCATCCCTTTTGTAACCCTTCACAGTACTAATCTGCTCTTCATCTCTAATTTTATCATTTTCAAAATGTCATATAATGGAATCACACATTACATAACCTTTGGGGATTAGCTTTATCCACAAGCATCATTCTCTGCAGTTTCATCCAGGATGCTGCCTGTATCAGAAGCCTGTTCTTTCTACCATTGAGTAATATTCCACGATATGGACGCACCACTGCTTGTTTAACCATTCACCCAGCGAAGGACATCTGGGTTGTTTCCAGTTGTCTATTACTGATAAAGCTGCTATAAACATTCATACGCAGGACTGTGTGCAAATGTTAAGCTTTTATTCCTCTGGCTAAATGTTAAGGAGCGAAATTGCTTGGGTTTCTCTCAGTGTCTTGAAGCTGTAGATTTATGTTCTGTTTTTTTTTTTTGCCAAATTTAGGAATTTTTCAACCATTCAAGGAATTCACTACAGTGCCAGTCTTCAGACCCAGGATCTCTAGCTGCTTTGCCTTAATCTCTTTCTGAGACTCCTTACATTTACCCTGTAGAAAATTCCCAGGGGTTTTAGTTGCACTTAGTGGGAAGCATTAGAAAAAGTACTTCTACTCCATCTTCCCAGAAGTATTACTTTTTTAAAAGTTTTTATTATTATTATTATGGAGAATCCTCAACCTATACAGACAAAGAGAGATATTAAAATGAATCCCACGTACCTATCACTGAGCTTCAACTACTGTCAACTCACAGCCTATCTTGTTTCACCGCTTCATTCTCACCTCTTTTCTCCTCTTGTATTATTTGGATACAAACCCTAGTCCTCTTAGTTTTCATCCATAAATATTCACTACGTATCTTTAGAAGATATTTTTAGAATGCCCACATCAAAAAATAAAGATAATTCCTTAATAATATCAAATGGAATTCCTTAATAACATCAAATTTTCAGTGTTCAAAGTCTTAGAAGTGTCTTAGAAGTGTCACAAAAATAAATAAATAAAATATTTTGGATCTTAAAAAAAAGTCTAATGAATTTTTTTAACAGTTTAAATAAGACCAAATAATGTTCACATGTTACAATTGGTTGCTAAACCTCTCAAACCTCATGTACTCCCTAGATTTCTCTTCATCTCTTCTTTTCTTTCCCATTGGTCTGCTTGAAGACATTGGGTCATTTGTTACTATAGCTGGATGTATATTAGCTTTCCAATAAATAATTTAAGAAAAACTGGTGATTAGATAGTTATATAACATATCCTGTTAGGTAAAAAAATGCAAATTGAAGAAAATATACAGTTTGAACTCATTTCAGCATAGAAAAATGGCTAGAAAGGAATACCTCCAACTCTGAAGGGAAAAATGGGGCTAGCAGCTAAGAAATAGGACTTTGAATTGTTGCTTTCTAACTTTTTCTTTTGCTTAAAATTTATATAACAATTATGTCATTTAACAGAGATTTGATCATGCACTTAAAATATTTATAAATATTTATAAATACCCACTCCATCTAACTCCAACAGCCTGCAGAGTCAGCCTATCCAAGGCCGGAGACTGGGCTCATCTCTGGCTAACCATGGTTGGTTAGGAAGCAGAACCACATCTATTTCAGAGACAATGTTTCCTGTGCAGAGAAACCACTGTTCCCTAGGATTACTTAGAACTAAACATGCTGAGGGCTTCCTATGCAGTGGATGCTCCATACAGAACACAGGTTTCACTAAAGGCTTCTGCTTGCCCATGGATACACGCTTTCAGCATGCTGAACCCTGCCAGGGAGCCCATCACAAAGGCCTGCTTGTGGCTGTAGGTTCATATCACGCCAGCCTTCCCTCCTTCCAGTCAATGGGTCTCAGTGAACAGATCTGCAAATGCTGACCAGCTGGTAACTGCAACTTGGTTAACACCAATTCTTTAAAGAAGATGAAACATTCTCTAGGTCTTGGTTCTGTCAGCAGAAACAAAGCAACATGGCCACACAGGAGAGAACAAATTGCCCCTCCCCTTTGTTTCATCAAGGACAAGGTAATACCTAAGGTGCTGCCCACGTGGCCTCACATGTGGCCCTGTTCCCTAAAATGACCATTCTGTCTTTCTACTTAACAAAAAAATTAAACATAGAATTACCATATGCTCCAGCAATTCCACTTCTACATATATCCCCCCAAAATTGAAAGTAGGGACTCAGATACTTGTATACATATGCTCACAGCAGCATTATTCACAATAGCTAAAAGGTATTAAAAAACCCTGAATGTCTACTAACAGAAAAATGGAAAAACAAAATGTGGAATATGCAGACAACAAAATATTATTCAGCTTGAAAAAGGAGTGAAATTTTTATACATGCAACAACATGAATGAATCTTATAAACCCTATGCTACATACAGTAAACACAAAAGGGCAAATATCAACTGTGTGAGTCCACTTACAAGGTACCCAGAAGAGGCAAAGCCATAGAAACAGACTGAGGCCAGGAAAAGGGGACGACTGAGGATGAGATGGTTGGATGGCATCACCGACTCAAGGGACGTGAGTCTGAGCAAACTTGGGGAGATGGTGAAGGACAGGGAAGCCTGCTGAGCTGCAGTCCATGGGGTTGCAAAGAGTTGGACACAACTTAGTGACTGAACAACAACAACAACATAGAAACAGAAAGCAGAATGGCACTTGCCAGGGCCCGGGGAAGTGGGGATGGAGAGTTGCGTTTAGTGGATACAGAGTTTCAATTCGGGAAGATGCAAAAAGTTCTGGAGATGGAGAGAGGTGATGGTTTCACAACACAGTGAACATACGAATATACTTAATGTCTTAGGTGCACCTAAAAAGAGTTAAATTAGTGAATGTTATGTTATAGGCATTTTAGCATGGTACAAAAATACAAAAGATACATATATATGTGTGTGTGTGTTTCCTCCCTAAGTATATAAAACTTACAGAGTCAAACGAAGGAAATGGCAATGACTAGCCACATTCCTTAGCTGCAACAAGAGGTCATTTTCTAGAAAACAGCACTGTGAAAGGAAACCGTTTCACATTAACAACAGGGAAACTGGACACCAGCGATAAGCTTATTGCAAACAAGCACTTTATGCCTTGATTAGATTCAATCCATTTGACCAATTTTGTTGACAAAGAGGTTTGGCTGTTTGCAACTTTTCTGCCTTTAAGGGAAGCATAACCTTTCAAATCAGATTCCTTATTCCTGCCAGCGTCTTTGACTATGGCTTAGAGAGAGCACTTTTAAAGCATGCAGGGACGTGCCAACCTTCACTCGACTGCACTGTGGGTACGGCTTTGAACAAAGTCCCCTGTCTCGATATAACACAAATGATGGCACAGAGCCCACTTCATTGCCAAAAGGACTTCAAATGGCAAGTAGGTCTGTTCCAGAACTCTCTGTCCTCTTAATCATGCTGAAAAAGACAAGAATGGGGCTAGAACAGCGCACACTCAGCACACTGCCCTGGTCGTGTGTCATTTCAAGACTAAGCTGATGCCAAGTAGGGCACTGCTAACTTCAAAGGGAATGAGTGGATAGACAAGTGCTCTACATTTTTAGAAAGTCAATGCCATTTAAAAAAAGAAGAAAAGAAAGTTAGGGAAAATTATTCTAGATTAAGAGTTTCAGATAAAGTAACAAGCAAATGTAGAAAGTGAGTCTTAATCAGATCTCGGTGTGTAAAACAAGAAAAACTGTAAAACAGACAACTGTAGGACAAGAGAGAAATTTAATTATAAACTGCATATGAGCTGTTATGAAATTATTGTCCTATTTTCTTATGTGTGATAATGAATACTATGGTTACATAAGAGGATGTTCTATCCTTAGGAAAGGTTTGCTTAGTTCTGAGGAGCAAAATGTTGCCACGCCTGCAATATATCTTTGAACAGTTCAACAATCACACACATGCACACACACACATAGCAAGAGAACACATTAGAATGTTAAGAGCAATAGGCAGATTATAGGAAATCTGGGAAAACATGGGAAATACTTTGTGTGTGTGTTACCCTAATTGCAATTATGAAAATAGAATGTACTCTTCCCCCTCACCACAGAAAAGAGAATAAATTGTATCCTGTTGTACTAATTTTTACCAGAAACCACACTGGGCTGAAATGCAACTGTTTTCTGTAAAAAAAGCTAACAGGCTTGAAGTCAGGTGCCAACCAGAAAACCAAATTCCTCAGAATGCCTCTGACCTACTCTAACGTTTCGAGCAGAACACTCCTGGCAGCTGGCTGGGAGATTATAAACAGGATGTCTTAGCAAGGAAGTATCTGCCAGGGGTTAACAATAGCTCCCACTGCATCTGGAAACCTGCAGAGCTTTCACATAACCAAAAGGAGAAATGAATCTGCAGTCAGAAGACCCAGGCTCCTGCTACACCCCACCATGGTAATCTGGGAGACCTCCCCATTCACCTTCTCCCTCCACGCCAACGTCCCCTTTCCTTTGTGGATTGGGCCTCTGATTGCTCATCTGAAAAATGGAAGGAAGAGCCCTTTCTTTATCTCAGGGTTACTGCATCCAAATCACAAAGTATAAACTCATCCATCTCCATTACATTAAAGTAGCACTGTTCTTGGAAGCCTAGATTCACAAGACAGAAAAGGATGGAAATAAACACAAGGACCTTTAGGTAAAGAAGAAAAAAAAAAAAGCTATCTGACAAAGGAGGCCTGGGATGTCTTTAAATATTAAGCTTACACATTCTCGATCCTGAATAATCAAGACCACAGTGGCTGATTCATGTTGCTATGTGACAGAGACCAACAGCATATTGTACAGCAATTATCCTCCAATTAAAAATAAACAAATTTAAATAAACACACAAATAAAAATGAATAATCAAGACCAGAGGACAAGCCTCGAATCCAACACGACCAGTGCTTACCTCTACCATAGGCCCTGGCTTTCTTGGGGTTGAGTTTGGGTTTAAGGGGAGCTCCAGGCTTGAGCTTGGCTTTG
>NW_011494876.1:8562355-8586306 GCF_000754665.1 Bison bison bison
GGGAACTGGGACAGGTAAGTCATCACTGAGTGTTCATCCACATCCGGGTGAATAATTTCTTCAGGAGTGATGACCTAAAATAATAACAGGATAGATGAACACCCAGAACATAGCACTTTGCAAGTACTGACGTTTTTGCAAACATCTCTTAAACTAAAAACTACAAGTATAAAGACATTGAGTCAGCTTCTCAATAAAGTGAAACTGCATCAAACTGGCATGCCAAGATTAGTTTTTGTGTGTTTTTTTTTTTTTTTTTTTTTAAAACCTTTTAGAAGTGTCACCATTACCTTTGGAAGCTAAAGACCTTCTCCAGACAATTCTGTATGTAATTTCCAGAGGTTCAAACCTCCCCACAAAAAAGGCTACCCACTCTCCTTTCCAGAAAGACTAATCTCTATCAAGTAAGGCAGAAGAAGAAACAAGAACACATGGGATTAAAGCATATTGCCAAAATATTTACTCTTTTATCTAGTGTCTACATTTCTATTTACTCAGCTTCTACTAAAAAAAAATAAATAAATAAAACCAAAATGAGATAATGCAATGACATTAGATATGTGGTCTAAGAAACAGACTGAATGCTTGTGTCCTCCCCTAATTCATATGTTAAAGGCCTAACCCCGGGTGTGATGGTATTAGGGGGTGGGGCCTTTGGGAGGTAAGTAGGTCTGGATGAGACCATGCGGGTGGGGGCCCCACGATGGGACTGGCGCCCTCACAAGAAGAGGAAGAAAGGCCTGTGCTCAGTTTCTCACCACCACCTGAGGGCACAGCCATAAGTCAGCTGGCAGCTGTGTGCAAGCCAGCAAGAGAGCCTTCACCAAGAACCTAATTTCTTGGCACACCTTTATCTTGGACTTCCCAACCTTCAGAACTGAGAAATAAATAAATGTCTGTTGTCTAAGCCACCTGGTCAATAGTATTGTTAAAACAGCCTGAGCTAAGACACGTCTCAATACGTTTAAAGCCATTTTCAAAATAGGAAAGGGGAAAATTTCTCCTGACATTCAGCTTAGGAGCAAGATTAGATCCTTGCTAAATAGGTGGACTCCCTGAAGGTGTCATAGCCCCAGTTCCACCACTTGATCCAGCCCTAAATAGCAAAAACAAGTTCTCCTGCACCTGCACCCAGTAAACCATACCTCTTCGGAGTAACAGAAGTCTCTCATGCACCAGATCAACCAAATTCAGATGAACAACATTATGTGCCCAGCTTCTCCCACTCCATGGTAAAAGAAAAAAAAAAAGCCCAAACAGGAAATATTCTGATAATTAGCCTGCGGCAACAAGATAGCTATTTGGGTTTGTACACTTGCCTCCAATACATTCCACAAAATGCAGGATGTGCATTGATTTGGCATTTCTTTTAGGCAGCTCCTTCAACAATTTTACACACTGCCAAAATCACATGAACACCAAAAGGAGATGGATTTCGGTTTAAAGGGAGATGAAAAGCAAATCATACAACTTCTTGAAGGTGGAAGAGCCAAGGAATGGGCCTTGGAGCAGAGACATGATGCCAAAGCCAAACCAAAGAAATACAGGCAAGATTTTCTACCTTCCAAGGGATCCTGATACAAATACACTGACCTCAGCTCTGAATACCAACTTAAGACCTTAAAAGAGTCTGTAATGAGGTCATTCATTGCCTGGCACGGGCTACCCATAACTTTTCTTGACCGAGTCTTTGAACATGGGAGTCATGATGTCAGGAGATGCTATTTAAACTCCTTGGAGGGCTTAGAAGATTGGACCTCAACTAAGCAACGTGGCTACAGCAGATGGTGTCCAGGACATATTCAATTTCTAAGTTCCCTTGTTATATTCCTGTGTTAGGATTACAGGCAATACAAATTCTCCCACAATTTCCATTAATGGCAGATTATCTTGGTTTACATTTCTTTAAGAGTTCTAAGTGACTTTCTTAAAGATACTGGATTTACAAATGTTTCATAGCTGAAAAATGGTCAAATATTGGCAATTTCTTATGGTTAAGGTCAAGATTTGCAGTCTGGCTTCCAAACATGGCCTCTGTGATCTTTGGAAAAGAAATATACTAGAAAATCTGTCACATGTAACAGTAAAGATTTTTAGGGAATCTACATGTACCTAGGCAGTGCAGTGATAAAGAATCTGCCTGCCAGTGAAGGAGATGCAAGAGATGTGGGTTTGATCCCTGGGTTGGGAAGATTGGCTGGAGTAGGAAATGACAAACCACTCCAGTATTCTTGCCTGGAAAATTCCATGGACAGAGGAGCCTGGTCAGCTACAGTCCCTGGAGTCGCCAAGAATCGGACACGACTGAGCAGACAGACAGACAAGTATCTAAGTCAATGAGAATCTATTAAAATGGATAAACTGAGACAGATGGAAGAGGGCCCCAGACAATGCTCCCTGAAAGCTGACCACTGGGGAGGTCAGACTGCCTGCAAGACCACAAGGCATGCACAGGGCATCAGAGGAAGCAGCTCGGTGGGACATGCATGCTGTACACGTACCTGTGGGACGCCTAGCCAGTCGTCTGCCTGCTGCATGGCTTCTCGTGCATTATCCACAGGCTTTCGTGGATCCCAGGATTCCCAGTCTGGGCAAAGACCTGTTAACAGCACACAAAAGATGCTCTTGGTGTTAACTAACTGAGAGATGAAAGCAACTCGGTGCCTAAACTAAACTCAGTCTCTTGAGAGAACAGTTTCTTCCAAAAATCTTAGTGAACTGTATGCTTTCTGGGCCAAATGTATCATGGGTATGACTACACCAGGGTAGAAATCACTCTGCCTGAGCTGAGACTTCTTCCGGTTTTTCTTCTTGCATTCAGATAGAAATTATCCATTCCTTGACGGGGTGGTATAAATAAACAAACAAAGCCTATAAAACCATTTGGGCCTGGTGTCTTTTAGGAAGTGAGATTTTTTTGACACATCACTCTCCTATTTCTCTGCTCTGGTGACCAAATGTGTTGGGTTGACATCAGCTGAGTGTCCTATAATTTCACTGAATTCTGACAGTATCTACCTAAAAATAGCATCAGAAGCCACAAGTTAAGGGCTCAGTTCCACAAGATTCCCTGACCCCTAACTCATTCAGAGCTGGGCTTCTGACTACAAATCAGAGGTTCCTACCACCTGCTCCTCAGGTTGGATCATTTCCTAGAGTGGCTCACAGAACTCAGGAAAACAGTTTACTTACTGGGTTACTGGTTTATTATAAAGGATCTTATAAAATGGAAGAGATGCATAGGGCAGGTGGGAGAAGGGGCAAGGAACTTCCATGTCTTTTCAGGCATGCCACCCTCCCAGGACCACGCGTTCACCAACTGGAAGCTTCCCAAACCCTGTAGTTCAGGGATTTTTATGGCAGCTTCATTACATGCACTGATCACATCACCTAATGTTAGTTACTAACTCAGTCTTTATCCTCTCTTCCCTTCCTGGAGGTCAGGAGACAGGGGCAAAGGTTCCAATCCTCTAATCACTGGTTGATTCCCCTAACATCCAGCCCCCATCCTTAAGGGCATTCCAAAAGTTACCTCATTAATAAACTCAGGCATGGTTGAAAGACACCACCTGGTAAATTTCAAGGGTTTTAAGAGCTCTGTGCCAGGAAAGGTGACAAAGACCAAACATATATTTCTTATTATAAGTTACAATATCAAAATTCCAAGCCTGGATATAGCTACAAAGACTGGACTAGGATCCTGTACATTTAAAACATTCACTTGCTCAAAGATCTAAATCTAGAATCATCTCAAAATCTTTGTACGCACAAGAAGTACAGGATTGGACTAAAAATCCCCAGGTTTAAACTGGAAAGAGGCATCCTAAAATGTGTCTTTGGGTGAAAGCAAGGACAAGGGCACTGGGAAATGAACTAATGCTGAGCTTCTAGTTACTTCTGGATGGCACAGCTTACAGGCTCTCAAGGAAGACTGGGGACTGGGACCATCCTCCTTCCCTCTCTCCAGTTGACACCAGCTAGTTGTATTCATTGAGAACCACTAGCTTAGTTAATACTAATGTGCCCAGCATATACAAAGCAATCAGTAAATCAAAAATATGATTGTTAGAGTAGATTTTTTATTAAAAACAATTTTGGAGGTGCACACAAACACAAGCTCTGTTTTTTCTATTGAGTGTAACAGCAAACTCTACCCATCAATCTAAACCCTCCAGTGAGGGTAATTACTACCTTGGTGTACATTCAACCACTCAGAAAAGAGGAGCCCATCAAGGGTGGAAAAGGCTCCAACTGGATTACGACCAAGAACTATTTCACAGCAATGCAGAAAGAAAAGGGAGTAGAAAGCCATATATAGTCAACCCAGTGGTTGATAAAAACGGGTACTTTCCACTCAATAAATGTTTTTAGATTTTCATGCCAAACCACCTAATAGGGCACATGTTGAAGCCAACGGGAAACTAGGCACCACTGTGGGAAGCGGGGGAAGAAGCAGGACTTGGGGTCTGGAAGCTACACTCGAGGTCTGCTTAGAGCATGAAGGCCTTCATTCAGAATTTGGGTAAATAACTCCACGCTCAAACAAGTCTATGGAAAGTCTTGTACGACTTTTCATCAGAAGGCAAATGAAGCCATTTTTAGTTCCTTTAGATACCTTGCAATCAGCTAAAAACCAGGACAAATACAGCAGTCACAGCAAACCTAGCTTTCCCACTGAAAACCAGGTGATTTAGGGGTCAACAATCCCCCCACTCTGGAAGAGATGGCTCTGGCAGCCATGGGCACTTACCTGGAGCACAACTGTCTACCAAGGCTCCCAGGGCTTTGCCGTCTTGCCAGTTTTGGTTGAAGTTGGTGATGGGCAAGTAGGGGATCTTGTTCTGAATCCACCCGAGCAGCCTCTGCTTTGGCGTCTGCTTCTTGGCATCATCGTCTCCTTCATCCTCCCACACGGGCATGGAGATGGAGTAGTGGAGGATGAGCGTCCACACCAGGCCCAAGATGAGCTTCAGGTTCCCATCCACGATGGCTTTGCTGTCTGAGCAGAGAAACACAGGCAGGGTCAAGCCTCTAGCCACCCAGGTGTGAATCAGTCTTTTTAGAAAGTAAATGAAAGCCTCAACTGTTAGAGACCCACACTGAGCTATTTAAGAGTGAAAGGATGTCATGCTGGCATCAGTTTCAAAATACTTGAGGTGCAGAGATGATAAAATTCCAAAATGTTGTTAACTGGTGTCAGTGGATCATGAGTACATAAGAACACATTATTCTGTGGTCTCTAGTTTTGATCACTGTTTTGGTTTTTTTTGACGCACAGATGATGGGATCTCCGTTCCTGCCCAGGGATTAAACCCACACTCTGTACTGGAAATGTGGATTCTTAACCACTGGACCACTAGGGAAGCTCCCCCATTGTTTCTATTTTTAGATGCATTTGAAATTTTCCATTATAAAAAATCTTTTTTTTAATTTCAAGAAATCATTTCAGAAATATAGACAATGAAAAGAGGTGGCTGCATTCCTGTTAACCAGGCAGTATGCCAGCTAACAGACTGTGTATACATGTATGTGTGTTTGTTGTCCTGAATTTACATTATACTACATGATCAGTCTTGAAATCTTTCTTTTCACTAATCACAATGTCACAGATATCTTTTCCCTATAAAAAGATACTTCTGGTACTTCTCTGGCGGTCCAGCGGCTAAGACTCCATTCTCTCAATACAGGGGCCCAGGTTTGATCCCTGGTCAGGGAATTAGATTCTGCGTGCCTCAACTAAAAAGATACCACATGAGAGAACTAAGACTTGGTACAGACAAAAAAAAAAAAGTTGCTTCTGTTTACACACCCATCTACAGATTTCAGAGGCCATTGTCCCTCAAATCTCACCAATACTGGGTGTTACCAATCATGTTCATCTCTGTTTCTCTGACAAGTTAGTCATTCATAAAAGGAAGTCACTAACAGTTGAGCAAAGTGTTGCCAGGAGGACAGGTGACTAGACAAAGGCATGGCCCCCTTTCTAGTCATTTCCCAGCTTAACGGGACATGCCCTGCCACTGGCCAGCCCCTCCTGGAATTCTCATTGAAACTGTTTCTACTTCCCACTCCCCTTGGCTTCCCTGTGACTCTATCCAACCTCCAACTACACCCACCAAAATTCAAACATTATCTCCAAGATAACTATCTGTCTGTCTGTCTCTCCATGTCTTATAACCTTTTCCCACCAAACAACCTCTGTTGCAATCCCCCATTCTGCCAGGACCCCAAAGTGAAAATGTCAGAACCTTCTTGGACTCTCCTTCAAAGCCTTGGTGCAGTTCTCACAATTCCCTCCCTACCTCTTGGCAAATCCTTTTCTACACTGTCCCCCAAATATGGAGCCCCTCCTCCCCTCTGATTCCTCAACAGCCATGAAACTCCACCATTGTTCACAGAACCCAGACCCATCCTTCTGGTAGGGTACCTATATGCCTCCCAATTCACCAACTGCCCAGAGTCAAATTCTTTAAACATTCAGCACCTTGAGAGACCCACATAACCTCTACCTGCTTTTCTACCTCTGTCACCATCACCCACCACCCTCTACAATCCAGGCTCAAAGACTCCCATTCCTGAAGCACATCTTGCTTTGAACCTCCTGGACATCTCCACCTGTTCTGTATCCCCTTTGATGGGAAGGCCCTTTACCCTAACCTCCTGCAGGATAAACCCTGGGGCATCATTCAAGGGCCATATCTATTATAAACAGTGCACTTCACTCCCACCAGCCTATGTGTGACCATACCAGGGTCCTCTTACGGCAAGGACCACTCTACCCTCAGCCTCCTCCAACCCCCAGGGCTGTGAGCACCGGACGGGGAGTAACTGAGCTTCTTCATCTTGCAGCTCCCCACGCCCTGTCCCTCCCACCCACTGACCGCAAGCCACCTGAATGTTGGTTAAACACACATCAAAATTCACTGAATGAAACTCAACTGCAACCACATGAAAAATAAACTCACATGCTCTGCAGGAGTAAATGGCATGCCATTCAAAACTGAAAGGGTGGGTATTTCTTGTTTTTAATCAAACTGTTTACTGTTATGTCCTCTTACAAAGGTAAAAAAAAACCCTCTTAAAACCCCACACCCAAACCCACAGAAATCAAAGGTAATTTCATGGTTACAGATTTAGTCACAACAAGACTTGATCCCATAAAATGACAGAGTTAAGGGCTGGTAAGACGCACTGAATGTAAGTGATCCTCATTCAAAGTTAAGGTACCCAGCGATTTTCTACACGATGAACTGTACGACTAATGTTTACACGTGACTGTCCGATAATTCACAGGACCCAGTAACAAATGAAAATGCAGGATTCTTTGTCCAGAAGCATTAAGAATATCAAGACGGCAACAGCAGAGCATGAAACCAAGCACATAGAACCTTTGTGAGTATGGGGCCCTGTACAGCTGCCCAGTCTGTGCAACCACAATGGCAGCTCTGCTTCTGAGGTCCTGTGGTCAATAAAGGAGCAGCGATCTGCATGAAACACTGAACCCTCCATATGAGCATCCTTGGATGCTCATATTCATTCTCCTGGACCAACTACCAGTCCTTGACCATAACTGAGATTTTTGGATTAGATGCCCTGTTACAAGTCTGTCTTTAAAGTGCTACTGATTAGTGAGTTACTACCTATGGATGGCAAAAAAAAAAAATCGGGTCAAACAATTTTCCATGTCCACTTCCTTTATTCAACTTAAAGAGCACAGAGCAGTTTTATGGGGGGAAGGGAGGGGATAGAAGCAGAGAGTATGCGTACTTATTGCTAATCAGGGAAACGAGTGTAACATGCGGGGTCAGATCTTGCAGCAGGCAGTATCTAACAGGTCAGAGTGTCACCCAGCCACGGGCATCAATGTGCAAAGCTCAAAGTTTCCTGAGTGATGTGCTAACTGCTTTACAAATGCAAACTTGCAGATTTCATCCATAAATCAAAACATGAAACCAGTTTGCTCTATTTTTACCCAGCTTACACATGTTGGTTTAAAGGAATGAGACATGAGTCTTTTCCAAAACGATTTTGGGGGAAATATGACCCAGTAAAAGTCGGAGTCAAATTTATGAAATGTACAATGCCCAGAACGTCTGTTTCCAATGAATTCAAGGTGGGTGTTCAACCGGGAAAGCCCCCATTAAGGTCTCATTGGGATAAATGATACTTTCGTTCTGCTATTCTAAGAAGCTGGAAGGAGAGCGGTCCTCATTCCAAAAGTGATTTTGACAGGTGAGAGTTCAAATGCTTCACCGAGCTCTTGGAACAATAAAAAGATGGCGACTTGCCCAAAAGGCCTCCCCCATTTCCACCCACATGAAATAGGAGACTCCCTGCGCCTTGAAAATGAAATGCTACACAGCGTCACAGTGTCCCTGTGTAACCATCACAGTTGACTACAGAATTTGCAGCCGTGAGCGTGCTCTGGGATGTTTATGCCGAGTGTAAACATGAAGCAGAGACGTAAAAAGAGGCAAGGGCCAGGTCAGCTGGAAGCCTCTTGGGCAGCATTCCACCTTCTGAGTTACTGAGCCTCTTTTAGGAATAAAATAAGGCAACACCCAAGCTCCTATAATCTGCTTAGATCGGGTTGGTAACTGGCCACAAGTTTCTCCTCCCCAGATCCAGCCAATCACAGTCCCCACATAAATGGCTCGAGACAACACTAGCTCTCAAGCCACAAACACCTTCTGTGAACATACCTTCTGCAACTACTTCAAATTAGCCTGAGTTATATGTAAGTGAGGGTCATGTTAGTGCTTTTATGTTTGTTTTTTGGGTTTTTTAAAGCTAGAAAGTTAAACCCCATCTATTACACATCCTTTCAGCACGTCAGTTCCCCAGGCCTGGTAAGCAGCATTTTGGAATGGGTGCAGATATGAGGACAGAAACCAGCTCCTCTTAGGCAATCTTCAGCAGCATTTGAGAAATACCTCCTTTGTGGACAAGTCCCCACTGGGTCAGAAAGACGGTGCTGTTTCACCTCTCTCTATTCTTACAAGTAGAGGTGTGTGGACCCACACAACCATCGATACTCCTGCTACCTTCATGATGTCAACCTTCTCTCCCAGCTGTTGCCAGGGTGTCAGAAGTGGGGACCCAGGAGGAGAGGCCTGGGGGGGACACCATCCCTTATAAGGACAGCAAGGCATTCACTAGTCACAGTGCAGCCGGCTGCCAGGTCAGAAGCAGATGACATGTGGCTGAAGGAGTCCAGGACAGGTAGGGGTTTCAGGAAACCTCCTTCTAATGTGCTCTTGGGGACAACTCATCAAGGCCATGTGTGTGTGCTCAGATCCTTCAGTTGTGTCTGATACACTCTGTCTCAAGTCACGTAGCCTTGGGCAGCGGGTGGGCCTCCTCTCAGGCCAGCATCACAGTCACTGAACGGGACCTGTCCTAAAAGAGGCCAGGCAGGTGATGGAAGCAACCTGGGTCCCAGGAACGGGACCTGTCCTAAAAGAGGCCAGGCAGGTGATGGAAGCAACCTGGGTCCCAGAATAGGGTGTCCCACCAACCTAAAGACTGAAAAAAAATCCACTGTATTCTTCTAAAAAGCTCTTTGTCACAGCAGTTTGACTATAATAAGAAGATGCTCTGGGCTTTGAAGACCTGAAGTCACAGGGGCCTATTCCCATTTATGTCAGTAAGATAAAATATAGACCACAATGAAAATAAGGGTGGATCGGGGCATGGGGGTCAGCTGGATTTCTGATTCTGTTTCTTACTCATGAACTACTCAAGGATGACAAAGGAGCTGTTTGAATGAACACGTTTTACACATCCCTGCGTCAGGGTTCAGTTAAGAGAGTTCACTCAGAAGGCCTTTTCATGCTAGCAATTTTTCACGAGAAGATTCAGTAGACCAAGAGTGGTCATTGGTTTCGGCACATGAGGTGAGCTGAGAAAGGTGCTGAGGCCCCATCTGGATTCAGTGAGAAAGGCTGCTGAAGTGGCTTAGTAATCCTGCCATGAACAAGGCACGAGGAATATAGAGACACAGATCACTGTGCAGATTAGCAATGTCTGCCCTGGGCATGGCATGAGGAATGGTGGCTAGTATTTCTTTGCAGCAGAACAGAGTAAACCTTCTCAAAATCCCCGCTTCGAGGTTTCACCTACATGTCCATAAAACATTTCTTGCATGTCACTTTAGACGTCAAATTTTCTAATTTGCCAGCTACTCCTTCTGTTCTTTCTCACTTGCTGGACAATTTTTGCTGAGAATAATTAGAACAAACTACAGTATTCCATAAACATCTTATTTTTATTTTGGTACACAGTTTTGGGTGGACTTTCAGATCTTAGGTACTATGATAGTGCATTGCTTCATAATTTATCCGAAACACCTACTTTCTGATTAAGAGGTATCTTTTATTTAAAAGTTACATTTATGGGAATTCCTGATGGTGCAGTGGTTAGGACTCTGTGCTTCCACTGCCAGGGGCCCAGGTTTGATCCCCGGTTGGGGAACTATCTGCATTATCCCAGTGGGTTTTCTTTTCAATGCCATTTTTGAAAAGTTACCACTTTTGAGGATTATTTTATATTCAGTAATGAAGTCACACTGAACTAAACAAGATGGTTTATAGACAGTAAGTCTCTTCCCATTTACTATTAGTAGGAAATCCCTAAGAAGTTATAACAAGGAATCTAACCTGTTAGAAAGGTAAAAGAAAGAAGGAAACATGGAAAGATGCTCCAAAATGGTCAAAGCAGCGCATCTAAACCAGCTTTTTGACCCTAAAACTTCAGGTCCCTGCGTTAAGTCATCCCACTGCCGCTTCACAGTTCTCCTGAGTGGCCAGCAGGACAAGGGCCGCAGGGACTCCTGAGCTTGAGCCCCGAGTCAAGGAGCCCAGAGTTCAGCCACTGGGAGGTGCGGGTAAACCCCAGCGTGAGCTGGAGAGGCCTCAGCATGGAGGCGTCTGTCCCTCCCTCACAGCTTCCGGCCACAAATGCTCTGAGAACACGTCCAGCTGAAATAATAAACGCTGGCTGTGAATGGAGGCCCTCATCACCTTTAACTCCAGCTCAGCTTGTCACTGTTCATCCTGTGCAGAGCCCAGAGGGAAGCCCATAAGGCAAGGAGCACGGGCAGGAGGAAAGACCCGAGAAAGACTTCTAAACACGTCCTCTCCTGACATCAACAGCAGCCAAAGCAGGACAGCAGCCCCCCTGCAGACCTCTCCTCTGGGCCACAGGCATTGCCTCATGTGACCCTCACAGCCACCCTATCAGGATGGCTTTTGCAGTTAACCCCATCTTACAGATGAGAAAGCAGAGGCTCACAAAGGTGTCTCCCGAAAATGACATAGGAGAGCCTAAATTTAACCACAGTTCTCTCTGCTGCACTCTGAGCCCAAACTCTTTATTTTTTTAAATTCAGATGCTGATACTGTTAGTCGCTCAGTCATGCCCGACTCTTTGTGACCCCATGGACTGCAGCCAACCAGGCTCCTCTGTCCATGAGATTATCCAGGCAAGGATACTGGAGGGGTTTGCCATTTCCTTCTCCAGGGGATCTTCCTGACCCAGGGATTGAACCTGGGTCTTCTGCACTGCAGGCAGATTCTTTACCTACTGAGTTACCAGGGAATAGCTGATCTAGGACATGCTGGCATAAAAAAAAATTCCTATCAAGGATTTCTGTTTTCTTTCCCATTCAGGAACTACAATATGCTTCTTCTCAGATATCAAAACCCAGTGTTTATTTTTATTATCAATACTACTCTAAAGAGAAAGAGGATAAAGCAGAACTATTTCTTTCAGTGCATAAAGTCATCAAGCTATATAGATATTTTCTAAAGTCTTCTGTAATAGTAATGTTAACTGATGAAAATGTATTTATGCATCATTTTAGCAAGAAAAATTATGGAATTCCCCAGAGCCCAAACTCTTATCCTCCTGACTTTTCTGAACACACATGATGTCATGACCACTCTCACGAGGCAGGCACAGTTATGACTCTCACTCTACAGATGAGGAGACTGTGCACAGGCACAGGCCGCACCCCCGGGTAGCATGGCCAGTAAGCAGCTGAGCTTGGGAGGGGAGTGCAGCAGGCCTTCTGATCTGGCCCCAGTCATTCCCACCACCCCCAAACTGCTGAGGCTCCAGGGAAAGAACGTGGTAAATAGCGCGGAAAGAGACAGCTCAGGACCTGGGAGGTGCAAGCAGGAGGCGGGGCGGGAGCATTAGTCCCCTCTGCCTCATCCATGACTGACTCAGCCTCCGTGGCACCCTCGGGACTGGAGACTCTAAAATCCCCACCCTGGCCCTTCATCTGGCAAGTCCTCCACGCAGAACGGCTGCTCGGCAGGGAAACTGAGTTACAAGGGAGACGCTTCAGCTCTGCTCTTGCGGACCCAAACCAATATATTAACCTGCATTCTCCCTGGAAAACAGAAATTAGGACGCATGCTTGAAAAGCTCACTTTACTCATCTATTCTTGCAGCCAACAAATAACTTCCTAACTGCCTACTGAGTGTCAGGCCCTGTGCCAAATACAAATTACACTTTAAAATAAGAAAATAAGTTAGATTGGCTTTAAAATATTCCACAAAAAGATACAGCATCATTATAATGAAAACCAGCATTAGCTTCCACCCCAAGGCAAGACACTGAAGACCTTTTAAGGCAAAAAAAGAAAAAGAAAAGAAAAACAAACAAACACACACACATAATTTTTTGCCTTTTGTGTCTCATGCTAGGTTATGTCCCTTGAGGGTTCTTTATTCCTTTTACAATTAAGAATAAAAACTAAAAAATAATAACGATGATTAATAGGATAGGGATTCATTCTTCTGCAAACTTGTAAAAGTTGAACCTTGTTACAAAAATCAGATCAAGGTGACTTCCTCAGTTTTAAAAGAGAGAAATCGGTTTGCATTTTTCCCCCCATACCTCACCTCATGTTACAACTCATATGAACCAGTTATAGAAATGGCAGCCTGCCCAAAGATTGTGAAGTCATAAAAGGAACAAAACTCCCAATTTAAAGTCTTGAATGGGAACCAAGCTGAGGGAAATTCCAAATAATTTATGACTGCTGGCTCTCACCATTACCAACAGAAAGAAGATGAGACTGGAGGAGAGGAAGTTCTCAAGGGACAGATACCTATATTGCCATTTTCTGTATCGGGTCTTCAGCTCTGTTCAAGGCTGGGAAATCCCTGAATTTGGACCTTCAACCCACAATTACATGAGCCTCTGGATACACATGCCACCCAATCACAACAGAGCTGTCTCAGCCCAGACATGGGGCTCCTTCCTGTAAATTAATTCCACACCACCAGCATCTCCCACTCCACCGTGTAAAGAGCATGGGCGTGGGGGGCAGGGCTGAACCTACTTAAATAAAGGGGCGCTCACTTGCTGAAATAACTGGTAGCCAAGTAGCCCAGAGGCCAGGGATCCTAAGTCAGTCAGTGAGCCTGGTCCCCCTCCCAGGCGCAGCCACGCCCTGCCCGTGGGACTAGGATGGGTCACCACCCTGCTCTGTCTCTTCATCTGTAAGAGGAGCGTCATAACTGGACTCGTCTCATTTCTCATCAAACAGTTGTGAGATAACGTAGTAAAGCAGGTAGCAGTCTGACCGATGAGGGTGCTGCCTCTTCAGCAAGGACTGTGACAACCACCACTGTGTCACTGTAAACACACACGAGTGTGGGGACTTCCCCATGTCCCGTGAGCACTGGGAAAGATTCACTGCCATTCAGTTCTGGTTCCAGATCACTCCGAAGACCAAATATCCCAGAACTCCGCCTTCCAACGCAGCATTCCATCTGCTAACAACCACAAAAGCCAGCCCATCAGGGACCCAGGATTAAGCCTGATAGAATCAAGATGTTCTTTGCTCAGCGAACTGCTGAATGAACTGGCAGTTTGCTAAAATCTTCAGGCCACCCCGACTCCTCCAGCAGATTCCTAAGAAGTCTGCAGAGGCCAGGCTGGGCCACTGCTGACAGAAAATTAAAAGCAAGGTCAAAAAATTCAACTGGAGGCACAAAGTATTCAGCGAGGTTCCCTAATGTGATTTCTTTTCCTAGTGGAGGAAAGAAGAAGTCTGGGTATGAAAATGGCCTTTAACCATTAAAGCAGTTCATAACTATAATAAAATGGTGGGGGTGGGGGTGGCGCGAGGGAGAGCAGAAACTGAAAACAATCTAAATGCCTTCCCAAGAATAAATGGTTAAATAAAGGATATAGAACACTCTCGTGCAGGAGAATAACAGGCAACAGGCCTCTGTGAAAAGAAGGAGAAAGATACGTGTATTCCAGCAGAGACAGGCCTCCATGATATATTAAGGGAACAGGGCAATGTGTAGAAAAGCTTAGTTCGTGCAATCCTGGTTTTGACAAGGCATGACTCTCCGTCTGAGCAGAAAGATCTGGAAGCCTGCACCACAAACAGTGCTCACTGGCTCTCCCTGGGTAAAAGACTCGGGGTGATGGCAAAGATGGGCTTTCTGTCCTGTTGTTACATGCTCCTATGTCGTTTGAATTTTTTTTTTTTAATTTAAACCTTACTCCTTTTTTTGTATTTTTTTTTAACTTATTTTGTTTTGGGGTATAGATGATTAACAATGTTGTGATAGTTTTCGGTGAACAGCAAAGGGATTCAGCCATATAAATATGTGTATCCATTCTCCCCCAAATTCCCCTCCACTTTTATAATAAATTTTGACAAACACTCCCCAGAAGAAAGCAGCATAGTAATGCAAACATTAAGGAACTCTTCGTTTGGACAAAGTTGCTTGTCGGGATCTATAGGCACTGATGTGGGAAAATTGACAGGTTTTATCAAATGATGAAAGCCATGGGTATGACAAGTTGGAACTGCAGTAAAGGGGTGGCCAGCCAGGGGAAAGGACATAATTGGGTTCATATATCTATAAAACTGCTCTAGAAGAGATATTTCCCACCAACACTGCCATTGCATCTGAGTGGAGAAGCAGGGGACAGCGGTGAGGGGAGCAGAAGGGAGCCAGTTTCTCACCTTTTCACAACACCCTTGATTGTCACCTTAGGCGATGATACCAACCAACAAATGAATACATGAGGCTTGCAAGGCTTGCAAGGCTGTCCTTGTGGTGACTTCCTCTGCTCATCTTCCCATATTTGGCCATCCAACTGCTTTCCCATTCCCCAGCTAGGTACACCTATCCCAGACAAGCAAGCTCCATGCCTCAGGAGGTGGCCTTTGGCCACTTCCAAATAGCTTGCTGGAGGAGTGGAAGATGTTGAGGATTACATTGCACAAAGATGGAGACATCTGGGTGCCTCTGGGCATGTCTTTCAAGCCAACCCAAAAAAAAAAAAAACAACCATCCACCTTCCTGCTCCCTTCACATCCCTGTAGCCTAAGAGTGTCCTTCCCATGATGCAGAGGCCCAGCCTCTCAGTTATACATGAAGACCTGGGGTCCAGCCCAGTGCAATTCCTCCCACTGACTTCTCATTACTGCTTTATGAAGTATCACTGTTAGCCCCATTTTCCAGATGGAAAAACTGGTAAGAACAAACTGGTAGTGTCCAGAGTCACGTAGCACGTAAGAAGAGGAGGGGATCTGAACTCCAGTATCTGCACTGATCATTCCGCCTGGAGACAAGGCTGGGCTGCAGAGGAGGGGACCCAGACGTGGACATGATGGTATCGCACAGGCTTTCAAAACCGGCAAAAGTCAAGGAGGAAATAAACGCTGAGGGGTTACATCATCCTCCTAAAAGAGATTTGTCTCCGGGCCCTGAACTCTGTCCCATGATAAATGGCCACGGCAGTAAGATAAACAGACCAAGCACACAGCAGGTCGGCGTTGCTGCTAAAATGGGAACACGTCCTAACATTCCTGAGGCACAGGGTCCGAGTGCAGGGCTGGTGAGTGACACGCTAAACACGCAAAACATCACCCAACCGCAGCTGCCGCCGTGGCTAGAGACACACACCCTGCTGTCAAATGTCTTCACCACCAGTTCTTCATCTAAAGAGTCCCACTCTTGGGTCAGAAGCTGCTTCCTGCCTTAGCAAGAACACCAGCACTGCCTGAACTTGGCTCTGAGGCACATCTGTCCCACAAGTCACATTCAGAAACCTGGCTCTATCTTCTGACCACCTGGGTCATTTTCAGTTCAGTTCAGTCACATCCGATTCTTTGCAACCCCATGGACGGCAGCACGCCACACTTCCCTGTCCATCACCAACACCAGAGCTTGCTCAAACTCATGTCCATAGAGTCGGTGATGCCAGCCAACCATCTCATCCTCTGTCGTCCCATTCTCCTCCTGCCTTTAATCTTTCCCAGCATCAGGGTCTTTTCCAATTAGTCAGTTCTTTGCATCAGGTGGCCCAAGTATTGCAGCTTCAGCTTCAGCATCAGTCCTTCCAATGAATCTTTAGGACTGATTTCCTTTACGATTGACTAGTTTGATTTCCTTGCAGTCCAAGGGACTCTCAAAAGTCTTCTCTAACACCGCAATTCCAAAGCATCAATTCTTTAGTGTTCAGCTTTCTTTATGGCCCAACTCTCACATCCACACATGACCACTGGAAAAACAATAGCTTTGACTAGACAGACCTTTGTTGGCAAAGTAATGTCTCTGCTTTTTAATATGCTGTCTAGGTTGGTCATAGCTTTTCTTCCAAGGAGCAAAAGTCTTTTCATTTCATGGCTGCAGTCACCATCTGCAGTGATTTTGGAGCCCAAGAAAATAAAGCCTGTCACTGTTTCCATTGTTTCCCCATCTATTTGCCATGAAATGATGCGACTGGACGCCATGATCTTCGTTTTTTGAATGCTGAGTTTTAAAGCCAACTTTTTCACTCTCCTCTTTCACTTCCATCAAGAGGCTATTTAGTTTCTCTTTGCTTCCTGCCATACGGGTGCTACCATCTGCATATCTGAGGATATTGATATTTCTCCCAGCAATCATGATTTCAGCTTGTGCTTCATCCAGCCTGGCATCTCACATGATGTACTCTGCATATTAGTTAAATAAGCAGGGTGACAATATACAGCCTTGACATACTCCTTTCCTGATTTGGAACCAGTCTGTTGTTCCATGTCCGGTTCTGTCGCTTCTTGACCTGCATACAGACTTCTCAGGAGGCAGGTAAGGTGGTCTGGTATTCCCATTTCTTTCAGAATTTTCCAGTTTGTTGGTATCCACACAATCAAAGGTTTTAGTGTAGTCAATGAAGCAGAAGTAGATGTTTTTCTGGGCCATTTACTAGTCTCCCCTGCTCCTACCCCACCTTAAACAAACTTTTTCTCTTTAGCCAAATGAATGAAAGAATGAGTGGATGATGCACTAGTTGTTTTTTTGTTTAAACTACCTGTGGAAATACGCACGTAACTGTTTCAACTTTCAATGTCGGTTGCATAACACCTGAAACCATCTTGAGTATCACAAGCACCACAACTTGAGAAATGAGTGCAGTAGACACTAACCAGTTTTCTAAGACAAAAGGGTTTCTGTGGCCAAACAAGCTGAAGACATATGGAGCTGAGCAATTTTAACCTGCAGCAGGACTTCTCAGAGCCTCTAGTAGCCAATGTACCTGGACAGTCTCCAAGAGAACACTAGGATGTCACACGGGACTTCCCAACTTTATGTGACTAGATAACTTTTTAAATACTATCCCAAAGGACACTATTAGTCTCCAGAAGATATTCTGGAAAGTCTGCATTAAACTGCCTTCAGATCTCTATAAATACTTCTCCTAAATCCTCCCATAGGCTGGGAAATTATGTTTTAAGAAACCGGTAGGTGTGGGGGTGAAGGAGACAAAGAGACACAAAAAGAAAACAGGAGTAACTTACAAAGGCTGTCTTTAATCTACAACTGCGGTGGTGGCAGTAATTAAGAAACTAGACTCTTGTGACTTGGAAGCCACCAGTTCCACAGATGAAGGCAAGGTCTCAAAAGGTCGGTTCTCGCTGATAGTGTCAAAGGGCGGCACACTCCTTAACCACGGTGTTTATGAAATTCCGGCCAAACCCACTCACTTCAAAACCACACTAAGAAACGTCTTACTGATCCTGTGAAAATTGCAATTCTTAAACAGAGGCAAGCCAGCTTCCTCCCGCCTGGGTTTGCTTTAGAGCTTCTAATGTCAAAATCCTTCAGACATTGCATTGTCAAGCAAGAAGAGTCAGAGACTGAACCCAGCAATTTGGACTGGGAGAAATGGTGGGGGGTGGGGGGTGGGGAGGGTCATCTTGATGTGAGCAAGAGGAATATTAAATTATGTGATCTGGGGAAATCTCCAGAACCTCCACCCAAATTCCACTTAGCTCTCAATGTTCTATACAGGGGAGATGGGAGAACTTAGGAAAAGTTAACAAAAATATTTGTGAAATAACTGAACCAAACCCAATTCCTAGTTGCTACTGAGGAATGAAATACTCATAAGCATAGTAATAGCAACTAGCCACACAGTGTGAGTGCTAATACAGTGTGGGTGCTAATTAAATCCACTCTCTGTGTAGTTCTGGATCCGAATCTGAGGTTTACTCAACTGTAATAAAGCGTCCTAGGGTCAGGACCCAGACTCTGCCTGCAGCATCAATGTGATCCTGGTACTCAGTACGATGCCACTCACATAGGAAGAAGAAGGCATCTTCTACCCAAGCAACAACCACCCACTCATCAATAAACCAACCAGTCAACAACCCACTGATGCAAGTGCTCCAGCCACTCCCCACAGCAGATTCTGACTCAACAGCAGAAGTCGCCCTGGGCCCTTTAGGGTCAAGAGCTCTGTGACCTCAACTAGGTATGGTCTCCAAGCTTGAAGAAGTCAAAAGTCAGACCCTTCGTCCTTCATCTTCCCAAAAAAGACTTTTGGGGGTTTACGTCTCTCAGCGGGGATTTGAGGCAGGAGGCAGATGACCCCCTATCCCCACCCCACAGGATAAAGCAACTGGAGAGTCATTCCCTATTGCCTAAAACTCCAAGATAAGAATAGCAGGACAATTAAGGGAGAAGGCTGGGCCCAGCCCAGACCACATACTTCTCGTTCTTAAAGTCAGGAGATCTCCCTGACCACACATGCGCAGAAAACCTCCTGGTAGGCCAAAGGGTAGTTATGTCAAGGAATGTTCTACCCAGCTGCCTATTCAGTAAAATGCATCTTGGCTAAGAGATAACTGTGCACATGTGGGAGAATCCTGAGGTATACCAAATATGGACTGTGAACCAAGCAAATGAAAATGACTGGCCAAAAGAAACTGGAAGAAATACCCCATAAATTAATTCAGACCACTACAAGGGCACAATTCAGGGACTCTCCCTCTGCATCTGCCCATGTGTCTATCTACACATACTGTATTTTTTTTCCTGTTAATAAATACTTTGCTTCACTGCTTTCCGTCTTTGTGGAAATTCTTTTCTGCAAAGTCGAAGGCCAGGGCCCTTGTCACTGACCATTGGCCAAGTAGACAGGATCTGGTGTTTTCACCACCATGACCTAGCCTCAGTTTCTCTGGGAACCCAAGTCCCACTCCAAACCATCGCAGGCTGAGGCCACCTCAGATCATCACCAGCCAACCTGACCAGACAACCAGTAAACAACAAATCTTCTAAACAACCAATTACCAAGCCCAACTGGACCCCTTAACAACCCTCAGTCACCAAATCCCCTCTCTCCTCCAAAACTGCTGACCACCTCTGAATGCATCCCCAGCTCACCATCCATCAGCTAATGTCAGGCCCACTTTACTGGCTACTTGATCTTAGCCCACATATCAAAACTCTACCCAAATTTCCCCACTGACCCTACCAGGGCCGTCTCATGGCCCTCAGGCACAGCTCCTTGTCAGGGATCTACAAAACAATTTGAAAGCTGGGTATAGGCAGATTAGGGGTATTGGTACCCAAAAGTACGATAAGCAAAAGAAATTGAAATTAATAAATGTTTTATTAAATGCCTACATTTAACATTATATATTCTTTAGTAATTGTTAACTTTGGCATTCACAGAAATTTCATTACCTTTTTTTCCCCAAAATTTTTTGGCCACGTCACAAAACATGTGGGATCTTAGTTCCCCAACCAGGGATCAAACCCACACCAGTGGAAGCATAGTCTTAACCACTGGACTGCCAGGGAAGTCCTAAATTTCACTACATTTTGAAAATGAGTTATAGGTTAGCTTTCTCATATCCCAGGAATCCCCAAATATGCATTATGACTGCTGAAACATCAGTCAGTAGTAAAATAAAGAAGTATTCATAGCCGAATAATATAACGAAGAACAGATATAAGCAGAGGCAAAACTATTTTCTTTTACGTTTCAAATTATTATACATTACACATAAATATATTCTTTTTGCAAAGTGAGAAACGGGTGTGTTTTATTATAGTTGATAAGATGGGCTCAGGGCCAAAATTCTCAAAACATCCTAGCAGCTCTGGACACAGTCCAAACTCCTCTGGAAGGTCTCAGGCCCCTTGCAGCAGGTCTCTGCCTGGCTCCCCTAGTGGGGAGCCCTCACCCCACGCCTCCACATGTCCTCTTCCCTGCCCTAGCGGCTGGGCCAGCAGCCACCCGCACACCCTTGCAGGTCTTTGCACAGGCTGTCCCTCTGCAGGGAATGTCCTCCTCTCCCACCGTTCACTCCGTGGCTCTTTCTTAGCCAATGCTGTTCAAGATTTAGTCTCCTCTGACACATTCCCTTTCCCTTTGGCATCACGCTTCATGATATACATCAAGAATATCCCAGACTTCCCAGGTGTTCAGCGGTAAAGAATCTACCTGCCAGTGCAGGAGACACAGGTTGGATCCTAGATCTGGGAAGATCCTATACACCGTGGGGCAACTACGTCTGTGAGCCACAACTATTGAGGCCATGCTCTAGAGCGCATGAAGCCCAAGCACCTAGAACCTGTGCTCTGCAACGAGAGGCCACCACAATGAGAAGCCAGCGCAGCTCAACGAAGAGAGGTCCCTGCTCACCCCAATTAGAGAAAGTCGGCGCAAAGTAACAAAGCCCCAGTGCAGCCAAAAAAGTAAAAAAATATTCTCCCACAAACTAGACAGAAGTGGAACTAGAATGAAATTAAGTGTCCAAGACACTTAGCAAGACAAGCCACCATCCTCAGCTGGCCTCTAACTTCCCATGACTGATGGCCTAAGTCAGGGACTCTTGCAGGAGAAGGTGGGGTAGCTGGGGTTGGGGTGGGGGAAGGTTATGAACTGGAATAGGAAAAAACGTTTAATCTTTTGTTTTCAGTAACCTCTGACTACAATGTAGCAAGTCTTTTCTATATGAATGTAGACCATAAAACACAGGTGTACTATTAGAAGCACCTGTGGTTTTGCCACCAACGAAATCAGTCTTTTCTCATCATATTACAGTATCAGCAATATCTCAAAATATCCTCTGTACTCAACACTCTGTCAAAATTATGGTAGCCATTAGACTTGCTGCTAGATTTTGTTACTAAACATTTCAATACAGATGTGCATTTCTTACTAGATCCAAAATTTATTTCTGGTAACTGTATTTCAACATAGCTGGTTTCCTTTGTAACCCCATGTATAGTATCTGATGCATAAAGAAAAAGTGCAATCTTCAGAGAGTCACAGGAGTCTAAAACACACAAAGACAAGAATCCTGGCTCCAATTAATAATTTTTAGAACCAGAAGTTAGAGGACTTCAGTGACGGACATTTTGTAAGTGGACCACAGATCAGTGGAACTATATCTGCCAGGGCAAGGTCTCATTTTTCTCTCATGGGACACTTGGAGGTCACTATGAATGGGTGTCTTCACCAATATGGCCTACCTACCACCACCCTAGTTATCCTCTCAGGCCATAGACATAGCCATTTTTGTCACTTTCTGCCTGGACAGCTTCTATTGTTCCCCTGGGTCTATAGTAGGGAACCTGAAAACTTTTTCTATTAAAGGGCCAGAGACACTTCATCCTTGGAAGAAAAGCTATGACAAACCTAGACAGCGTATTAAAAAGCAGAGATATCACTGTGCCAACAAAGATCCGTATAGTCAAAGCTATGGTTTTTCCAGTGGTCATGTACGGATGTGAGAGCTGAACCATAAAGAAGGCTGAGTGTCAAAGAATTGAGTCCTTTGGACTGCAAGGAGATCCAACCAGTCCATTCTAAAGGAGATCAGTCCTGGGTGTTCATTGGAAGGACTGATGTTGAAGCTGAAACTCCAATACTTTGGCCACCTGACACGAAGATTCACTGGAAAAGACCTTGATGCTGGGAAAGGTTGAAGACAAAAGGAGGAGGAGGGTGGCAGAGGATGAGATGGTTAGATAGCATCACTGAGTCAATGGACGTGAATCTTAGCAAACTCCGGGAGATAGGAGAGGACACAGGAGCCTGGCCTGGTACTGTCCATGGGGTTGCAAAGAATCAGACACAACCTAGCAACTGAACACCAAGTTTTAGGTTTGATTGGCCATAAGGTCTCTGTTGGAACTCTTCAAAACTACCGTCTGAGTGAGAAAGTGGAGACAATATGCAGGAATGGGTGTGGTCTGTGTGCCAATAAAATTTTACAAGAACAGGCAGAGGGCCAAATTTGGCCCCAAAGACCATAGTTCAAACTACAGCACCACTGCTAACAACAGAATTGTTCTGTTGTTAGAACTTTCTGCCATGATGGAAATGTTTTATATGTGCACCTTCTAATACAGTAGCCACAAGCCACACAGGACTACTGAGCACCTGAAATGTGGTTAGTGTGACTGAAGTGCTCAACTGTACATTTTATTTAATTTGTTAATTTCAATTTAACCACCCTAAGTGGCTGGCAGGTAGCACATGTCTAGACAGTCCTATCCAAGACCTTTTCCACCCTTCTGAGGTTCTTCACAACCTGGCCAATGGCACAATGGATGGTCCATCCCAGCCTCAGCAAGTCCGAAGCACTGAGGCCAGAGGCTGATTCCAGACGCTCTCACATTCCACACTCCCCACACTCTGCCCGAGCAGTTCTGCAGCTCAGAACGTCCTGTCTCTTGACTCTGCCCCATCCAACGCCACCTTTGCCTCAGGCCTTCCTAGACACCCCAGATGAAATTTACTGCTCTCTGGGAGGCACTGTGAGAAGCCGTGTCCTATAAAACCTGCCATAGCAACTTGGGCACATTCTCTGGCTGTTTTTCTTCTCTGTGAGAGATTTGAAGATAAGGCCATATCCCTAGCACACGGGCTTTAAAATTAAAAAGAAAGCACTAAGTTTGTGAAATGAACAAACTGTAATTAGACCTGAGTACCTAACACAAGCTGTCATTTAAAAACTTCTTTCTGGGGAAATTCTCTGGCTGTTCAGTGGTTAGGACTTCATGCTTTCACTGCTGCAGGTCCAGGCTTGATCCACAGTCACAGAACTAAGATCCCACAAGCCAAAAAAAAAAAAAAAGACTTCTTTCAGAAATTAAAAGATTTACCAGATGAATTTCAGATCTACAAGTACAGAGGGATACGACCACTTGGGTTAACACCCAACTTGACTATCACCACAAGACCTTACCCTCCCAAGCCTCAATTTTCCTCATCTGTAAAATGGGTTGACAGTGTCTAGACCTGGGAGAAACAGAGAACACTTAACTCCCATTCATTGTTGGCATCAGTGCCGAGAGACATAAGCAGCAGTGTCCTGGGAGACACAAATGCCTGCCCCCGACTCCATGAACACAGGGAATGGGAATGGAGGAGGCACATAAACCAGACTTGGCAGGAGCACAGTGCAAAAGCAGCAGGACGAACACGGGAATCTGAAGCAGCCTTCTGTACGGTCTGTCTCAGGACAGGCAGGGCGCGGTGTTACACAGCAGCTGCGCGTCCTCGTGTCCTCTGAGCACTCTGGCCACACCAGCTCTGAAGTCACTTAGAGTGGTGGGTCACTGTGCACAGCAGACGGTCACCAGCCCACGAGCCACTAAGCTGAGGGCTGCTGCCCCAGCTGCTG
>NW_011494876.1:8586406-8608871 GCF_000754665.1 Bison bison bison
CCCCAGAAATGTCACGGCCACTGCCCACAGAACAGTCCAGAGGCTGCAGCTTTTTGCAGCTTCTGGGGCCTCTCTGAACAGATAAGAAAATCCTGCCACTTGTTATCCTGGTTTTTCTGACCCAAGGCCCTGTTTTCCCCTCTTACTCAGCTGTCTTACTCACCAGGCTGGGTGCCGAGTAGCTGGGCCATTGTTAACAATCAAATCCACCCTCAGAGGGAGGAGGGGGAGAGATCAGCCACCTCTGAGGGAATTCAAATGATTGGGACTGGGGCCCTTTTAAGTCTAGTTACAAAGAAAGGCTTTGAACTCCGGCAGCCTTGTTGGAAGGAGTTCTGAATTTGAAGGAATCCCAGTCATTGCATATGTTTGTACTGCTATATATACATATATATATATTTATAAAGTGTTTTTTCCTGATCATCATCAAATTTCCCTAGCTATCAAATAGCGTGTTGCAATCAATTCAAATTATATTCGAAGTGTGAGAAAAGAAGAAGTCTCCCCCAGCGATCCCATCCCTCCAGGCGGCCCCCTAAGAGATCAGGGCTGCTTTACTGTTAACGATGGTCATGACTGTGGTCCCAATCAGGCTTCGCTAGTCCAACTTGTCTTTTTAACCCTCAAAACTTCTACTCACAGAAACCATTTGAGTTCCAATCCAGAAAATACAGTAATAATATAAAAGCACACTGCCCCTTCTCCAAAAGAAAATACAATTTGCATTTCTTGGAGGTGGGGCCAGAATACCATTAATGGTTAAAGTTTTCCCATTGGTTCTAAGGTCGCAGCCAGGGTTCAGAACCACGCAGCAGCCAGACCACACATGAATCCAATTACACCAGAATCCCCACCCAGGAGGTCATCCCTCGTCCCTCTCTTTGACAGCGAATGAGGCTGAGTCAGACCCCAAGAGGAGTGAACGAGGAGAGAGAAAAGAAAACAAGTGTGGCCTGGAGCCCAGTGCAGCCCTCAGCTCTTGGGTCAAGCCTCCTTTCTCACAGACTTGTCTTAAAGTAATGAAACTATATTTTAAACAAAGAAAGGATGATCCTGCCAGTTCCTTGGAAGAATGATGCTGCAAAGAATCTGAAGGGTCCTCTTAGAACTGCACTGCAATTCTTTTTCTTTTTTAGAGAATACCCATGAATAATGGGTAATACCTTTTGGACAGCAAGGGGATCAAACCAGTCAATCCTAAAGGAAATCAACTCTGAATATTTATTGAAAGGACTGATGTTAAAGCTGAAGCTCCAATACTTTGGCCACCCGATGCAAAGAATCAACTCATTGGAAAAGACCCTGATGCTGGGAAAGACTGAGGGCAGGAGGAGAAGGGGGTGACAGAGGATGAGATGGTTGGATGGCATCACTGAGCCAATGGACATCAGTTTGAGCAAACTATGTGAAATAGTGAAGAACAGGGAGCCTGGTGTGCTGCAGTCTACGGGGTTGCAAAAAGTCAGACACGACTGAGTGACTGAACAACAACATTAACAGTGAACTCTCGTACACAGGAGTAGAAGGGTGTTGCAGAAGTGAGGGGTAAGCCACGCCTGAGGCACTCGCATTTTATAGACGGGTCAGAGAGATGGTGAGGGTCCCAAATGATAAAGGGCCAGGCTGTGACAAGGTATACTCAAAAGCTAAAGTCTGACCAGGCCAAACTCTTTCGATGACATCCTCTAAAATACCCAGTCAACAAAAGCCACCCACGGAGTAAGAGCTCACAAAATACTGAACATCTTGGCTATGGCAGTTTGCCCACAGGAGGCATAAACATCGTGGTTTACAGATGCCAAAAGAGAGGCTCCCAGAGGCTGTACTATTTGCCCAGCACACAGGGACACTGTCCCAGTGAGTGGTGGGGCCCCAGGGGGATGATGTGGAAGAAAAGAGGGGCCTGGGAAGATCCATCTCCGCCTCCCCATTACGTGAGCCAACCAGGAGACTCAGGGTCAATGCTTCCAAATTCTAATTTAACAAGAAAGCCAGAGACCATGGAGTCCAGACCTTCAGAAACAATGCTCTGAGCTTCCTGCCTGCTCACCAGAGCCTTCACAACCTGGCAGAGCATGCCTGCCAGCAACGCTTCCAGGAGCAGCCCTGCTCCTGTGGGCAGGGGCTTAAGCGGAACCTCCAACAGGACGCAGAAACCTGAATGCAAAACCTGATCAGAAAGAACTCCCACCCGTCTTTTTCTGGAATGTTTTATGGGAGATTCCAGATAAAATGAAATGGCTATAGTTACCACACTCAGGACTTGTTTGACAGCCCACTCATGCATAACAAATTACCCTTATAAAAAAAAAAAAAAGTAAAGTTCACTCTATTTCAAGGTAAAAGGGAGTTTTGTGAGTGAGTAAATCCTAAGGACTTGTGCCCACTGCCCAAGCTCTCCCACACACACGCACCCAGTAGAGGGCAAGATGCCAGAGATGGTGCAGGCCCAGGTGGTACCAAGTGCACATTTTTGAGAATTGCTCTGAGCAGTTTAATGAACGATATCCACATCAGCCTCCCTTCCTCCCCAATTATGGGCCCACTCAGAGCTGCAAAACAGTCCTGACACCCCCTTTGTAGCTCTTGGAGTGTTCACTGAGAGCAAGCCAATTTTTCCAGGGCCTTGGGCCAACGGTGTAATCGCACCCCGCGTCAGAAGCTTCTGGTTGTTCTTCAGGATTCAGAAACCTGGCTGGGGGCTGCGTACGGCTGAGAGGCTCCATCAGGCTTCCTGTCAGAATAAATTCCTCTACACCCCACCTGTGAAACTCCATTTCCATTTATTACCAAAACTGGAGCTCTGGCTTTTCCAGCTGATGACATCACTGACAGGCTTCTGACAATGGCTCTGAGAGCTTAAACCTCCCGCTAATACCTAGCAAGAGCACATTCCTCACGAGTGAGGTCAGGTTAGCTAATTACTAATCTGGCCCCTACCCTGGCGTGCTAAACCACAGCCTAATGAGATGCCTCAGCAGATCTCTCCTAGGACACTCCTGAAGCTGCAAATAGCACCCTGCAGCAAACACGAAAACCCTGGGCATTTCTGAGCAGACAGCTGGACCTAGGGTTGCCAGATTTTGCGAATAAAATACAGAACATTCAGTTACATATAAATTCGGACAAGCAACTGTTTAGTGTGTGTCCTGTTCAATGACTTGTAACATGAGAGAACCGCTTGCCATTTTTGGAACATACTTCTACTAAACAGTTATTCACTGTTTATCTGAACTTCAAATATAATTGTTTTCTCTGGCAGTCTTGGGGGACCACCACGGGGGACTCGTAACCCCTTCGTTTGACGTCAGTTTCCTAAACTGTCAGTTACACATTACAACAAACGTGTAAGTTGCTCTAACTCCCAAAATGTGAAATGGTGTGGGGGAAAAAAGGCACACATATCAAGTAGTTTTTAGGGGAAACAAAGACTGGGGGTGGGATGTGGGCTGTTGAATTACCTGTAGGTAAAAATCACTGCGGGCTTCCCCTGGTGGCTCAGTGACAAAGAACTTGCCTGCCAATGCAAGAGACTCGGGTTCCCTTGCAATGTTTTCCAGGTCCTTACCCCAACTTACCCCACCCCCTGGGGCTTCCCTGGTAGTTCGGCTGGTAAAAAATCTGTCTGCAATGCAGGAGACCCTGGATCAATTCCTGGGTCAGGAAGATCCCCTGGAGAAGGGATAGGCTACCCACTTCAGTATTCTTGGGCTTCCCTGCTGGCTCAGATGGTAAAGAATCCACCTGTAATGGGGGAGACCTGGGTTCGATCCCTGGGTTGGGAAGATCCCCTGGAGAAGGGAATGGCAACCCACTTCAGTATTCTTGCCTGGAGAATCCCCATGGACAGAGGGGTCTGGCAGGCTACAAGCCATGGGATTGCAAAGAGTGGGACACAACTGAGCGCCTAAGCACAGCACAGCACACCCCACCTTAAAGATGCCACAGCTAGAAGCTGGATGATGCACTGTGAATGTGGTTTCTGCAAGAAAACCATGGGCCTCCAGCCAAGGCAGTGACTGTCAGAAAACATCCTGGTTCTACACAAAACAGTGGTGATCTGCCACCACACATGGGTTCCACAGATACTGAAGAAGTGACTGACACAGAGTGAAAAGCTCAGGTAACATCTGTGGGATGAATCTCCCTGATTAGCACCTTATTTCCAGAATAATGGTGATTCTGAAAGTGGCCAGTGGTAATCCATTCACTTAACCTGCTGTCAGCTTAAGTATACCCAGCACAGAAAAGCATAAATATATATAACTTAAAGATCTCATTTCTTAAATTAGCTCAGTAAACCAAAATGTTATACAGAATCTGTTAGTATGGACCAATACTAGTTTGTTGAACAGTGAAAAATAAAATCAAGAATATGTGTACTTGAAAATATATACTTACAGGTTTTAAGTGAAAATAGGATTTAAACCTCTTTTTTAAGGATCAGAAATCCATTCAATCAACATGCATCCACAGAGTAATCAGCCCTGTGTCAAGCACTCCACACAGTCATCTCCTTTCATGTGTCCAACAACCCTAAGAGGCCAAGACCATCATTATCCCCATTTCACAGACAGGGAAACTGAGGCTCAGAAACTTGGTCATACTGCTGCTGAGACGTAGGGGTGGAATTTCGGACAGCATCTTTCTGACAGGGGGCGGGGGGCAGGGGGATGTTTGAATACTCTCCAGCCCTAATCTTTCTACCTCCAGACCACATAGTGAAGGAGCTGCTCAAGGTTCTAGACTGATTAGAAAAACTGTCATGCACTCCAACCCAGCCCTCACGTGGAAATCCCTCCTCGGCAGCTTCTTAGGGACCGGGGGCCGGGGAAGGGCTAGACCTTTCTGAGACACTTTTCCAGTGGATCCTATTCAAACACTCCCTCCCTGGCCACCCAACATTTTACTTCAATTAAAAAAAAACACAAAAAAACAGCTTATAACATGTGAGAATTGCCTGTCCAGCATAGAAGAGTGATTTTCTGAAGTCAGTGGGATATTTAAGAGTCCCAATAATAGTCCTAGCAAGCAACTGCAGGAGGTGCTAAAAAAATTATTTTAGTGGATATTTAAAATACGCCATACTACCCCTGGCTGCAGGATGTAAATACTTCTCAAGGGAATCATACAAAATAGGACTGTAAAGCTTCCAAATTTGGGAAACTGTAAAAGCCAATGTTAACAGTACAAATGGAAATGAACCTGCCACTAGCTACATTTTAAAAAATAAAAATTATTCACACACCCATATAATTAATTGCTAATTACATAAGAGGCAGTGTTGCCAGCTGGAGATTATAACCCAAGATGTTCCCCCACCCCCCAAGAAGCTGATTAATGGGTGAAAACTGTTGGGGACCAAGATATTCATGCAGTCTCAAAGATCACTTATTGATTACACCAGGAGGAAGGTGCTGTTTCAATGGAGAGCTGGCAAACACCATTTCAATGGCACTGAGCATCACAAATCATAGGACAAACTGATGCGATGGGCCTCTTGGCATGATGCAAGGGGAAGTGCCCATGACCTTGGGAAGTGCACCTGCTACAAATGTTTAACTTGAACTTAATCCTGAGGAAACAGTCAAATCTAAAATACAGAACATTCTACAGCCTCGGTTCTCCAAGTGTGGTCTGCAGGCAGGCAGCCCTGGCGTCACCTGGATGCCTACTGGGAATGCTAACTCCTAGGCCCCTCGGTGTCTTCCAGAATCAGAGTGTGTGCTTCACCAAGACATCCTCCAACTCTGTGATTCTCACGCATGTCACATTTAAGAAGCACCCATTCTACAAGACAACTGGCCCAACTTCTTCCAAAATGGCAATGTCAAGGCAAAAAAAAAAAAAATTAATTATTTTTTTTAAAGATGGGGGCTGTTCTAAATTAAAGAAAAAGGCTGAAGTAACTTTGAAACCAAATTCAACTGAATAATCTTCAACTGGTTCCTGGGTTTTTTTAATTGACCATAAAAGACACATGGGATTTTATGTGAGATACTATTACTGTATCAGAGCTAACTTCTTGGGTATGCAGTGACATTGTGGTTAGGAACCTTGACCTTCATCTTAGAGACACCTGCTGAAGTATGTGGGAGTGAACGGTCATGATCTAGGTCCTCTCCTATGGAAAGTATAAAATGTAGAAAGACGTTTATACTTACAGAGAGTGACAAAAGTACGTAAATGTAGAAAGACGTTAACAAGCGGAGACTCCAGAAGAAATTTACATGGGGGTACACTATACTGTTCTTTCATATCGTCTGCAGGGTTGAAAGTTTCCAGTGAATTTGGGTAGAGCAAGAAAAATTACGTTATTGCTAAAATTAAAAATGTTTAAACAAGTCAAGTATTTGGAAAATAAACATAAGGAAAAAGTTCGTTACAACTCTGACTTTTGAGCATCTGTGTTAATTAGCATGTATTAATTTTCTTGGCAATACAAGAAAGAGTACACTTTCTTCCAAAGACCAACTTTTCTCCCAGGTGTCAAAATATTTAAGAACAGTATCAATAGCAACTGCTTAGATCTAGGGAGGCTGAGAAGGTCTCTCATTAGAGACTGGTTTCTCAGGAAAAAGCTTACCAAGCAAAGGAAAAATAAATCTGAAACCGTTCAAGCTTTATTTTCAAATTCAATCCCTATATGTTCCATCATTTGGCCATAAAAAGGGATGAAGCATAGATATAAATCGGTGAACCTTGAAAACATTCTGCTCAGTAAAAGAAGTCAATCACAAAAAGACCACATGTTGTATGATTCTACTATATGAATGTACAGAATTGGCAAATCTATACAGAGAAACAAATTTGTGGCTACTGGGGCCTGGGTGGAGGGAAACATGGGGAGTGACTGCTAATGGGTTTCTTTGCAGGGTAGGGGGCAGGGATAAAAGTGTTCTAAAATTCTATACTGGTGATGGTAGTACAATTCTGTGAACATACTAAAAATAACACAGTTTGAAGGGGTGAATTTTATGACATTTGAATTATATCTCAGTAAAGCTGCTTTTTTTTTTTTAATCCTATCCATTACTCCAGACTCTAAGTTCTGCTTCATCCTTCCCAGCAGAAGGCAGTTACAGGGAGGACCAAGAAAAAAGAAAAGAAAAAGTGTTAGTCAGTCGTGTCTGGTCTTTGTGACCCCAGGGACTGTAGTCCACCTGGCTCCTCTGTCCATGGGATTGTCCAAGCAAGAATACTGGAGAGGCTTCCCATGCCCTTCTCCAGGGGATCTCCCTACCCAGGGATCAAACTCGGGTCTCCTGTACTTCAAGCAGATTTTTTACCATCTGAGCCACCAGAGAAGCCTTAAATTCAAGACCTGACCAGGCAGGACCAAGACAAGCCAAATCCCCGAGGCCTGGGACCCGGTGGTCTGGGATCTAACCTAGCCACAATGCCCTGTGTGACCTTGAGCACATCCTGTCCCTTTCAGACTCTTACCTTCCAGGCTGTAAACTCAAGAGCTGACCACAAAGCATTTCAAGGCTCTCCACGCCACTCTATGAGAACCAACAACCAGTTTTTCACCACTGTTTTACACAGCACAGTTAGTGAACTTTCACAGATTCAATAATAAAACTGCATTCAGTTCATCCAAGATCAAGTTTCAGTTACACAGAATTGCTTTACTTCCTTTAGATGACCTCGGGATTGGAGCATGGCATCTCTATTCATACTTAGCATTTGGGCTCAATTCAAAAGACATAAAGACAGAGGAGAAAAGTCATTTTCAACAATGAGCAAGGATTTTTATAGAAGCTTCCCTCAACACATTTTCAGGATTTCATTTCAGCAGCAGTATCATGACCCTCCACCCCCAAGTGTTAATGCTGGAGGAAAAGGCCAGCCAATGACCTATGAATTCAGTAATTAGGGTTTTTCACACCTAGTAAAGGTCGGTTTGGCAAAGGGACAGCCCTTCGCTCGGGCTCATCCCTACAAACTCATTTCTTGTCTTTTAAGCAGCAGGAGCCAGACACTGCGGCCACAACGGACAAAACTCTCTGCAGAGCCAAAGGCAACACGCTGGAAGTAATCAGTGCTGATTAGTGTTTGGGGAAATCCTTGGCCTAAGCACACTCTTTGATTCAGTTTTTCCAGTCGAAGCCATCCCGAGTCATGGGGCCTGGAAGGAGGAAATTCCCATTCATGCCTCTTAGACGGTGCCGTCTCCTCTGCAGGAAGGAAGGGCCCACGTTGGAGCAGACAGGAGTGCTCAGAGAGGTCCCGAGGTGCTGAGCCTGGGCGGTGCTTCCAGGCAGGAAGTAGGGGACCCTGTTGCTGGGCTGGAACTCCGTCCAATGAAGTCTAGCTTGGGAGACAGGCCCTTGACACTATTTATACCAACAGCTAGGATGCAGAGAGAAGGCTTCTCACCCAGATGAGGAGAAGCATCTGTCCCTCCTGAACCATCAGCCTACATCACATCTTCTCCTAGAATTGGCTCCACCCACCCAGATTTGTCTTAAAGGGCCCCAGTCTCAATCTCCACAGCTAAAGGAACTGGGGTGGGATCTCCAATATGAGCTGAATCACATTCTCCCTTGAGGAGTGAGTGAAATGGAAACAGTCAGGAGCCGTGGGGCAGTCCTGATGTGTGGGGTGCTAGTAGGGCTCGTCTAAACAGAAAAGGAAACAAAATAGACTCCAGGGAAACAGAAACCAGAGGTAGTCTCCATGGCTTCCTGATTCCTGGTTCCAAGCCTTCCTGAGCCCCACCTCAGGACTGCCCCAGGTCTGTGAACCCACAGTTGTCTGTAAGGGTCACTGGTTGTTTCTGATGCTAGGCACTGGGTAGGGTAAATGTAACAGGTGCCCCTAAGCACAGAAGTTGGTTCAGAGCTAGGCATATATGACTAGCTGCTGCTGCTGCTGCTAAGTCACTTCAGTCGTGTCCGACCCTGTGTGACCCCATAGACGGCAGCCCACCAGGCTCCGCCGTCCCTGGGATTCTCCAGGCAAGAACACTGGAGTGGGTTGCCATTTCCTTCTCCAATGCATGAAAGTGAAAAGTGAAAGTGAAGTCGCTCAGCCGTGTCCGACTCTTAGCAACCTCATGGACTGCGGCTTACCAGGCTCCTCCGTCCATGGGATTTTCCAGGCAAGAATACTGGAGTGGGGTGCCATTGCCTTCTCCAATATATGACTAGAGGGGTCATCAAATCCTGGGACTTGTATGGGAGTCACAAACAACAATTCTGTGTTTGCCACTCATTCTCTCTCTTTTCTGGCTGGACTTGAATCTGGGAGGCCAAAAGCTATTCTGCCACATGGAGCCCAAAAGGACCAAAAGAGATGAGAAAATCAAACCCTTATGACTCATTTGAAGCTGGGGACCCAGCCATGCTTGGGAGGAGCTCTACTTTGGGACTTTTGAATTCCTGGGAAAAGTGGCTTTTTTTTTAAGTAGCTTCATATGGGTTTCTACCACACACCACTTTAAAAAAAAAACAAAAAAAAACTTGATAAACCTTCCTAACAAAAGAACAATTTTATCACTTAAACAGGCTCAAAGAGAGTTTCTCTCACTTCACTTAAAACAATGGTGCCTAATATATCATGAGAATGACTTATCCAGTCTACACAGCTAAAGTGAGAAGCACATTTTCTCAATATTACTCAACACTGCAGAGAAAATTCCGTGAAATTTCCCAATTCCATTCCAGTCCATCAGAAGAACTGAAGAGAAGTCTAATGACTTTGGTCAACAGAACAACATGATCCAATCCTTGGCCTTCTAGAATGAATTCGCTCCCAGCACCATGCTAGCTGCCATAAATATTCCCAGCATTAAATCACCTGTAGGGTAAGAACTTGAGAACCGCTTCACGGCGTAAGATGAAAGAGAGGACAAACTTATGGACACGAAAGCTCCTACAAGGGGAATAAACCACAACAAAGACTAAGAGACACAATAATCAAGCGGCGAATGCGAATCAGGAGTTCAAGAGTGTGAAAGAGGACAGTAAGTTCTCTGCATTCCAGGCCAAATTTAGAAATCAAGCTGGGATGGGTCAGAAACTGTTCAGAAGTCAAGAAGATGTGTTCAACCTCGGTGGCAGAAAACCCACAGAAACCAAACCCAGGCAGCTTTGCCGAGAATACAAAATAGGCCTGCACCTGGCAGTCCCACAGAGGGTCGAGAAAAGAATGGGGTCAACTGGGAAACTGAAGAAATGAAATGGTTTACCCGACTGGCCGCAGAAAGAATCTCAGGAATGCTAAAATCTCTAACCTCTCTAATGAGATTCTCTAAAAAGAAAGCAGTGAGGCCATCCAGGGCAATGCAGCCAGCGGGGCGAGTCCCTTACGGGGCTTGCTTGACAGTGTGTGTAGCTGGGACCACCCAGCCGCTGACACTCCAGACCGGCTGTGAGGCCTCCCAAGGGAGGCCAGCAAAGACAGCCACGCACGGATGTGTGAGGTGGGTTTGTAAAGCACAGCCCAGAGGACTCTGCACAATCACACTGCTGCTTCAGCCTCAGCTTGCTACAAGGAGGGTCCACAGATCCCAAGGCTGCAATTGAGGCTGCTTGGCAAAGGTTCAAGGCAGGTAATGTTTGTTTTCCAGCTGAAGACTGCCTGAGATACCAAAGCAGTGGGAGTGGATAAGCTCCCCGTTATTTGGAAGCTAAGTTAGGAATGCAAAGGTTGGCTTAGGCCTCATGGGCTTGCCCCATTGGTGGTGTGGTTTGGGCAGTGGGGAGGCTTGTTCAGGAAAAGCAAGGAGTCACACCCTCCTGAAGCCTGCCAGCATCCCAGCCTGGGTATGCTTTGGCTCCAAGACTAACCAGCACACCAGGGGCACTGGGCGGCCTGAGACGGATGCACACAGCTGACAATTCATCTCTGGAGATCTTTGCTCACATGTCTTCTTGTTTTATAAATGACAATAATCTGTATGGCTTCTCTTCTGAAAACACACAGTACAAGCTCATTCTGTTACAAGGAAAGTGATACTGAATCAAACTAAATTCTTTCCTCCAGAAAGACACAGCACAGAGCTCTGGTCTCTGGAGTCCACGGACTTGGTGCTACCAGTTCAGGCTCAGTCACCTGCATACCAGTGGAGTGATCTTCATTGGAGCTTCAGGTTCCTCATCTGTAAAATGGGGATTAACACTATTCCTCTGACTGTGTGCGAAGACTGAAATGAGGCATAAAAAGCCACCAAGTACATACTAGGCACTCAGTCACTAAGGTTAGTACTCAAGTCACATCCTACCTCACTTATAATGCATAATACTCCAGCTTTTTTTTTTTTTAACAAGCAAATATCTATTTTGTGATCTAAAACAATGAAGATCTAGAGAGAAAAGAAAAAAATCAAATACACTCAACCTTCACCTATGAAGAGGATGGGATGGAGGGGGAATATGTTTTAAAGAAGCTGTGCCCTGAGATCTAAGTCCCTCCCTCCCCATCAGGACTTGCATGCATAGACCAGGAGGCTGCCCAGCCCACTGAAGGAGAAGGCCAAACGCTCCAAAACAGTGAAAGGTAAACAGCCATCAGGCTGCTGGTCAGAGGCCAGTTCCATGGGGGTGGAACGCAGCTGTTTACTCACACACCCCTCCAGATTCAGCAATTGTCCTATTGGTTTTTGCTCCCTGGGTCAGAGTGTACTGCTGCTGCTGCTGCTAAGTCGCTTCAGTCATGTCAGACTCTGTGCGATCCCATAGACGGCAGCCTACCAGGCTCCCCTGTCCCTGGGATTCTCCAGGCAAGAACACTGGAGTGGGTTGCCATTTCCTTCTCCAATGCAGGAAAGTGAAAAGTGAAAGTGAAGTTGCTCAGTCGTGTCCCACTCTTCGCAACCCCATGGACTGCAGCCCACCAGGCTCCTCCATCCATGGGATTTTCCAGGCAAGAGTACTGGAGTGGGGTGCTATTATCCAACAAATACTAATCCTACAGGCAAGTTGAAGAGGTGAGACATCCCAGCACAGCCTGGAGTTTTGCTGTGGCAGAGTCCCAAGGATCTGGCTCGCTTCTGGTGCATCTCTTCACAATGTGAGATCTCACCTCCTCGCTGGGAACATGTGCAAGTGTTGAATAACTGAGGCCAAACCCTGAAGCTCCCCACCTACTAATAAAACACCAATAAAATGGTATGGTACCATTCTGGGCAAAGAGGAGAACAGGCAATAAACTCACTGGCATTCTTTCAAGGGCAAATCAGAGTACTTCTGAATTCTTTGCAAGGAAAAGAAGCCCCGATATGTTTCCAAGAAGTCTGATAAGTTTCCAAGAAAGCCACTGTGGTTCTAGTTTGTTGCTCAGCAACTTGACTTACAGTAGAGAAAAAGTCTGGGAGATTTCCAGGTGGCTCAGTGGTGAAGAATCCACCTGCCAGTGCAGGAGACACAAGTTTGATCCCTGGGTTTAGAAGATTCCCTGGAGAAGGAAATGACCACCTGCTCCAGTATTCTTGCCTGGAGAATCCCATGGAGAGAGGAGCCTGGCGAAATACAGTCCATGGGGTCCCAAAAGAATTGGACACGACTCAGTGAGTAAACAACATAAGTCTAATAGGAAATATCCTACGTGGGAAATCAAGGTGTGACAGTGGTGACCTATTCCCACCCAGTCAGGCCTCTGGGCATCACTTTTCCCATCTATGAAATGGGGGTATCTGCATCATCAGGCCTTCGCTAGATGTAAATTGCAAAGAACAGAGACCCAAGACATCATTTTCCATAAGAGTTTACTAAACGTGGAATCACATTTCTATCATTTTTTTTTTCAACTATCAAATCCTAATCTAGCCAAGTCCTTCCTATCAGTCTGGCTTGCGTCAGTTGCTCAGTTGTCCAATTCTTGCAAATCCATGGACTGTAGCCCACCAGGCTCCTCTCTCTATCCATAGGATTTCCAAGGCAAGAATACTGGAGTGGGTTGCCATTTCCCTTCTCCAAGGGATCTTCCCGACTCAGGGACTGAACCTGTATCTGCTGTGTCTTCTGCATGGCAGGCGGATTCTGTACCTGCTGAGCCATCAGGGAGTCAGAGGCTACCCAAGTCACATACTTTCCACTCACTGTTCTCATGATCCTTAAACAATTCTTACTTTTGCAGTAAACAAAGGGGTTAGAGAATCAAATCGTTCAGCATCTCCAGAGATCTGTCTCTTCTGGGTGCTATGCTCCTGCTGAGACTCAACAGCCATTTCCAAGAAAAGGCAGCTTTTCCCAAGAAGGGGCAGGACAGATGACTGAGGTGAAAATTGCTAGATTTGGGTTGGTTCATGAAGACTCACATCCCAAGTCTAGGTAGGCCTCAGGCTCAGAGTGTTAAACAAGGTTTTCAAAAATGTAGTAACATTTGTTTCCATGGATTTTATTTTTGGAGTGACCTATCCTTTATGGCTGGTTTTAGAAAAGGCAGAGGAACCAGAGATCAAATTGCCAACATCCGCTGGATCATGGAAAAAGCAAGAGAGTTCCAGAAAAACATCTATTTCTGCTTTATTGACTATGCCAAAGCCTTTGACTGTGTGGATCACAATAAACTGTGGAAAATTCTTCAAGAGAAGGGAATACCAGACCACCTGACCTGCCTCTTGAGAAATTTGTATGCAGGTCAGGAAGCAACAGTTAGAACTGGACATGGAACAACAGACTGGTTCCAAATAGGAAAAGGAGTACATCAAGGCTGTATATCGTCACCCTGTTTATTTAACTTATATGCAGAGTACATCATGAGAAACGCTGGACTGGAAGAAACACAAGCTGGAATCAAGATTGCCGGGAGAAATATCAAACACCTCAGATATGCAGATGACACCACCCTTATGGCAGAAAGTGAAGAGGAACTCAAAAGCCTCTTGATGAAGGTGAAAGACGAGAGTGAAAAAGTTGGCTTAAAGCTCAACATTCAGAAAACAAAGATCATGGCATCCGGTCCCATCACTTCATGGGAAATAGATGGGGAAACAGTGGAAACAGTGTTAGACTTTATTTTTCTGGGCTCCAAAATCACTGCAGATGGTGACTGCAGCCAGGAAATTAAAAGACACTTACTCCTTGGAAGGAAAGTTATGACCAACCTAGATAGCATATTGAAAAGCAGAGACATTACTTTGCCAACAAAGGTTCATCTAGTCAAGGCTATGGTTTTTCCTGTGGTCATGTATGGATGTGAGAGGTGGACTGTGAAGAAGGCTGAGCGCTGAAGACTTGATGCTTTTGAAGTGTGGTGTTGGAGAAGACTCTTGAGAGTCCCTTGGACTGCAAGGAGATCCAACCAGTCCATTCTAAAGGAGATCAGACCTGGGATTTCTTTGGAAGGAATAATGCTAAAGCTGAAACTCCGGTACTTTGGCCACCTCATGGGAAGAGTTGACTCATTGGAAAAGACTCTGATGCTGGGAGGGATTGGGGGCAGGAGAAGAAGGGGACGACAGAGGATGAGATGGCTTGATGGCATCACTGACTCGATGGACGTGAGTCTGAGTGAACTCTGGGAGTTGGTGATGGACAGGGAGGCCTGGCATGCTGTGATTCATGGGGTCGCAAAGAGTCGGACACGACTGAGTGACTGATCTGATCTGATCTGATCCTTTATAGCAAGTGATAGTGGTTTTCCATTTATGATTGTGTTCTATAGTTTCCTTTTGAAATGAAAGAACATAAAAATGAGTAGATATAGGTGGTCCAGTGGTTAGGATTCTGAGCTTCCATTGCAGGGGGCATGGGTTTGATCCCTGGTCAGAAAACTAAGATCCCACATGCCTTCAGGTGTCATGAGGACAAAAACCAAACAAACAAAACAACAACAACAAAATGAGTAGATATAAAGAAAAAACATGCAGAAAATAATCCTGGCACTCTTAGCAGGTGGAAATCATGATGGTAATATTAGAAGATCAAAGGACTCTGAGGCTGGTCTGGTGGAAGGCTGTGGTCATAAACAGCATTGTGGCCATTTTATAATTGTAATAAGAATACTTATTACAATTTGTGTGGACGGTGCTGTGGGAACACAAGAAAAAATGATCACCTCCACATGGGGGATCTGAAGACAGATTCTCCGAGGGAAGAGGCACCTGAATTGGTTCCCGAACTAAGAGGAAAAAAATGAGTGGGGTCTTGCCTGGTGGTCCAGTGGCTAAGATGCCAAGTTCCCAAAGCAGGGAGCCTGGGTTCAATCCCTAGCCTGAGAACTAGATCCCACATGCTGCGACTAAAACCTGATGCAGCCAAATAAATAAATAATAATAAATAAATAAATATAAATATATATATATATATTTTTTTAAATGAGTGCTCAAATAGAAGAGGGAAGAGTAAGGGCCAAGGTTCGGGCTATGAAGGAGAGCATGCTGTCAGGGTAAGGTGCTCGGGGCAGCTGATGTGAAAACTGAGGCCATCACCAGCAGCCCACTGGGCACAATGGGCTTTGTAGGCTCTTCACAGGGTAAAATTCAAGCCATTGTAGATGAAGGGGAGGTCAAGTTCAGGTAGTTTCCTGGAGACAGTTAAGAACTAAATGCTTACCCGGAGCACCACACCGCAAAGGGACTCGAAAGTCAAGTCTGGGCTCGGCAGGAAAGAACAGTATGGGCATCCAGCAGTGTCTGCCGAGAAGAGAGAAAAGTGCAGCCCGCTAATTGCTGCCCCGATTCTGGGTCAGTGCTCAGAGCTTGCAGATGAGGACACGGAGGCCCAAGGGCAGGGCTGACAAAGAGCACAGTCAGAAGAGCTAGGTGTGCCCGCTCCAAGTTCTTCTCATTCTGGGCTCCGCAGTCCCCTTTCATCTGAGTCAGAGCATGCAAAGCCACGGACTCATTACAAAGACAGCAAATCTGCTCTTAGGTCTTAAGTCAATTAATTAAGAGGCTTAAATTTATGGGTCCAAAACAATTATGCTTTATAGCATAAGGGCCCTGGTGAGATCACCAGAGAGAAAAGGATGGTCTCATTTGAAAGTACATCACAATAGAAAGTTAATCCCAGTAAGACTCATTCCCATGCTGCCGCCTCAGGTCACGTATGTTGTGCTGAACCAGACATCAGATGTGGTCAACTCATCTGTCCAGTGACTAGGGTGGTCTCCTCTGGCTGGGGCTTTGATAAGGGAACAGTCTTGACTCTCCAATGAGGAATTCTCGAAGCTTCCACTTTACACCTAACAGAACCTTCCAATCTGGAATAACACTCGAGATGACCCAGGCTGCTGGTTTGTCAGAAGTCCAAGCCCCATAACCACGATCTTTTTTTAGTTTTTAATTGGGAAGAGTCACCAAGGCTGAGCTACATTTTCCTCTCCTTCAATGAAGACTCTGGAAGGTAATCAAATCCCCTATTCCTCACTCATTCCTTCTTTCAATTCTTCCCCTTAGAAAGGGGAATGGGGTGCCTCTTGCTGCCATTTTATACATTCTTGAGATGGCACTCTAACAAATCTGCAATCCCAAGGGTCACAAACGATGTTAATTTTCAAAGGCATGAAAATTATGTCATTTAAAGGCAAACTTTAATATCCAAGTCTAACTAACACCTTTTAATTATACAGATGATAACGTAAAAGAAACCTCAAGCATGCTACAATTTATGCTCTTTTTTTTTTTTCCTGTTTGATCTGCTTGTGAGGTGAAGAGGAGGGACAGAAGTGATCACTCTAAGTCACAGGCCATATAATACCACAGCCAATGATACCAGTTTCATGAAATGAAGGAGGTTTCTAAATAACAAAGAGCAACTTAAGGTAGAAATGATTCAGTATGAGAAACCCCTCTGAGGTCCTTTCTCCCAGATGTGGGGGAAGACAGGACATGTGATCTAGGTTAAGCCTATCCCAACACCAGCGATTGGTTGAAAAGAGGGCAGATGACATAGGCTGGTCCAATCAGAGAGAACCTCAGGGATTTCCTGAGACTTCCTGGACCAGGGCCTGCCTGTGGGAAGCGCGGGTGTGGCTATGGAGGCCAGGAACTTCTATACCAGCCTGTCCATGAGACAAAAGAATCTTAGAGAAACAGAGCCAAGGTTCTGACAATCCGGAAACCCCTAGATCAAAAGGTACCTGCAGCCTGCCCCACTGCTGGACTTTCCAGCTGCAGGAGCCAATGAGCTTCCTTTTTGGATGAGCCAGGATTAGCTGGGCTTCCTATGACATGGAACCATGCACACCCTCACTGATACATTTGCTTTCAGTCTGTGTCTTCTGCTTCCTGGCTATGTGGCAAGTCACTAAACAGCTCAGTGCCTCAGTTTCCCCATCTGTAAAGAACAGAAAATACATACTTCATAGGGCTGTTAGAATTCACGAGATACTTGATGAAAAGCACCACTTAGCAGTCTCCAGCACACAGCAGATGTTAGTTCTCCTACCTCTCCTTGAATGATGGCTTTGAGACACTCTATTTTATCCTCAAGAAGCACCCACCACTTACACCATGGTATAAGGACTTCAGGAACTTTTTCCTATAAGTAAACTAGTTATAGAATCTTTTGACAGTGAGAATGAAAACCTTTGTGGTGGAGGACAGACAAATGAAAAGTGACTAAAGCCACAGCTGCTTTTATCAACTAGCTTAAAAAGTACTCTCTTTTATGGGGAAAAAAAAAATCACTTCTTGTGGCTAGGATGTACAAGAACTGGAACTCTCATACACTGTTGGTAGAAACGGAAAATGGAAAACAGTTTGGCAGTTTCTTAAGAAGTTAAACATATACCTACCATATGATCCAATCATTCACTCAGGAAAAAAGGAAATATCTGTCCATATACAGACTTGTACAAAGTGTTCATAATAGCTTTATTTGGAACCAATCCAGACATCATTAACAGAACTACAGTATATGCATAAAGTGAAATACTGCTTAGCAATAAAAAGAAATGAACTGTTGATGCATGCAATATCAAGGATGAATTTCAGAATAATTACACTGGCTGAAAGGAGGTTTTTTTGTTTTTTTTTTTAAGTATATACTGTAGGGTTCCATTCATATAATATTCTAAAAATTGTAAACTGACCTACTGACAGAAGGCAGATCAGTGACTGTGTGCAGATGGGAGGGAGGAATTACAGAGATGCAAGAAATTCTGGAGGCTGGATAGATATGTTCATTACCTTGGTTATGGTGGTGGTTTCACAATGCTTCACAATGGGTGTGTGTGTGTATCTCAAAACATATCAAACTGTACACTTTTTTATATAGACACTGAGATAGAGACTCAGCAAGATTTCTTTCAGAGCAAAATAGGGGAAACATGGCACATGACTGACATTTAGAAGCTGAGATTTTGCCCTTAGTTCAGCACATACAATCATTTCTATCTCTTTTAAAAAATATTTGTATATATATTGCAAAATGATCACAATAATTCTAGTTAACATCTGTTACCATACGCAGCAACACAGTATTATCAACTATAGCTACCATGCTGTATGCTACAGCCCCAGGACTCGCTTATTTTATAAGTGGAAGTTTGTAACTTTTGATCCTCCTCACTCATTTTGCCCACCCCTCAACACTGGCCTCTGGCAACTATCAATCTCTTCTCTGTATCTATGAGTTTGGTTTTTTCATGTGTGGGCGTATATGTGTGTTTTCTTTTAAGAGTCCACATACAAATGAGATCAGATGGTATTTGACTTATTCGACCTCAAGTTTCATCCATATTGTTGAAAATGGCAAGAATTCATTTTTTATTGCTGAATATGTGACGTACATATATCACATTTTCTTTATTCATCTATTGTTAGACATTTAGGCTGTTTCCTTATTTTGGCTATTGTAAATAATCCTGCAGCGAACATCAGGTGCATATTCCTTTCCAGAGTGTTCCTGTTTTGAGATAAACACCAGAAGTGGAATCACTGGATCATAGGGTGGTCCCCCTTTTAATGTTTTTGAGGAACTATCATACTGTTTTCCTCTGGTGGCTGCAGTATCCAAGGGTTCCCTTTATTCCACATCCTCACCAATACTTGCTATCTCTTCTGGTTTTAGATAATAGCCATTCTAACAATTGTGAAGTGACAGCTTGTTGCTCCATTTCCCTTTTTTTTTGGATGCACCTTGGGGCATGAGGGATCTTAGTTCCCAGATCAGGGATGGAACCCATGCCCGCTGAAGTGGAAGTGGAGTCTTAACCACTGGACCACCAGGGAAGTCTGTCACTGTGGTTTTGATTTGCATTTCCCTGATTAGTCAAGGCTATGGTTTTTCCAGTGGTCATGTATGGATGTGAGAGTTGGACTATAAAGAAAGCTGAGCGCCAAAGAACTGATGCTTTTGAACTGTGGTGTTGGAGAAGACTCTTGAGAGTCCCTTGGACTGCAAGGAGATCCAACCAGTCCATCCTAAAAGAGATCAGTCCTGAAAATCATTGGAAGGACAGATGTTGAAGCTGAAACTCTAATACTTTGGCCACCTGATACGAAGAGCTGACTCACTGGAAAAGACCCTGATGCTGGGAAACATTGAGGGCAGGAGGAAAAGGCGACAACAGAGGATGAGATGGTTGGATGGCATCTTCGGCTCGATGGACATGGGTTTGGGTGGACTCCAGGAGGTGGTGATGGACAGGGAGGCCTGGCGTGCTGCAGTTCATGGGGTTGCAAAGAGTCGGACACGACTGAGTGACTGAACTGATTAGCAATGCCAAGCATGTTTTTACATACTCACTGGCTGTTTGTATGTGTTCTTTGGGAAAATGTCCATTCAAATCCTCTGGCACCATTGTCTGGGGTTTTCTGCTTTTGAGTTCTTTATATATTTTGGATATTAATTCCATATCAGATACAGATTTTGCAAATATTTTTTCCTATTTGGTAGGTTGCCTTTCCACGTTGTTGATGGTTTCCTTTGTTATGCAGAAACTTAACAATTTGATGTATTCCCATTTGTTCATTTTTGCTTTTGTTGCCTTTGAATTGTACACTTTTAAACGTGTCATTTGTTATATGTTGGTTATAACTCAATAAAGTAATCTTTTTTTAAGTTAAAAATTTCTGAGCTTATACGTTCAGCTGCCTGGAACACCAAGACCACAGCCCCCATAGATAGGAACCACAAAACCACAAAATAGATAAGCTTGATTTTGGTCACAATGCAAAGGTGTTCTTAGAAAGTAGCTAACTGGTAACATTCATTTCATCAACAAACCATCCCCAACTCTGGACTTTGTCCCCTACTTTTAAAGACAATGCAAACATACCAGCAATCCCTTGAGATAGCTCCTTGAGAAATACTGCCTTCACTTAGACAAAAAGCCATTGACTAGAAGCTCCCAGAGGCAAACATTAGACATTCTCTCTGCCTTTGAGAAACCCAAGCCTGCCGTGTTCACAAACAATGGAGGGGCCTTACATTCTAAGGTTATGAGCTCAGGAGTTTCAACACACACTTGGGGAGTGGGAGGGTAGAAGCCTTGCAAAGTATAAATGTCTTCTGTCCTAATATCATCCTGACATCTTGAGGATGATCTGTTTTCTTTCTAACAAGCTAGGCCCAACAGGCAGACAACAACAAAACCTTTTAACTTCCCTTGATCACTTTCAATAATACACTGTACCGGCACTGAAAGTGTGTGAAGTTGCTCAGCTGTGTCCGACTCTTTGGAATCCCATGAACCATACAGTCCATGGAATTCTCTAGGCCAGAATACTGGAGTGGGTAGCCATTCCCTTCTCCAGGGGATCTTCCCAATCCAGGGATCAAACCCAGGTCTCCCACATTGCAGGCAGATTCTTTACCAGCTGAGCCACAGGGGAAGCCCACTGAAAGTATAAAAGGGAAATAATACACACACACACATAAAGGCAGAAAAACAATACAATCACCATGCAACTGAACAACTAAAATGTTACAAAGAGTGGAAAACCCCTGCACATCCCTTCATGACAGCACCCTTTATCCCCTACCGCAGGCAATCACTATCCAAAGTGTGGTGGTAATTATTCCCATGAACAGAGCTGTATTTCTATTATCTATGTAAAACTTTATATAAACAGTATCACAGAGTGGCTATCTTTCTGCAGTTTGCTTTTTCTTGTAAACATTGTGGAACTGATGCAGGGTGATTAGCCTGGAGATGGCTGCTGATGGCTGTGACCATTCAATTGACCCATGTCTGATTTAAGCCACAGATATGATGGGCACTCCTGGGCCAGCTGAGATCTCCTCGCTGGAACCACCCGTCTACAGAAGCACAGGTCTCTTCTTTTCCCTTTTGCCCCTGCCCCCGCCCCAGACTCATCATGCAGTGTGCACCCAGAATGGAAGTTCAAAGGAATTCACGTCTCCATCTTTAAGGAGATGGAGAGAAGAGGAGCTGGTGGGTCTCCAGCTTCCTGTCCTTCTCCAGGTAGACAATTCTCGATGCATTCTGTACACTCCTCAGGAGATCCCAGCAGAACTCAGTCCCTGCTGCCCACAGCAATGACCTTGATAATTTACCTTAATATTGGTTTATCCTCCTCTCTTCTACTCATCATCCCTCCTTCCTACTTTCTGGGATCATCCTACTCCCAAAAGGCACCTCCACCTGGAGGCAGGTCCTTGCACCCAGCCGATTCTCAGAAGACCCCAAACTAAGCAGCTGCTGCTGCTGCTGCTAAGTCGCTTCATTCATGTCCGACTCTGTGCGACCCCACAGACAGCAGCCCACCAGGCTCCGCTGTCCCCGGGATTCTCCAGGCAAGAACACTGGAGTGGGTTGCCATTGCCTTCTCCAATGCATGAAAGTGAAAAGTGAAAGTGAAGTCGCTCAGTCGTGTCAAACTAAGCAGAGTTATAGCTTATTCATTTTTATTGCTCTGTACTCCATTTTTATTGACATAATTTTAAAGGATATGCCCTTTATAATGGAGTGCTTTAAGAAATCAAGTTTTTAAGTGATACTTGATGACAAAGTATCATCAAATGATGAAATACAAAACTACATCCAGTCTGACTCCTAAGCTATTTATAAAGCGTTATATAAATACAGGTGAGAAAACCAGAAGGGGATGGTAACAATTCCTTGGTTATCTATGAACAGTGAGGTTATCAGCAATTTTTCCCCTTTTACTATTTTTATGCAATTTTCCAACTTCTATGCAAAAATGTACATTTACTCCTAACTAGGAAAGAAACAATAAATACAAATTATTTCTATTTTACAAATGATATGCAATCAGTAGGATTCCTACCAAAAAATCTGTGTGAAGGCAGAGGTCTTAAGAAGACAGGATAAGTAGAGATGGTTGGATAGCATCACTGACTCGATGGACATGAGTCTGAGCAATCTCCAGGAGTTGGTGATGGACAGGGAAGCCTCGTGTGCTGCAGTCCATGGGGTCACAAAGAGTCGGGCGCAACTGAGCAACTGAACTGGACTGAACTGAACTGAGGCAGGATAAACAGTAGGAAGGATCTGAGAGGGAGCAGAGGGTGTGGACATGACCCCTGGGTATAAAACAAAGGGGCTGAGGGAGGTAGAGAGATAGAGCAGGACGCCTGTGGAA
>NW_011494876.1:8608971-8613739 GCF_000754665.1 Bison bison bison
TTCCTACAACAGGCCCACCCAGCACCCAGCCTACTTGTCCTTCCTGGAGCAGTTCTGATAGAAGTCTGAATAGAACCTGTGCACCTTCAAGGAAATGACTGTGCACTCAGCTCTGAAAAAGGCCTCATGGTCTCAGGACAAACCATCCTGCTTGCCAGACATGGACTCAAAAGTAGGCATGTGATCTAATTTGGGACGATGGGACATAAGGAGGATCTGTTACCACATTCCAGGAAAGTTGTTCTTGGCTTATAAGAACTCCCAGGAACTGTCTCTCAACCTCAAAGGAAGAAATCTCTGCTATGGGAAAACACACAAGGGGAATCAGTCTCAGGAACAACGAATCCATGAGAGCAGAAACCCCAAGAACCTATGTCCTTGATGACATCACTGAGTCACTGTGTCCCAGAAACCCATAACCCACTCTGTCTGGGCTTGCTGACATGTACAATCAATTTTTTTTGTAAGTGAGCCAGTTCAGGGTCCCATTCCTCGCAACTGAAAGGATTCTAAATGCCCCATTTTCTCCTTGAGGACTCTTCTTTTCTTTTTTTAATTTTATCTACTTATTTTTGGCTGTGCTGGGTCTTCACTGCTGTGTGGGCTTTTCTGTAGTTGTGGCAAGCAGGGGCTACTTCTAGTTTTTCTGTGAGGCCTTTCTATTGCCGTGGCTCCCCTTGTGGAACACAGGCTGTAGGCGCACAGGCTGCAGTAGCTGCGGGCTCTCAGGTTCCTCAGCTGTGGCGCATGGGCTTAGTGCTCTGTGGCATGTGGGATCTTCCCAGACCAGGGATGCAACCCATGTCTCTTGCATTTGCAGGTGGATTCTTTACCAAGTCACCAGGGAAGCCCGAGGGCTCTTCTTGCCATCCATTTCATCCATACACAATGTCTTAGGGGTCCTGACACCATTTGTCCCAAACCTAACACCAATCAGCACCAACAAACCAAACCCCAAATCTGACATCTCCCTTCACCTTAACTCACCCACCAGCCTAGAGCAGTAAAAACGTAACCCTTTCAACCAGAAACGTGTGGGATTGATTCCCTGACAGTGTTTTCCAAATACTTCCCATGTGGCAAGTACTTTACTCATTAAATCTTCACACCCACTCCTGCAGGTAGAAACTATGATTATCCTCAGTTTACTGGTGAGAACACTGAGCACTAACCCAGAGAAACCAGGTAACCCAATACTACATCACACAGTAAATGCCAGATTCGACCCCAGAGCTGCCCGACTCCCAAGTCCTCACTCTTAACCATGAGCTCCCCATTCCCAGAAACCCAAGGGAGGCACGTCATGTCATCAACTAGCAGATGGACAGAAAAATCTGACTCAGCCTCATACCCCTATCCTCTATCTCTCTACCTCCCTCAGCCCCTTTGTTTTATACCCAGGGGTCATGTCCACACCCTCTGCTCCCTCTCAGATCTTAAGACTACTTAAGAGCATACCATCCATTCCTGGAGAATAGCCAGAGGTAATTCAGAGATCCAATCCTGTGTTCATCGTGCTTTGTAGGAACTATGGGACATGCTAATCTGAGGGGAAGGGACCATACTGCAAACAGTATATCCAGCATATTTGTTTTACTTTATCTACTGACAGGGACTCCAAGAGAGTTTCAACTCAAAGCAAGCTTTAGGGAGGCAAAATCAGTTACCATCACATAAATGGTTAAGATGGATTGTTACTGTAAGAACTATGACACAATTCCAACTAGGATACAATAGTTGAAACAATGTATCATAGTTCAAGTACGATATAATTTCAATATGTTTTGCTTCTTTAGAATTATTCTGGATTTGTTATGTTCTCACTCAGTCTTGTTCGACTCTTTGCAGGTCAACCCCATGGACTGTAGCCAGTCAGGTTCCTCTGTCCAGGCAAAAACACTGGAGCAGGTTGCCATTTCCTACTTCAAGGGATCGTCCTGACCCAGGAATTGAACCTGCATCTCCTGCATTGGCAAGTGGACTCTTTACCACTTTGCTAACCTGGGAAGCCCAGAATTATTCTGGACTGAAATAAGTTTATTGTTCATTCAAAATACTCAAATTTAAAAATTATTTTCTTAGCCACTCTTCCAAGCCCCAATCCCCTCTATGCTCCTAGCCTCCAGCACAGCTCCCGGTGCACAGCAGAGGCTCCACAAGTCTTTACTGAACAAAGTATCTATGCATTACTACTCTGTGCTACAGGTAAGAAAACTTTATTCTCCTTCCAATTCTTTCTCAACTCTTTGGAGTAGGTCAAGGAAAAAGGCTGAGTGTGCTGTAGGTGACTTTGAATACCTCTTCACCTCTGGTTAATTTTCCTTTTAACCAAAAGAGTAGGCCTCCTGCTGAGAACAGGCAACAGCACCAGCTGGGATTTAATGACACTGTTTGGGGTTTATTTATGGTTACCTTCGATTTACCTAGTGACACTGCTTTTCCATATTATGAAAGTCTCCTTTCCAAATACATTTGTTTTAAAAGTGAGTCAGTCAACTGCGGGGGAGGGGTGGTGAGTGAAAATTGAATAAGAGACATGGGAGATGGCAAAAAGAATAAAGGTGGTTCATTTACAAATAACTGGATTTGGGGAGACACAGGCATAGGCCAGATCTCCCACTTTACAGATGGGGAAGCAGGCTGAGAGGTCGAGGCTCTCCACCCAGAATGACAGAAGCAGGCCTGGGGCTAGGGCACAGTGCCTGGTCCTGCCATCTGCCTGGGACCGGAAATCCTGACAAATCCAACTTGCTCTGGCCCTTTTCCAGGACCAGAAACTGGTCTCCAGATGCAGAGCTGATCTTATTGATAACACCTAACCAATGGTCAACTTTAAGAGCTGGAGAAAAAGAAACAAAAGCCATTGTATAATGGTTTAAATTTTTGCTTTATCACATGCAAATGGTACTCAGGCTGACTAATATCTTCCCAGTATCAAAACATAAAAATCGGGCTTCCCTAGTGGCTCGGTGGTAGAGAATCCACCGACCAATGCAGGAGACTCGGGTTTGATCCCTGATCTGGGAAGATCCCACATGCCTCAGAGCAACTAAGCTCGTGTGCCACAACTACTGAGCCTGGGCTCAGAGTCTGGGAGCCACAGCAAGGGGAGCCCCTGCAGTGAGAAGCCCACGCGCCCCAAGTAGACAGTAGCCCCCACTGGCCACAACAAGAAAAAAAAACGTGCAGCAATGAAGACCCAGAACAGCCAAAAATAAAGAAGTAAGAATAAATACAATCATTAAAAAATAAAAAATAAAAATCTGCACTAGTCACTCACTGAAGTAACCCCCCACCCTCCACAAATTCTATCTCTGGGAAAGATGTTGGGTGTTCCCTGCCCCCACAAAAGATGACCTAAAAAAATGACACTCCCTAAAAGTCAAGTATTAGAAACGTGGCCCAACAAAGGACACAGCAGGCAGCTGCACTCAAGGGGTAACTGGGAGAAGCAGGTAGTTACACGAGACACAGATCCCTTCAGTCTGTCTGGGCCAAGACCAGCATACTCCTGACAAGAACTGAGAATGCTGCTTGCCCCCCAACCTCCCACATCCCCTGGTCTCAGCAGCCACAGTCTGCAGTGCCAGGTGCCTTCCTTCACCCCATTCGGGCAATCTTGATGCTGTCTATACAGGCTGTTGTCAGCCCAGCAGTCCAGTTCCCAAGAACTGCTGTAAAAACATGTTGGTGGCTCCGTGAGACGAGGTTAGACAGTGCTGGGTTCAAGACCACACACAGGGCCGCACAAATCCTGACAGGTGGCTCAGGCCATGATCCACCATGATCCCAGATGTCAAAGGGCCAGGACTAGAAGAGAAAGACGGCGGCGCCCAGGGCCAGGTCAGCCAACAAGCCAGGCTGAAGGAGTGGGGCTGGGGCTGCGAGAGCAGCTAGGATAAGCTGCTGCGCTTCAGGCGGAAAGTGTTCAAGGCAGTCAGCATCACCTCTCCTCCAGCACGACTGGTTTCTCTTCATTCTCCTCCACTAGGGGCTGACAAGGGTTAGTGGGAGGGGCAGGGCTTCAGTATAATAATGCAATGCTGGCTTAAAACTCACCATTCAAAAAACTAAGATCATGGCATCTGATCCCATCCCTTCATGGCAAATAGATGGGGAAACAATGGAAACAGTGACAGACTATTTTCTTGGGCTCCAAAATCACTGCAGTGACTGCAGCCATGGAATTAAAAGACACTTGCTCCCTGGAAGAAAAGGTATGACAAACCTAGACAGCATATTAAAAGCAAAGACATTACTTTGCAAACAAAGATCCATCTAGTCAAAGCTATGGTTTTTCCAGTAGTCATGTATGGATATGAGGGTTGGACCGTAAAGAAAGCTAAGCACTGAAGAATTGATGCTTTTGAACTGTGGTGTTGGAGAAGACTCTTGAGAGTCCCTTGGACTGCAAGGAGATCCAACCAGTCCATCCCAAAGGAAATCAATCCTGAATATTCACTGGAAGGACTGATGCTGAAGCTAAAGCTCCAATACTTTGGCCACCTGATGCAAAGAACTGACTCATTAGAAAAGACCTTGATGCTGGGAAAGACTGAAGCAGGAGGAGGAGGGGATAACAGAGGATGAGATGGTTGGATGGCATCACTGACTCGATGGACATGAGTTTGAGCAAGCTCCGGGAGGTGGTGGACAGGAAAGCCTGGCGTGCTGCAGTCCATGGGGTCACAAAGAATTGGACATGACTGAGCGACAGAACAACAATAAGAGGCAGAACAGTGAGCTGGGGTCAGCCAGTTCTCAAGTG
>NW_011494876.1:8613839-8616319 GCF_000754665.1 Bison bison bison
AAGGGAGATTTGTCCAGAAGACTAGGAAATGCCACTGGCCTATGACTCCTGCCCTCAAAAATCCAGGCTACTTCTTTGTCAAAAAACACCCTAAAAGGTACGAGGTATCTTTGACCAATTTCTGAGTCACCAATTTCTTTGACCCACCCTTCCCCTTAGAAGATAATCAGGCCATGTCTTCCTCCAGCCAAAAGTGGCCACCACTAGCCCAGGAATTAAGAGGAGGGAGGAAGGCAGTGACCACCAGTTCAGGTCCCTTAGTGTCCACCAAGGGCTGGGTGGAGTGCTTTACAGGAACTGTATCATTTACCCTCAGTAAGACCAAGAGCGGGGTACTAATACAGCCTGGGGCACATAACCTGGGATAAGTCAAGCATCTTGCCGCGAGTCTCCTAGGTATTAAGTAGCAGGGTCTAACTGACCCATACTCTTAAGCACTTGAGGAAATGACTCAATTTATATTTAAAAGTGGTTTACAGTCTATCTCCTTTGCCTCAAACAAGACCAAGACAGGATGGTTGCAGGGGTCTGGTGTCCTGAGCGCTGTTGAGAAAATGTCTCCAAGAAACCAAAGAACAACTCAGGGCTTCAGACAATCTTCAGACATCTGAGAATCTGCAGGCAGGCAAGGGTGAGAATTCCATGGACAGAGGAGCCTGGCGGGCTACAGTCCATGGGGTCACAAAGATCAGACACGAATGAAGCAACTTAGCACGCCAGAGTGAACCAACTACATTGTTACCGAGCATATTTGAGACATTTAAACAGCTAAGGGAACTGAGCAACTAACAGGTATCTTTCAGTTCACAAGACAAGGTCACAATGTAACCAAAGATAATTACTATTATTAAGAGACCCTGGCAGTCCCAATAAAAGTTGATCCTAAAAACTTTTAAGAGACAGAAGTGGCTGCAACACCCCACTCTGTGGTTGACCAAAACATATTTCTAGACGAAGGGAGACTTGCAAACCATGATGAGCCTCAACCAAGACCTCCAATTTTAATGCTGACCACAGTTCAGCAATAACTCAAGGATGAATCTTGTTACAACCATCAGTATGATCAAAATGATTTCACAAAACATTTCCAGCCCACAGTCTTTTTCCTTAGAAAATGCATCCCCTCTTCCACATTCTGATCAAAAGAGAGCTGAAAGCAAAACTCTGGAAAAACAGAAAAAAAAAAAAAAAAGACTTAACATTCTTCACAGGTGATGCATTTTTTTCTTTATATTTCTATGTTCTTGTTTCTAAATTTTTTTAAACAAAGAACTACAAATGCAACTTTTCATTTCATTAAAAAAAAAACAACTTATTAGCAGTGAGTTTCAAAGACATGCTGAGCTGACATGTCCTCCTTTGAGGACTGAAATCTCAGGAGAGGGTTCAAGTCACAGCCTGCCACATACTGGCTGAACTGGGCGTGCCTCAGTTTCCTTGTCTGTGTAATGGGGTTACCACAATAACCACAGCTCGGGGTTGCAATGGAGTTTCATTTAGCCATTATTGAAAAGGATTTATCCCAATGCCTGGTACCAGCACATGCTCAATATATATTTACTATTAACAAAACTATTACTATGATCATAGTGTCTTTCAGTGGCTTCTTTTGATGTTCATTTTTCTGACTCTCACATGGCCAACCTGGAAAACACCTTGTTTTCTAACAGTTGAAGTAAATTATGGATGTTCGAAAAATGACTACAAAATGCTGAATTCTTTATGTTCAGCATCACTGTCCCAAAAGATGAACATTTTGGGGCTTCCCGGGTAGCTCAAATGGTAAAGAGTCTGCCTGCAATGCGGGAGACCTGGGTTCGATCTCTGGGTTGGGAAGATTCCCGTGGAGGAGGGCATGACAACCCACTCCAGTATTCTTGCCCAGAGAATTCCATGGACAGAGGAGCCTGGCAAGGTCCAGTCCACGGGGTCGCAGAGTCAGACATGACTGAGCGACTACCACTCACTGTCCCCAAAACTGAGGTGTTCTGCTGGGACCCCAGATCCAATTGTCCACCGCACATAACTCCTATTTCTCTGTAGCCTGATGATCATACATTTTTTGAAAGCAAATACGCTGCAAACAAGTCAAAGTACCAAACTTACTATTCAACCCATCTATGCTGGAGGTTGTTTATTTATTCGATAAGTTATTTATTATATTCCTACTAAAAGCCAAGCCCAGGGCCCCAGAGACAGCACCTGACCTGGAGCAGTCGTCAGCCAGTAGAAGAACAAGACAGGCAAGTTAGGAGACCAACACAGCTCAGTCAGCTATGAACTGGAAGGGCACCAGGGGAGGGGGGAGCTGTGGGTGCCCTCCCACCTTGGCTGTGACTCCCCACGGCTTTCAAACAAAAGTCCTAAGAAGAGGAGAGGTGATTACGGTAAGAGATTTGTGCCCCTCTGGAAGTGTAACGTAACACCTCAATCACTTCCTGTAAAGGACTTCCCAGCAGAAGAGGCATTCCCCAAGATCC
>NW_011494876.1:8616419-8616755 GCF_000754665.1 Bison bison bison
GTCCATGGGGTCACAAAGAATTGGACATGACTGAGCGACAGAACAACAATAAGAGGCAGAACAGTGAGCTGGGGTCAGCCAGTTCTCAAGTGGCAGAGTCAAGACTCAAACCCGTGAGCAGTCACCTGGACTCTGGACGGTGTTACAGCCACTTCCAGGAGAGCAATATCAGGAGAGAAAGAAATGGGAGCAAAGGACATGCTAGGAGACAAAAAGAAAGGCTAAAGAAGGGAAGGAGGACAAAGGAGCTAGTCTATGTATATATACACACTAGCCAAACAGGAAAAAAGGGAAAGTCAGGGACTGTGTCAAGAACAGTTGGCACCTATTTTCTAT